>NC_080851.1:31420954-31722482 GCF_030435755.1 Ochotona princeps
TCTTAAATTAAGGCAAACATGTGGTATTTAACCTTTTGGGATTGGCTCATTTCCCTTAGCATTATGGTTTCCAGTTTGGCCCATTTGAAGGTGGGAAGGATCAAGGGTTAGGGGAAGGTGGGTGAGACCATTGTTGCCAAATTTTCTTTTCCTTTTTTCTGTATCTGGTAGAAGGAGAAGATAAGGCGAGAAACCACAGCCAGCCTTCCAACCACTTCAGCACCCAGGGATGGGAACCTGCTACCCGATATCAGCCCGGACCCCCGATGTGGAGCATGTTCTGAGGATTCTGCTTAAGTACTCTCAATAGTCCTGAAATGCTGTCAATCTTGCCAGTCCAAGGATGAGGAAATCCTTTCAATGTCCACTGACTGACATAATCCACCTCAGAGTCTCCATTCTTCCAGATGTTTGCTGTCAATGTTTGGCTGGGGTAGTTGTCCAATTTGTTCTGCCCTCCTTCTTTTGCTATGGTTCCAGAGGTCCCCTGCAGGCCCCAATGGGCTGCCAAATCCTCTATGTGCATCTGGACATGCCATCCTCTGCTCTGTCTTTTCTACTGAGGAGGCCCAGTTCTGACACACACACTCCACGGGCAGACCAGCAGTCCTGGACATGAGGCCTCATGTATCCAAACACCCCCATCACACGCTTGTGTCATCCCTCAGACCCGTGCAAATCCACACACCAAGCCCACCCAAGTGCACCACTGGGCAGCCAGTGGACTTCACTTGAACCCATTGGTGCCCTGGACAACCCAACCCAGGTCTTGCTGGACCCCTCACTTCCAGGGCTCATGGACCTAGCACCCTCCAACACACATATCTTAAGGTTAAAAAAATTAGAATAGACGGGCAATTATGCTGGCAAACTGGTGTGGTTAACACAGATTTGGCATTAACCAGGTCCAGGTTGCCTGCCAGCTATTCGTTTTTCTTCCAGCAGTGTAACACTTGCCCAGGTACAAAGCAAGCTAGGCCACTGCCCACAGTTGGGGATGTTCTTTTAATTTTTGAAATTTATTTATCTGAGGGGCAGACTGAGGAACACAGAAGAGATAAAGAGAACACTCCCATCTATTGGTTCACACATGAATCTTTGGAAAGCCCTGGATCAAGTCCAGGGGTCCAAAATGCAATTCAGGTCTATCACACTGGTGACAAAAATCCACCAATGTGAACCAGCACCATCACTGCTGCCTCCCACACCTGTGCTGGCACAAAGCTGGTATTTGGAGCACAGTCAGGACTCAGATCTATGGGACATGGGCACTGCAACTGGCCTCTTGCACAAGTTTCAATATAAATAACTATTGAGCTGTTTCAGATTCTCAAAGGACCTCCTTTCTTTGTAACTTTTGTCTCCATTTTCTCTTTGAGAAGCAGGGAGATGAAGGTTTTCTTTTGGAGATATCTTTGGCTAGTTCGCTTCCCCAGTGTTGGGCCAGGATGAAGCCAGGAGACAGGAGCTTCATCTGGGTCCCCTATGTGGGTGGCTGGAATGCAAGGATTTAGGGCATTGCTCAATGACTCCCAATACTAAGAAATAAGCACTTTGCAACACTTGTGTGTATGTTATCCAGACTATAACAGTACCACTTCACTCTTCACTTATGTTGTGAAATGATCACTCCATGAGATCACTTCCGGAGTCCTGTGCAGCAGTGGGCAAAGGTGTGAACAATGAACCCAAATCGCTTGAGTCTGAATCCAGCCCTGCCACTGACCACCACGTGTGACTGGATACTGGAACAAAGAATAGATCCAACTATTGTAGCGACAGCTAATTTAGCTTATATGTGAAAAGTGCTTAGAACAGCTGGTTGTATTTAGAAACATTATACACCCAGAGTCTATGAAACTGTACTATAAAAGTAAAAATAAGATGGAAGGGGGGGAAAAAGTTGCATAATAACACATTTCCAGTATCCTTATGTTATTTCAGGATGACTTTTTTATGGAATCTAAACTAACCCACCAGAACATTGATAAAAATACAACTGTAAAAAAAAAACAAGAAGAAGAAATATTATATAGATGCACCTTGACTTGTGATGGGTTGATGTCCTGATAAGCCCAGAACAGATTTAAAATATCACAAGTCAAATGCACTTTAGACCCCTAACCTAGAGCACGCACTAACAATTACTTCTACTGCCAGGCACGGCTAAAGATGTCATGTAGTTAGCCTAGGAAAGGATCAAAATTCAAACTGTGAAGTATGGTTTCACAGAGTACATACTACTTTTGCACCATCTTAAAGTTGAAAAAATGTAAATTGAGCCATTATCGTCCCAGGACTCTCCCTATAAGTGCTAGTTCCAACTACATAAATGCACAGTACTTCATGTTCTATAGGATGGTTTCTTTAAACACTTTCTTACAGTATAAAATCACCGTTTCCAGGTCTCGATCACCATTATTGCCTCTATCAAAACTGCCTTCTAACAACATGCATTATCTGAAAGTTGGGTGTTTCCATAGCCAAGCCCTGAGGGGAAAAGCCTTGGTACTGTACCAGGCAAAAGCTGGAAGGTTTGTCAAACTGTCAGGGACATCTCAAAAGGCCCCAAGAAAGCCCTTCTAGAGAGCTAGCAGGACAGTGAGCAAAACACTATTGGTGGATAGAAGACAGGAGGTCTTCGTTACAGAGTGATGGGAACTTCGGCATCCCTGTCACCTATTGTCGTATAGAATTAGTCTTTCCAAAGCGTCTGCGCACCTGATTGAGACTTCCAGATGGGCTGTCAGAAGTTCCAACTGGATCAAACTCCCTAAAGCGAAGCACGAGAAGATAAAAATGAGCCATCCAAGGAACCGTTCACTCTCTAAACAGAACTTCACAGAAAACATCGTGTGCCCAAGAAAGTCTGTCTGAGACAGTGAAAGATTCTCAAAGGAAGACATGGCTTTGGAGTAAGGACAGAATCTTGAGTGCTAATACATTGTTTCTGGGTAAAGCTGAAGGTGAGGCGACGACAGAATTCTCTGATGAGACCTGTAGACACTTACAGCTGTGAAAGACACCTTCTCCGGCCCGGCTCAGGGGCTAATTCCTCTCCTTGCAGGCGCCAGGATCCCATATAAGCACCAGTTTGTGTCCCAGCTGCTACATTTCCCATCCAGCTCCCTGCTTCTCGTCTGGAAAGGCAGTGCAGGATGGCCCAAAGCTTTGGGAGCCTGCACCTGTATGGAAGATCAGGAAAAAGCTCCTGGCTTCAGATCGGCTCAGCTCCCGCTGCTGCAGCCATTTAGGGCACGCTCCAGCAGGTGGAAGATCTTTTTCTCTGTATCTCCTTCTCTCTGTACATCCGCCTTTTCAACAAAAATTAATTAGGGGAAAAAAAAAAACCCCTTCCGATTAGCCAAACGATGTTTCTAAGACCGTGAGTAATGAAAGGCGTCTCAAAGTCTCAAGCCTGCTCTCTGGCAGCAGCCCCTCAGGCAGAGCAGGACCCACCATCAGGTGCTTCATGGAGTGCGATGTAACTTTGTGTAAGAGTAACACCCCCACCCCCTCTCCACCAAGCGTTGTGTTTTTTGTTTTGTTTATTTTTAATTGGAAAAGCAGACTTAGAAAAGGAGACACCAAGAGAAAGATCTTCCATCCACTGGTTTACTCCCCAAGTGGCCACAACTGCCGGAGCTAAACTGATCTGAATCCAGGAGCTTTCTTCTGGGTCTTCGATGTACATGCAGGGTCCCAAGGTTTTGGGTCGTCCTCGACTGCTTTCCCAGGCCACAAGCAGGGAGCTGGATGGGAAGTGGAGCAGCCAGAACATGAATTGGCACTCATATGGGATTCCAGGGCTTGCAAGGAGAGGATTTAGCCACTGAGCCATCGCACCAGGCCCACCCCACAGAATTTTTAAAATTATGTCACAGTGGACTGCAATTGCCAAAGAGAAGAACATACTTGCTGATTGAAGCATGGACCACCATGTAAGAACTCTGTATGTTGTGCTGGTCAAACCACGTGGGAAGCTTCTGAAACTAGGGAGACAGACACCAGGTGCCTGTCATGGCTCAGCTGAGCGCAGCCTTCCAGCCAGCCCAACCAAAACACCAAGCACGTAAGTGCCACCTCTTTGGACCTTCAGACTGAATCAGGCACCCACCCACTGCCCAGTGATTCCAGCACGGAGATGCCACAGGAAGCGGTGGGATTTGCCAACTGAACTTTGCTCCAATTTCTGATGTATAGGTTATAAAATGAATAAAACAAAAAGCATTTTTAAACACTGGTAGTTTCTCATGACAGACAGATGATTGACAGCCAAAAGTACTCACAAAAGTGAGTGACAATAATAATCTATGAATTATCCCTCTCTGTACCTCAAACCTTTCAATGCCTTTGCTTTTCCTTTTTATTAATCTATTTAATTGAAAGGTATAATTACAGAGAGAAAGACAGAGAGAGGTAGGGAGATGGAGAGACCGAGAGACATTCCTTTTACTGATTCACTACCCAAATGACTGTGATGGCTGGGGCTGGGCTGGTCCAAAGCCAGAAGCTTCTCCCGGGTCTCCCATATGCGTGTAGGGTCCCAAAAACTGGGGCCATCTTCCTAAGCACATTAGCAGGGAGATGGATCAGAAGTGGAGTAACTGGGATATGAACTGGTGCCCATATGGGATGTAGGTATCACAGGCAGCAGCTTAACCCACTACCCCACAGCACAGGTCTTGGCTTTGCTCTTGACAGGCGGATGAGTCCAACTCACGAGCATGGTGGCAATGCAAGAAAAAACATGGGTCTTGTCCAAACTTTTCTTTCATATTCATCTATTCTTAAAATACATTGATTTTTTTTCTTAGGCTGTTGTTTCACAGGGATTCATTCTCAAGGCAGCTAGGAAACTGATCCGGATGAATGCAAATCAGACCCAGTCGATCCCACGTGGAAATCTGTACAGGGAAGTCCACACTCAGATCTGTGTAACCCTCCAGTCCACAGGACTCTGGCACTGCAGTGCTTCTAGAGAAGTGTGTCAAACCTCACTTCTGGGCTCTGGCAATGCCACTGCCCTTGCCTGCAGCATTGGGCCTCCCGCTTCTCTCAGCAAACCCTTTACCGTCTGCATCCTTGTTTAATCCGCACCTCCTGGGGAGGATTTTTTTTTAAAGATTTATTTATTTTTACTGGAAAGCCGGATATACAGAGAGGAGGAGAGACAGAGAGGAAGATCTTCCGCCCGATGATTCACTCCCCAGGTGAGCCGCAACAGCCCGTGCTGCGCCGATCCGAAGCCGGGAACCTGGAACCTCCTCCAGGTATCCCACATGGGTTCAGGAACCTAAGGCTTTGGGCCGTCCTCGACTGCTTTCCCAGGCCACCAGCAGGGAGCTGGATGGGAAGTGGAGCTGCCGGGACTAGAACCAGCGCCCATATGGGATCCCGGGGCATTCAGGGCGAGGACTTTAGCCACTAGGCCACGCCGCCGGGCCCCTGGGGAGGATTTTTAAGAAACTTTTCCTCTGTGTACCTACTCGTTGTACTGACGAGAATTTAGTACTTATCACCATCATCTATAACAAATCTTACACCAGAAAGGATGCACAATTTCAGATAGACTATTTTTAATGATTTTATGTTTTAAGCATTTAAAAATTGGTAAAACTGAGTATTTTTGCATCTAATACACTTTAAAAAAAGATAAAGAGGAAAACGACAAGCAGTGTCTATCACTGTTGAGGTCCTCATGAAATGCCATAGAGGACACGAGTGTCCCTGGCAAAATTTCCTCCAAGACTAAAAGCCTCATTGCCATGGCTAGTACAAAGTCAGCTCAAAGCTCCAGTGTCTGTTCTAAATGTTTGTACAACTTTCCCTACTTGCTTCTTGCAGAAAGTCAGCCCTTTCTTTTATAATAACAACTTTTGAAGTACAAGATTTTGTAATCATGGGTTAAAAAAATGAACCCTATATTATCTTCAATTATAATTACGTGGTAAATTTGATGAAATGACTTTGAACGTAATAAGCTGTAATCCCTATCAAAGAAGATCATGTTTAATTTGAAGATTCTCTATTTCACGAGGAGAACAACATTTGGGCCAACTAGAATGTCAAGGGGGCAGGTTAGGCTTTTGCAGAACTCTGCAAGAAAACCTGGACACTCGTCCTTTCCCAAGGATGACACCCATGCTCATATGAGCATATTTTTAAAATGTTTTACACTAAAACAAGCTCACCATTTAATTACATTTTTCCACAAACCTTTAAAGTAGCCTTGTATGCCCTGTGTGGCTGTTTTTTTTTTTTTTTTAACATATTATTTAACCTGAAAGAGTTGTAGGAAGAGAGGATGCCAGAGAAAGAGCTCTTCTATCTGCTGGTTCACTCCCCAGCCAGCCACAACAGCCAGAGCTGGGCTGGTCCGCAGCTGGGAGCCAAATGCTTCTTTTGGATCTCCCATGTGGTTTCTGGGACCCAAAACCTTGTGCTATCATTTCTCCCCCAGGTCATTAGCAGGGAGCTGGATTGGAAGTGGAGCAGCCAGGACACGAACCAGTGCCTATGTAGGATGCCAGTCCACAAGCAGAGTGTTAGCTTGCTAAGCACAGAATTGGCCATGTGTCCTGCATATTTAAAAGTTAATTCAAGATGTTCCTCAAATATCTTAGTTGACTGCACGAAAACTTTTAAAGCATATGTATATATGCTTTATATATATAAAGTCACATGGGTATTATCGTCACTTCTTGCTTTTGTAGTTACTTTTTTCACAACAATGATCTGAAACGCTTCCCATTAAAACAAAATTTCATCTCTGAAGCAGCACTTGTCCCTCAAGGGAGCTCACCTATCTAGGTGCTTTTTAAATGCTTTAAAACAAAGCTTCTCCTCACCCTAGAGCAGCTCCCCTTTAATTGAAACCCCGTAAAGACAAGCCATGAGAAGACAGTGGCACTCTGTTAGAGGCCTCACATTTCCTGCTGTAGTGGAGTGGAGGAGTTTCGGAATGACTCGGTTTTTTCCCCTCAGCATTTAGGTTATAATTGCTTAGAAAAGGATTGAGGATTTATTTTTAATGTGATTTCCCAGGATCTCTTCTCCAGTGCTTTGCTCCGCAGACAGTCCTTTGTGTCCTGCGTAGCTTCAGCCCTAAGACCCTGGCAGCAGGCCCAGGACTCGCTGTCCGGAAGATCATTCCCCACCAGCCCACCTTGGGGAAAGCTGGGACACCTGCCAAGCAGCCCTAGAATCATGTGCTTTCCCAGCGGAGAGGCAGTAGGTAGACAACCAGTCTCAAGACGACGGAAGGTAGTTATGGAGGGCAAGATTTGGCTTGTATCGATGCTGTATTACCAGGGATGCGTTTAGACCCACCCTGACAGTGGCTGCTCTATGCTGCCTGTGTCTGCGGCCCGTGAGATGGGACAGCCTGCTTCATGGCCACACTCTGTCTTCACTTGACGTGGCTTGTGAGTGAGAAATAACTGCATGGAGGAACACACACACACACACACACACACTGGTGGTGCCCCCGAAGCTCACTGTGGTTGGGAGTTGATCTCCGCAACACCCCAAATCAACCTGTTCCCCAGGGGGGTGCGTATTCTTCCTTCCTTCCTTTTTTCCCCTCTTAACTCTTCCCTTCCTTCCTTCCTTTTTTTAAAAGATTTATTTATTTTTATTAGAAAGTCAGATATACAGAGAGGAGGAGAGACAGAGAGGAAGATCTTCCTTCCTTTGATTCACTCCCCAAGTGGCCGCAGTGGCCAAAACCGAGCTAATCTGAAGTCAGGAACCTCTTCCGGGTCTCTCACGTGGGTGCAGGGTCCCAAGGTTTTGGACTGTCCTAGACTGCTTTCCAAGGCCACAAGAAGGGAACAGGATCAGAAATGGAGCATCTGGGACATGATCCAGAATGCATATGGGATCCCAGAACACGTGCAAGCCATCACATCTTTCTTTCTTCATTCCTTCTTCCCTTCCTTCCCTACTTTCTTCAAAAATGAATCTACCTGGCAATTCCCAGTGAACAGAAATATGTCAAACTATTTCCACTGGTACCCTTCTCTCCATTTCCATGCATTTTTGACAACAGAGTAATCACTTTTTAATGCTTCAGAGCTCAATAAGTAAAAGTAATTCACTCAGTATTCTCAGAGCACACACAGCATCAAATCACACAGAGGCATATCAGGATACAAATACGACAAAAAAATACTCCCAATTTCCATGCTTTCTGCAGTATTCTAAGATAATTCCACCTCATGTTACCGATTCTTCTTTCTTTAAACCTCTACAACACAATATCTCACACATTCAAGGTACTGGGTCAGCTATTGATGTGGAGGTATGATCTAGACAAAAATGTTTTTTACATTTAATTTATTTAAAAGGAAGAAGATGGAGAGATCTTTCATCTGCTGGTTTTCTTTCCAAGGCTCAGCCAAAAAGCCTGGAACCCAATGCAGACCGCTACGGTGGGTGGCAGGAATCCAAAGACTTCCCCAAGGACTTGAACCATCCTCTTCTGCCTCTCAGGGCGCACATTAGCAGGAAGCAGGATCAGAAGCAGAGCCAGAACTGGCACACAGATACATGGATTTAGGCTGCACATTCCGAGTGGTGACTTAACCAGTGTGCCAACTGCCTACCCAGGACAATCTTAAGCATGAAAAATATAACCCTTCTTTCCACAATGAAACATCTTCAGATGTTCAGAGACCCTCAGAAACCACCTGTGTAGTGAGATGGAATGACCTCACCGCATGAAGCAAATGCATGAACCCCCTTGGTCTGACTAGCAGGTGTATTTGCCTTTCCTTGTTGAATTTGCTGTCCACTTGCCTGGCATTAGTATACTGAGCAGGACATGGAATTACCTTTGGTATACAGGGAATGGCACGCTAATGTGCTATCTTGCTCTCCAAATTACTGCTACCCACCATTTAAAAGATTCTATCTTGTGCATTCCATAGGTAGGATTCCAACAAGGTGACCACTCATCCCTTCCCTGCTTCTCCTCAATACGACCGCTCTCTCCCTCTTCATCAGTTTTTACAAAGACATAATTTTCACCCATTCTATATTCAGAGACTTAATTTGCCACTAATTGTAAGACTCAGGAAGTAAAAAGCAGGAAGATCACAGCTCACTGGATTACAGACACAGGCTAATCATGGCAATCAACCCAAAATGGTCATTTTAGGCCCAGCGCAGTAGCCTAGCAACTAACGTCCTTGTCTTGAACATGCCAGGATCTCATATGGACACCAGTTATAATGCTGGCAGTCCTGCTTCCCACCCAGCTCCCTGCTTGTGGCCTGGGAAAGCAGTCAAGGATGGCCCAAAGCTTTGGGATCCTGCACTCGCATGGGAGACCTGGAAGAGGTTCCTGGCTCCTGGTTTCGGATCGGCTTGGTTCTGGCTGCTGCGGCCACTTGGGGAGTGAAACAAAGGAAGGAAGATCTTCCTCTCTGTCTCTCCTCCTTCTCTCTTTATATCTGACTTTCCAATAGAAATAGATAAATCTTTTTTCTAAAATGGCCATTTCATTCCTGTATAATTTGTTGTATTCTGTATTAGCTGATACATATCAGAAAAAAACTTGGGATTGTTTTTTTTTTTTTGAGGCTGGCTTATTTCACCAAGCATAATGATTTCCAGCTGCTGCTATTTTATTGCAAAAGACAAGATTTCATTATTTTTTGGTGGATTAGCAGTTTTCCATAGTATATATTTACCTCATTGTCTATGCCCAGTCATCAGTGGATGGACATCTGGGTTGATTCCATGTCTTAACTGTTGAGAACTGAGCTGAACACCCACACTTACACAAGTTAAACAGAGCTTCCTTTGTTTTAAGAACATGAAGATTAGAGAAATTCAAAAATGTGTATCCATTTGCCAAGGACTACACTGGATCTAAAGTACACATTCATCCATAATAAGCCATCCCTACCGCTGTCATACAGAAGGCCCTGGATTTCAGATTTAGTCTACCATTTTAACTGATGAGTTACTACGTCAAACGACTTTAGGAATTGAAGTAAAAAGGAAAAAACAAAAGCTTAAAAATATTTTCTCATGGAGTTGTGAATATTCTACTTATGGTACTGTGTGCCTCTTCTATGGATTTGTGGGTTGTCTTCTGTGGATCCGGGCCTTCCTGGATGTGGGAGGTCATGCCCGGGAAACTAGCAGGGGGCTTGGCAAACCCTGCTTTGCCCTGATGGACAGGCAGCCGGGACCAGACCTATATATCCTGTTTCTTTTTGCTTGCAAAGTCCTCCACCTTGCAGTGGGGAAATGAGGGAACCAATTAGGGGCTGCTATGGTCAGGTCAGACTTACAGATGGCTTTCCTCAGGAAGGATTGTATCTAAAACTGACCTGTAAGTTGATTGGTGGCCATGTGGGGTAAGGAGACCAATCAGGTCACAGCTACTAGTACCCTGGGCTTCCTGTTTATCACCTTATATGTAAACTTCACTATTAGACTAAATAAACAAATTGATTGGTTGTTTCCTTTCTCCAGGGGTCTTCCATGGGACCTCTGTCCCCTCACCTTGCGCTCCTCCAGGAGGACTGCAGAAACCAGCCTCACACATTTGTGAATTTTCTCTCTTAAAAAAAAATTACTGTAAAGGTAGGAAATAGCTTGGGAACGGCTGTCTACAGAAAACAGTACACAGAAAAAATGAAATGATACGTACAAATTGTTCAGAACAACATATCCCTTAGAGATAGTGAAGTAAAATTCAAGATGAATAAAAAAGGTATGTGGCAACATGTTCAACCTTATTAATAGTTCAATAAATGAAAATTAAAATTATACAATTTTAACCTCCTAAATAATAGCCTTGATGGAGAAAATAGGCTAAATCTAAACCTGAGCTTGTCATTATTTATTGTGTGGCCTTGTCACTGAAACAGATGCATTTGCCAAATTCAATCACAGAAAACGGTTTCTCACGTTAGGTTTGTAAATCTGTTGTTCATTTTCAAGTAATAGCTTTCAATTTCAGCCAAGTACTTGGAAGAAAATTTCTAAATAATTGCATTACAAATCTTTTTAATTTCTTCAACAACAAAGAAATCCAACAGAAGTAATATTCAAGAGAAACAAAATTCGGTGCAGGCCAGCTCTTTATATCTCCATAAGTCATCTGTGAATCACTGCATGCTTCACTTGCCCATCAATATGTGTTTATTGGGAAATAATTGTGTACTAACCTTGCTCCAGATCCTAGAGGCTCAGAAATAGGCAAGTTCAAAAATATCCCTTTTCTTGTGAATTTTACATTAAAGCATAATAAACACACTTTCCTTGGGGGGAAAAATCTATCTACAGTTCTCTATCCATGCTCCAAATGGAGAGCACTTTCAAAAATTACTAATATTTCTTATTTATTTTTGAAAATTTGATAGCTTCACCAAGAAAAAGTACATCAGCCTTGAAACTGCCAATTCTTTGCCAAGGACTGACAGGTTTTCTCCTGCAGGCTTAGAGAATAAAGCCAGACCAACTGCCTTTGGATCTCATTCTCCCGGGACTTACCTGTGTCTGATTTACAACATTTCCTTGCTAGTCAGCTCCAATTAACAGAATCACTAAGGTTTGGATTAAAGGATCAAGTTTAGGTTCTCTTTCAGCTCTCTGAATGTAGCTGTAGAGAGAGAGAGATCAAAATAGAGAGGGCTTGGGAGTCTGGGCTGTTGCAGCTGCTTAGTGAGTGAACCAGCAGATACAAGATCTTTCTCTCTGTTTCTCTTTCTCTCCATAAATCTGATCTGACATTCCAATAAAAATAAATCTTTTTAAAAATTGTGACAAGTTTCAGCTGTTGAAAAATAGAAATCTTGTCATTTGTTCCAATTGCACGGAACTAAAGGGCATTATCTTGAGTACAATAAGGCAGACACAAAAAGACAAAAACTATGTTCTCCCTTGTGTGTGGGAGCTAAAAAAAAATCAACCTAGAGACAACAAGGGTAGTTCCTTCTCGGGGATTTTCATCTTCAGCTGTTTGCTATTATAGACGCTTCTCTGCTAAACCAAAGTTTTCCAGTGTAAAAGTTCATCACAAGGGCTGGAACTCTGGCACAGAGGTTTTAACTCCCAGGTACTTTGCTTCTGATCCAACTCCTAACTAATCCGCATGGGAAGACAGCAGACAATGGCCCAAGTGTTTGCGCACCTAGCAGCCACATGGGAGACTCAGATGGAGCCCTGGCTCGTGGATTCAGCCTGGTCCATATCTGTTTGTTTCAGATATTTGGGTAGTAAACCAGGTGGAAGATTTCTGGGTCTGTTTCTCCCTATACATATTTCATCTCTTTTTCAAATAAATAAATAAATAAATCCTAAATTAATTTTATTTAAAATAATTATATTAATTACAAGAGTATACAAAAATGTCAGAAAAATTTGCACTATCTTTTCACTCTAATTTTCTGCCCATTTTTTACAGTATCCTCATCTGTGTACACATACAACACACACATTTATATATATACATATATGTACATCATGTCAATGCTGCTTCTCTGAGAACTCTAATTCAGTCATGTGCTATTTCTTTTGCAGTTATTAACTCCACTGTCTTACACTGTTTTATCCTAAAAGGTCTTCCTTCCCACTGGAGAATAACAGAAAGTCCCTGTAGAGAGCACAGACCCCTTGCTGCACAGAATACCAACGATGCACCTATAGTGCTGGGGGCAGAGAATGGGCCTTGACAAAGATGTATTTGTTGATCTGGAAAGGAATTCAACTGGTAACGCAGGACAGAGACTGGAAGGATCATCCCAGGCCAGCTTATCAGGTTTAAAAACTCAACCTCCATGCATGGGCATGTTAAGCATAGCAACAGATGAAAGCTCTTGAAGCTTCCTTATATGTTTTCTAACTGCAGACTTAGATCTTCCCAGGCCATGAGGTGATTGTCACAAGGCACACAGTAAAAATTTATTTGGAAGGCAGAGTTAGAGAGATGAGGAGAGACAAGATAGATCTTTCATCCACTGGTTCACTCCCCAGATGACCAAGACTGCATGAGCCAAAGCAAGGATTCAGGAATTCCATCTGGGTCTTCCATGAAGACAACAGGGATCCAAACACTCAGGAAGTCCTCTGCTGCTTTCTCAGCCACATGAGCAGGGAGCTGGATCGGCAGTGGAGCAGCCAGAACTTGAACAAGTGCTCATATGGGATGTTGGCACCACAGACAGAGGCTTCACCTGAATGCCAGCCCCCCATGCACCCTTCTTCAGAGGCACCCCTTACTCCTAATAACATGTTTACAAAACCTTGCAACTCATTGTAAGATTTGCTAATAACTGAAAAGAAAATGGATCCTTTCACTACCTAGCATTACAAATGAAATTTCCACTATCCAATCTATTACAATGGCACTTTCCCAATGGAAATAAGACATAAAGCCCACTAAGGCATTGAAGAGAGGGGAAATATTTCTTCAAGGATTTGTGAGAATTCCTATAGCCCAGCCCGATGCATACAAATACCACGAATACCAACTAGGATTCTTTAAACTAACTTCAGTCCTCATTAAAGAGCAAGACAAATATGACTTTGCTACCATCTCTAAGTCCACTTGCTTACTTGTAAAATCTTTTAAAACTGAAAAAGCAAAACGGGGGCAGGCACTGGTCTAGAGTTAGGTTGCCTCTTGCGATGGCTGTGTTTCATGGGCAAGTGTGTCTATGTCCAAGTTCTTACTGCTGTGCCTGCTGTGGGAAGCAGCAGGGTGGGGGATCTTGCTGAACATGGGGAGTTCCAGCCTCTGTCTTTGGCTTGGCCCAGCTCCAGCTGGTGCAGACATATAGGGCAGTGCACCAGCAAATGGAACATTTCTCTCTCTCTCTCCTCCACCTCTTTCGAATGAAACAAAAATATGCAAATTTGTTAGTAATTCTTAAAAGGGCGCATTCGATAATGAATCCAAATACACACTGCTTTCTCCCGCACTAAACAATGAGAGGGGAAAAAGCAGACAGACACACGTGGCACTAGTGTTGCCCCTCAGCGACTTCCCAGGGAGCAGTTGGTCCGTTTCCCTCACCCCTCCATCGGGCCCATGAAGTATAGCTCAATGAATAACTAACAGATGATTACATTGATGAGGAAAGAGTCCTCAGAGCAGACAGCTACTTCCTACAGGTGACAAGCAATCTTCCGCCAGGGCTTCACCTGACGAGTCATTTTGGGTTGTGATCACAAGGGTTGGAGACTGATGAAATTACCCTGTCCAACATCAAACGCAAAGTGGCTGTAAATCAGCAGTGGCTGCGGCCGAAGGAGAGCAGCTCATTCTTTATGCTTGGAAGACAGTCTTCTACCTGGGGGCCGCCCAGAGCTTAACAATGTCATTAAGTGACCCCCAGGAAGAGATTTAATTTTTTAAAAAAAAATCAGACTATCTATAGACTTGAATCCTTCAGCTGTCTTGAGGAAGTTGATTGGAAAGCAAGTTGTATGATTTAAAAACTATGTTGAAACTAACTCAGTACGAGGCGGTGTGTATAAATAGGCACGTGCCTGTTCTAACTCTCCATGTGACCTTGCCACACCACCGTACGCTGGACCTCATGCTAGCACTGTTTCTCAAGAGTCACTTAAGGAAAGATGAACCTATCTCTACAATTCCAGCCATCTCCAGTTTACTCAAGCCCAGAGGGCTCTGTAAACCCAGAAAATGATCTTGCAAATGAATTCTATAAGAAGAGAGAGGATAAAATAACGATGATTTATACATCATATCTGCTGAGCAGCACTTGATTTATACATGATTTAAAGAAACGTTGGAGAAAACCATTCTGAAGTTGCCCTGTGGACAGACTCATATTTTAAGAGTAAAAAATTGGCAGGTTTCATTGAATAGGGAAGGAGCTTTCTAAGGATCCCATTTCCCCATCACTGGAAAGGGATTTATACGCATTGTTCCATTTAGTGGTGTGGGGAAGTTCTGGTGTAAATCCTTTGGGGTTCACAGTAGGAACCAGCTACTCACAGGTTTCCAAGGCTTAAGGTGTGCACAAAATTGTGATTTCTAAAGAAAAAAAAAAAAAGGAAAAGTATTTCACTATTTCTAAAAGGTTAGGCTAGGAAGGTGAGCTTACCCAGGGTCAGGTTGCAGTTGTGTGCAATCTCAACAGCCTGTCTGATTTACCTGCAGAACCTGCTATGCCAGGGAAATGGAGGGGCTCTGCCTGAAAGGCCTGCCCACATTTAAATAGGGCCGATTTAACAGGAATTGTGACTGATGTAAAAATACCCCTTCTGTTTTATTTAGTTTTCAGTTCTCCATTTGTCATTGAAATGAAACCGTTAAATACCTTGTTTTACCTTAAATTTTACCAATGCATATACATTTAATCATCACCTATAGATGCTATTGGGGGAGGGGAGGGTATTTAGCATAGATGATGGAAGGGGAATCTTTGTGCAATCCTTTTTTTTTTTTCAAATTTAGAACTTCTCACAAAATAGGCAGTATGCTGGGGGAGGGGAGGAACACAGTGGACCTCCGGCTGAACAGTATTTGAAAAGGGACGTGAGTGTAGCAACGGGCTCCAAGGAGCGTGCTCCGCAGCTCTTTATTGATGGCTATTTTTGTGCGTGCTCTGCGGTGCGCTCGGCAGTTGCGCGTTAATTATCCTGCACTTTGTTCGGGGAAGGTATGTGCTGGCTCCCGGCCAAGCTGGGCCCAGACTCTTCTTGTCACTACAGTGTCTAACAGCATGTACGGAACAATATCCCAATTAGATCTTTAAGTGTTAGAAACATGATCCACCAGGGCATTTTTTTCTTGGATGCTTGCTGATCAGTGGCAAGTTTCAGAAACAGGCAGAAGGTAAAGCAGCACTGGGATCCTTTCCACACCAACCCAACAAGGTGGCAAAAGGAGCTCAGATCAGAATGCCACATGTCGCTCCCTTGGTAGCTTGTAATTGTGTTTGTCTTGAACACAACTTATAGATCAGGATGGCGGCAGTTCCTTTCTGAAGAGCCTTCTTTCCATGCCACCTTCCAGACACAATTTTATTTCTCTGATAACAAAAGGAACAATTTCCTTTTGCTTCTAAATATGCAATGTTCTACAACCAACTGAAGATTTCTGGATAAATTACCACAAGCGAGGCTTTAAACAACCATGTAACTTAAATGTCTTTACAGGGTAATTTTCCAAACTAAAACAATGTAGTGCATCTCTTTCTCTTTCTCTCTGCTGTTTTCCACATGTCAGAGACGGTAAGAAAAACACGTGGCAAAGAAATCCAGCCTCCTTTATTTACTCTTATACCCTGTTGAGACAATAATTGAGTAAAATGTCTGGACTCAGTTAAGATGCCAAAAGACAGCTTTTAATTTGCACCCTGGAACGGGTTAAGAGTCCAGTCAGTCTTCTCTGGTTCTATCAGTCACTCTCTTCAGAGCAACCAAGTTATTCTAAATGGTACAGTATTTAAATTCTTTCCATTGACCTTATAATCGCACACCCCACGGGCTGCAGGCAAGGTGTTCACGCTTGTCAGACCGGGGTGGGAAGTGCCTGGATATCCCTGTGCCGATGACAGGGCTGGGAAGTGGTGGGGTAGACTGGCTCCTGGGGTCACCGGAGAAGCAAAGTACAAGCGAATTCAGATTTCAATACAACCAGTTGGGTCTCTCTCTCTCTCTCTCACACACACACACAGATTTTCTTCTATGATAGATAGCAGCACAACAGATGCCCTGGGTGTAATCATTTGGCCCTCAGCTTAAAGTATTTTGTTTTATATTTATCATTCGTAAGGATATTCTCCTTTAAAATACCCCATTGAACAAAACAAAACAAAAAAAGAACACCCTCTTTCTTTGAAAACACTATCATTTAAAAAGAAGAACCTGTGTCCTGGTGTCCATGAATGAAGTGATGTCATACGAGAAAAAGCTAGAATAATTATGAGGCAAGTGATTTTAATCAAATTCAAGTTACCAATAGTGGGGCAAAGATGCAATTGGCATGGGCATTTAGAGAAGCTGAGATAATTATGTGATACAAAATCACTTTCTTGATGAATTCTCTTAATCATGAACTTTGCTCCAAAACCAACCAGCAGGAACAGCCATCTCTGGCCTCCTTACTTTCAGGCCTATTTGGACCACTCCAGGAATGGACTTTTCAGCTGAGGCGAAATGAATCACTTAAAAAATCACATGTTTTAACAAAACTGCAGTGTTTATTAAAGGCATGGGCTGGGTAGACTTGAAAACTTTTTAGTTGTAGGTCCTCAAAACAGGCATTATTTTGTAAGGGTGGGGTGGAATTTACTACCAGTTCCAAAGTTGATTTCGGGACTTCTTTGGTGTTGAGATTCAGGAAATAAAGCATGATGCAAGGAAATAGTATGCCGAGAATAAGCAAGATCAGTGATAATTCACTGTGTGCTGAAATAACTTCAATTCAATTCAACAGAATCATTCATTCCAATGCCAGTTACTTTCAGGGATGTAGCAGCTTCCAGAAAGTGTCTCAAAACCTGTTTATTTTTCCCCCCAGGATCCTTCTTAGAATCAGGAAGTTGACATGACAAAGTCACATAATTTGCCCCAGAAGGCACAGCCGTGAATGGCAAGGGCAGGATCGGGACCTGTGAATCAAGCCCGTTATGCTGCTCCCATGTTTGTCCTTCCCATCACATAATCAGCTCCTGCCTTTAGACATGTCCAACTGGAATATGTGGCAATGCTTGGATTACAGAGTCTGGTCCCTTTAATTTCCTCTTCTATTTTAATAGTGTTTAGACATCGGTTGTATTTGACAAGCTAGCCAAAGAAAGCAGCCATCTCAGTTTTGTTGTCAGCTTCTTTCTGAGTTCAGGTTGGGGTGTGGCTTTATCTGTTTCCAAATGAAGGGGTGTTTGCACCTTCCCAGGAGGGAGGAGGTGAGGCGGAAGTCTCAAGAGCTCTGGATTTCTTGAACAGAAGGTCCGGCAAGGGGCATGTCTGACACAGAGGTGAAGAGGTCAGCCTTTATGGGTTTGAGTTCTAATTTTGCTTCCAATTCTAGTTGCTTGCTCATGAACACCCAGGGAGGCAACAGGTGATGATGGTTCAAGGGCCTTAGTCTCTCCCACCACATGGAAGACTTATGCCTGCATCTCCGGCTCCGGGCTTGGGACTGCCTATAGGGAAAGCATCATCCATCTGGGTTCCCCGGGATGCTCACCAGGATCACATTTCAATCGGTGTCCACATGGGGCTCTTCAGGATGGTAGAGGAAGCCCACTCTGGTGTGTTGTCTCCACTCGCTGGGCTCCAGACCAGGGCGTGCAAGGACCCCATCCCCAGCCTCCTTTCCCAATCATAATAAAACCTGCCTTGTCTACTCTTTGGAAATGCAGGGTTCCGGCCAAGTCTACTTTCTAGTGTGTCCAAGGGAAAAGCTGAAAAACACAACCCACACTTTTTTTTCTGCCTAGACAACTTGCAAGAGGGAAAGGCGGCCCACTGAGAAATAGGATAAAAAAGGAACCTGAAACATTCTGTTCTTCTGAGTTATTTCAATCAAATGTAAATTCAATTGTAGCTATGGGTAAGAAAAATTTTTTTTGTCAGATTATTCTTACACGGCATTGAGCCTGGCATTTAGCACTTATTTTCTTCATGTAACTGGTCTTGCCCAAATTACAGGGTCCTGATTGCAGATTAAATGAGATAAGGTCTAGGAGAAAATAGCAGAAAATTCTCTGATGGGAACTTGACAGCTGCTCACCCAGCACGGACAACCTGCTGCTCACTCCGGAGCAAAGCTCCAGCCTGCAAGCAAATCTGTTTTTCCATTCATTGTACTCTTATTTACCTGATGGGCATAATTACTTTAAAAATTAAACTAGTTCTATTTTACAAGCATGTCAAGGTAAAGGCTGCAGCTATGTGAGAGGAGAAAAAGAAATGGATTCTTTTTGTGTCTTGTGATCTTTAAGTTACGTCTGTCTTCATGGTTTTTGATAGCTTACATTTTGCCCTGTTTTCATTTTATCTTAGCTAACACCCTGAACTGAAAACACAGCAAGTAGGTAAAAAAATCATCTGTGAACCATAATAAATGGATTTCTGCCAATGACAGGCCATGATACTGGAAAAAAAAAATCTGTGATGACCCTCTTCCTCTACACTCATTTATCTCTTCCTGGTGTCCACTGATAGATTCTTGCCGTATGATTTATTGCAGAAAAACACCACCTAGAAATGGGCTTTTGATAAAATTGTTCAAGGATTCCGGGACAATAAATCCTAATCTTAACATGCAATGCTGCAGAATGCTTCACCTTTCTTAGGCTGTAAATAAAATATGCCAGATGTGATAATAAATCCATACATTTAAGCACTATCTATGTAGTTTAGGAAATAAAGCCGTAGCATGTACGCCTGATGTTAATAGCAGCTCTGGGCCTGAGGATATTGATGGCAGTATTTGTGCATTTGCCATCCAAATTTTTAGCACTCTGCGGTGCTTATGAAATTTCATGGCTTTTATCTGCCTGGGGAGGCTTGCCCTACAAGGAGCAGATGTGGGTTAAGCATAATCAGTTTCTGGTGGCTGGAATCAAAAGAGATGTTGCCTGCACACAGACAACTTGCTCCGGGAGACAGCTGAAATTCTGAGTTCATGCAGAGACCTTTCTTTCTAATTAATCATCTGCTAGAGGAAGTGATGAGAGGTCCAGTCACCTCCCTGTGACCCCACTAGTGACACAGGGTGTGGAACAGACAGAACCCTAGTATTTAGGCTGCTTCACAGAAGCTCAAAGACAGGTATCTGACCTCCACGTGGCAGAAGGCTGAGGCAGCCTTTTGGTTGGCTTTGATCTTGCTTGCTCCTCACTGCGTGGAAACCGCAAGACTGCTTTTTTTAATTACAGACTTTTTCAAGCTTATAAACGGGTGCAAGCCTCTCTCTACTCAGAAAGCTTGATCTTAATCTAGCTCGGGACTTCGCCAATGGCAAAGGACACTGTGCAGGGTGATCCTTCGAGAGGGCTGCCTAGCGCATGGTAGGGTGCTTGGCCTTGTCCCCGGCCCGGACGAGTGTCTTCTTCCCCAGCCTCCTTCTTGGTGTAATGGAAGAATTTTCAGATGTCCGCTGAAGGGCAAGACCATACTGGGTTGAAAACGACCTCATCAAATTTGTTAGTGAAGGGCATGCCATTAGGAAAGACAGACACTTGGTTCAAAACTAAGAGGTACTGAGTTTCGGAGTGAAGGTAAATTGGGTTTTATGCAGAGGGCATTGAAAACCTCTGTGGAAAGAGAAAAGGAAAAATCCCATGACATGCTTGTGCTTGGGCTAGCTGCTAAGAAATCATGTGTTAAATACCACATTGCATGGTCATTTACATTGGACCTGACAGAATTAGGATACTGATGTAAAAACAGTGTTTACTTGAAAAACCACACTAGAAAGAAAGAAATGGAAATGAGCATTAAAAAAAACCTAAGGCAAGTTTTTTTTTTTCCCTCCAACAAATTGGAAGTGGAGAAATCCATTATATCATGTGTGGCTTTCTTTGTGTCCTCAGATATTTATTGAAGGTCAAAGACAGAGATGCCTAATGGGTTATGATTATGTGAAATGAAGTGAGAAACAATGTTTTATAACAGCAAACACTTTTTATAGTGACAGTGTATTATGTTCACTAAAACGTCTTACAGCTGCCTTTCCCCTGGTATCCATGGCTCAAAGCAGGAAAATAATATGTTATTCGAGAAATACATAGAAATTGGGGGTGTGACTTGTTCAAAGCCAGGGCTCTTGTCTCAAGACCCAGAGAAATTTCCCACTATGCTTCGTCCTACTTGAATATCCATTTTGTCAAAAAAAAATGTATATTGCTGCTTTCATATCAGTTTTTTCATCTCAGGGGAAAAGTTATATTTTAGTGATATAAAATTTATGAAAATTTAGTTTGGAGCTCCCAGCTTTTGAGCTTGAAATACACTGACAATGCCCCCTCCTCCAATGTCCAGGTCTTCCAAATGATTACACTTGCACTTTTGACACTCTTTGCTACTGAAGTGACATAAAAGATCTTATGAACTCAATAACAATAATTTTTACACAGAGCTGCATTTTATTAACCTCAAAAGCATATATGTGCTTTTAATCGCAAATAGAATGAATGTGAGAATTTTATTTCCTGAAGACAAAGCTTACTAATGGGCAGTTCCTTGCAACCATTCTCCCTAACCCACAGTTTGGGATAGCAGGAAGTTTGCTTGCGTGTTTCTTATATTAAGGCAAATGGCATTTATTGGAAAAAGCTCAAGCATTCATTCACTCAGTATCTTAGGAGTTACGACAGGGTCCAGCCCAGTGCACCATCCCTGAATGCTTGTGGATAAACCAGTACCTATTGCCAGGTGTCATCAAACCTGAACTTCTTTCTTTTTTTTTTTTTTTTTGTGTGTCAATAAGGATACATTTAAGTTAATAACTGGAAGGAAAATCTTTTTTTTTATTTTTTTTATTTTTTTTTTAAGATTTATTTATTTATTTATTTTTAAATTATTTATTATTTAACTTCATTAATTACATTGTATTATGTGACACAGTTACATAGATACTTGGATACTCTGCTGGCTCTGTCTTCAGGCCAGAGAGGGTATACCTAAGAAGCCGTTGAACTTGACTGGACAATAAGATGCTGGACTCTATGTTTGGTATACGCTTGCAATGGGGGAATCTCAACTGAACTTGAGCTGTGGTTATGCAACAAGGTGGAGGAATCCACCATGGTGGGAGGGTATGGGGAGGGGTGGGGAAAACCTGAACTCCTAAAGGCCAAAGGACCCTGGGACTCTTGACTTTCTGTTCTCATCTTCTCGCCATTCCCTTAGCTTGCTCCAGCTACTCTGGCTCTCCACTGCTTCCCAGGTCACTCTCTCAGAAGCCCACACATGCGCCCTGTGTCTTCCCGCTTGAGTGAAAATCTCGTTTAAAATTTGGGTTGGGCAGGTTCCTTGTCACTAGTGCTCAGCCAGTGTCTCCTCTTCTCTGAGGCCTTCTCTGACTCATTCAGGGTCTGGCCTCATCTCCCTGGTCCTGCAGGAACTATCAGAGATCTTTGTCACTCACTTGCCTCCTTGTGCGTCACCTTTCTCTCCTAAAACAATGTTTGTCCCATGTGGACAAAACCCTGGAGAGCTGAGATGGTCAGTTTCACCCTAGAATCTAGAACACGTGTGGGTCATATTACATCCTTGGGTCCTGGTGGAATGCTGAAGAAAAAACACATGTTAAGTACAAGGTGCTACCAGGGAAGTAGCAGATGGTCAGGGAGGGCAGGGAAGGGAGATCTGTGAGGTTCAGTTAATGGAGAGTTCACTGGAGAAGCAGCACTTCGGCTAAGGCAAATGCTGTTGGTGAGGCCATGTGCACAAGCCTGAAGGGAAACGAAGCTTTTTATCCTAAAGAAGCTGGGAGAAAGCTGTGTGACTGGAACCTGCTAACATAGCTTTTATCAAAATATAGGCGTGCCCCTTAGTCCATGGCAGTGCCCTTCCTTCAGTAGCAAAGTTAAGTACAGATGCCCCTAGACTGATCATCTAGGCCTAGATTAATGTACTATAAGCTGAAAAATATCATAAATGTGATAGGCCTAGGCCCTGAGCATCATCTCCTAGCAACACAGTCCGCTGTTGAGTACTGGTGGCTGATTAGGAGCCAAGGCTCACACCCTCTGCCCAGCAGCATTGCTAGCCACATTCCCAAAAGTTCAAACTTAGCACCTGAAGCAGAGTGTCACGTCCCTGAAGGGGGAATGCACTGTCCCTTTCGCTTCACTGAAGCTGAAACGAAATCGTAAGCCAAACCTGCCGTAGTCAGGACCTGCTTACGGCTGCAGCACACACTGTCATCCCCCTCTGCCCCCGTCAGGCCGAACATATTTACTTTCCAGCTTTTTACAAGAGAATCTGACCAACCTTTAGGACCTTAAGGCGGAGGAGAGGGACTTGGGTTTCATCTTAACACAGTGGTGTGCCAGTTTTTTCAAACACATCTGTGAACTCTTTGACATTTCCTCCTTGTAACAATGAATTCTGTCCCTTCTCCTTGAATCGGAACTCTGAGACTCCCTGAGCAGTCGAACACAACAGAAGTAGCGCCACATGAGTTTCTGGACTCAGATGTTGAGAAATTGTTAACATCTACTTTGTGTTTCTCGAAACCTACCCACCATGCTATAAGGGAGAACAAAAGGCCCATAGGAAGGCCAAAGCATGAAGCCCTCATGGTAGATCATGCCCAGCTCCAAGCTGCCAGCAGGGCAGGGAGTATGGCTCCTGTGGCCCCCAGCAGAGCCATCTGCTTTATCTCATGTGACACAGAAGGAGCTCTCTTTACCTAAAAGGTAAATGCATGAGCCACGTAGACAGTTCTTGCTGTTTTTAGCCACCACATGTTAGAACATTTATACAATGCCACGAGCGGAAGCAAAGTGGGAGGCAGCATTGTGGGGTAGCAGGCAGGTGAAGCCACTGCCTGTGATGCTGGCATCCCCTATTGCAATACTTGCTTAACTCCCAACTGCTCAGCTTCTGATTGAGCTACCTTTTAATGTATCTCAAAAGATAGCTGATGATAACATGGACCCTGCCACCATGTAGGAGACTCTAGATGGAGTTTTAGGCTCCTGGCGGTGGCCAGGCCCAGCCCTGGCTATTATGGCCATTTGGGGAGTAAACCAATGGACGGAAGATGCTTCTCCCTCTTACTTCCCTCTCTGTCATTATGCCCTATAAATAAATATAATAATTTTAAAAAATAAAAATCACGGACTGGCACCATGGCATAATGGGCTAAGACTGTGTGCTCAGTGCTGGCATCCCATGTGAGCCCTGGTTAAGCTCCAGCCATTGCAGTCATTTGGGGAGTGAACCAGTGGATGGAAGATCCTTCTCCCTGTCTCTCCTCTCTGTAAATCTGCCTTTCAAATAAAAATAAATAAATTTTTAAAAACTAGGAATCAATGCAAATGAGAAGGCATGATGCTATCTTTCTCTACATAGTTCCATGTTTCTTACAACATAGACAATATAAAACCACTCCTTTAATATGTTTTCAATCTCTGTTTCTCTATCAATGTCCCTTCCAATTGATCCTCTATCTTCATTCATTAAGTTGTCTTTTGAGAGATTTATGTATGATTTATGTGAAAGGCAGAGAACCAGAGAGAGAGAGAGACAGAGAAACAAAATGAGCTTCCATATACTTGTTCCCTCCCTAGACCACCCACTGTAAAGGCTGGGGCAGGGGCCAGGCCAGGCAGAAGCCAGGAGCCTGGAATTCCATATGGGTCCCCCACATAGGTTCAGGGGCCTAAGCATTTGGGACATCTTCTACTGCTTTCCCAGGTACATTAGTAGAGAGGTGAATCAGAAGTGGAGCAGCTGGGACTCCAACTGGTGCCTACGTGGGATGCTACCATTGCAGGAACAAGCTTAACTTGCTGTGCCACAATGTCAACCCCTTTTTAAAAATTAATTTTTAAAAGATGTATCATTTACTTGAAAGAATGACAGAGGAAGAGACAGAGCAAATCACTAAATTAATAACCCAATGCCTACTGTATGTGGGAGTTTGCATCATAGATACACACTGCCTTAGAGTTTGATATTTGAACAGGATATGAGGTTTGAGACTGAAGGTTCATAATTCCAGTACTTCTATCAATAGAAGAACATTTAGCCAAACAATTACTTATGCAAAATGATTTTTCCATTCTTGAATATTAATTGTGAAAGTTATTGTCGTTTTTTGCCATTTTCTAAAATTTCAAACAAGTTCTGTGGTAATTGCAGAATTCTCACATCACTAGATAAAGCTGGCACTTGACAAATACCAGATTGCCATTTTATTTATGAATTCTGCATTTTCCTTGAAACACCTACATTTAGTGCCAGTTCTTTCTTACATACAAATTCAACAACCACAGCTAGAATTGAATATCAAAATTAGAAAAATGAAACCTAATGGAAAGCTTTCAGAGAAACTTTAAAAAAAGAGAGAGATCCATGTGCAGTCCCCTTCAGAAATCTTGCCTTATCCAGTGAAGATTAATAGATACAGAAAAGACAGAGAAACTTTACCTGTGCTGTGCAAATATTCTCCTTACAAGGAAAGTTTCATTATCTTTGTACATAGAAAGAATAAATATCATGGCATTTCCCCCCCAATCTTTTAATTTTGCTGGCCACAGTAACAGGGCAAGTAACAAAAAAAATTTGCTTTCTACCAACTCTACAGTTCAAACATTGAGTAAGACACAGATAATTTATGGTGGAGAAAATGATTTGCATCTGCAATCTCTTGTTGGACCTGCCACATGACTGAGCTAGTTCTGACAAAGAAGCTGGAAATCTGGCGCCCTGGTAAATGGAGAAAATGACTCTGATCATTTAACCAGCTGGCACTTTGGAGCCCGAGAGTAGAAACGGAAGACGCACAGGAAGGGAGGAGTAGCGGAGAATCTCCAGATCTGCACCACAACGACATGCCAAGTGAGTCAAAGCCAGCACATCTGCAAGAACACACAGGAGAGTGAAGGACAGGTGCCGGAGATGACGAAGGCAAGGTGGACATTCTATGTTGTCTTCCTGACAGCCCGGATAAGGTGGCAACAAAAGGAGGTGATCTCCAGTGCTCAGGAGAAGTTCCCATGTGCGGTATAGTCGCGTAACCAACAACACAGTTCTGATTGCATGTGCCATGTTGGCCACAAACATAGTACACATCCAAATCGTTTTTAAGAAAACAGTGCCTGATGCAATGGCTCAACTGGCTAATCCTCCCCCTCCGAGCATCAGCATCCCATATGGGCGATGATTAATGTTCTGGCTGCTCCACTTCTCATTCAGCTCCCTACTTGTGGTTTGGGAAAGCAGTAGAGCATGGCCCAAAGTCTTGGGATCCTGCGCCTGTGTGGGAGACCTCAAAGAAGCTCCTGGCTCCTGGCTTTGAATCGGCTCAGCTCCAGCCATTATCACTTGGGGAGTGAACAGAAGATAGAAGAGATTTCTGTCTCTCCTTCTCTCTGCAAAATCTTTTTAAAAAGAGAAACATTTAGTTGGTCAGCAACTAAAAGCCCAATTTAGCAATTTAGTCAAATACTGGGTTTCTGGATCAAAGGCAGAAGACACAGGGAACTTCAAAGAAAGGAGAAGGAAATGCAGGTGTTGAAGAGTACAATGGACCTCTCTAACTGCTGAGAGCATGCCTGTGAGTCATGCCTCATTGTCCAGTCAAGGATTGTCTTTTCTCCTCTGCATGTAAAGTCGTTTTCCAGAAAACCATGTTCCACCTCCAACACCCAATGGCTCCTATTCATGAGTCCTTTGGAATAGCCACACCAGAGCTAGCTATTGTGTTGCAGCAAATTAAAGCTTGGAATGCTCACGTGATGTATCAGACTACTAATTCAAGCCCCTACTAGCATTCTTCCCAATCCCACTTTCTGGTAATGCACTTGGGAAGGAGGCAGACGTTGACCCAAGTACTTGGGCTCATAACACCTACATGCAAAGCCAGGATGGAGTTCTGGACTCCTGGCTTCAGACTGGTTCCTGCCTAGCTGATGCACATCTTTGGGAAGTGATTTAGTGGACGGAAGATCCTGTTCTCTTCCTCCCCATTCCTGCCTGTCACTCCGCCTTTCAAACACAAATAATTGAATCTTCCAAACAAACAATGCAAACCAACAGATGAAAGGATTTACAACTGTCACCTCCTAGAGTAACCTATATAATTGGTGGAAATTTTTAAAATGAAATTTGTATTCTCATTGATGAGAGATTGAAATTAGGTTATTAAAATGTAAATGGCGAGTGAGCAAATGAATGATCAGAAAGCACCCAGAACTTACACCTGCAGTGAAAATCAGACAAGAACCAGAGCTGAAGATCCAAGCACAGTTATTCTTAGAGAAACACAAATGCTTAGCAAGAGCAAATATGGTGGAAAATTGTGGCTGAATTATCCACAAGACTGCCAAAGGAAGGCAAACCGAGATAAGATCATCCACCCCATGAAAATCCCCGAGTCAAACTCAGGTCTCACACATGGACTCGAGGACCCCTTATTTTGTGCTTAGAAAGAGGATTTCAGCATCTGTTGGCCCAGGAGTTTTCAAATTTGTCTGCTTACTGGAATACACTTAGGATTTCTTAAGAAAATTATTTTCTTTATTTAAAAGAGTTATAGAAAGAGGGGTGAGAAAGAGAGAGAGAGAATTGAGGGAGATGGAGAGAAAATCTTCCATTCGCTGGTTCACTCCCCAAATGGCCACCACAGCCAGGCCTGGGCCACCAAAAGTCAGGAGGAGCTTCTTCTGAGTCTCTCATGTGGGTGCAGCGGCTGTTTCCCAGGCACATCAGCAAGGAGCTGGATCAGAAATGCAGCAGGCAGCTCTGTAACTAGTGCTTCTCCATGGGATGAGGGTGTCACATGTGGCACCTTGACTTGTTTCACCACAACACTGGCCCTGTAAAGCTTCTAACTCCATTTTTTCCCTCTTGAACTCTGGGAACTATCCTTGTAAAAACTGCACAAGGTCCTAAGAGAGAATTCTGGCAAGATCTGTTAAACAAATAATGTAGTTTTCAAACCTTAAAATCAACCAGAAGCTTGGTTGCACTGTGGGAGCATCTGTTCATGAGAACGATCATGGGATCCTGGTGAAAAGCAAAAACAAAAACAGGGAGCTGTATGGTGTTCCACTTTGCACTATTTCCATTCTCCCTCCCTAGCTCGGCAGCAGCTTCCAGATCCAGCAGCTGTGAGCACAGTGAAAACCTGCAGCCCAGCAGTCACAGGAGGAGGCAGGGTCAGGTTGCAGCTCCTCCAAACCCCATCCTTGGAGCACCTTTGACCTGTCTGGAAGGCCAACGTGAAGATTTACCTTTATTTGATCTGATTCAGAGTTAAATTTCCTCAGAGGCATTTGTTGAGGATAACACAAGGGATGGTTTAACACCATAGTTGCCTGAGGCAATGAGGAAAGTTGTAGGGAATGCTAGCTTAAGTACAGGAAATGAGATGAAAAAGGGGTCTCTAGACAGCTGTCACGTGTACCTGGCCTTTTAGGAGCGTGCGCACCCACCCAACATCAGGCATAGGCCTGGAGCTCTGGCCCTATCTCCAGAAGCACCTGTGAGAAGGCCCTGGATTCTCAATTTTGGATGACTGAAGTTCTGTACCAGCAGGAAGTGAAGGTTAAGGCAGAGTTGTGAAGTGCCTAAAGCTGAAGATACGTTCTAGGATGTCCCATGACAGAGATGGCAAGCCACCATTTTCCATGAGTCAGGTCACCCTCTAAATACCACACACCCTCTGTGTTCTGAGGAAAAATACAAGCAGGGGATATGAGTGACTTCAGGGAACACACTTGCTCTGAATTCATCCAGCAGAGCTGCCCTCTTTCACCCCTGCTCAGTCACAGTTTCAAGAATTTCTGGATCTTTCCCAAGTCTGGGCTCTGTTTTTACAAATTCTGGTTGAACTGATCTGGGGGTTGGGGGAATCCAGGGTAGCTGACATGATATAAATCACCAGTTAGTTCTGTCTAATGCCTGAACAGATTTTCCCAAGATTTCAAACCTGGTTCTGTGTGTTTATGAATTCCCAAGGCATTAACTGTCCCTGTCACCTCTTCAAACTTTAATCTATAAATTTTGTATCTTTAGGCCCAAATTTCCTGTCACCTGTAAGATACATGTCTTAATGTATTCTACATTTATGTAAAAATTAACATTTCCGGGCCCAGCACCATGGCCTGGCGGCTAAAGTCCTCGCCTTGAATGCACCAGGATCCCATATGGGTGCTGGTTCTAATCTGGCAGCCATCCTCTCTCCCCTGACAAAAAAAAACTTAACATTTCCTGGACAAACTCGTTAGCTTTCTTCCAAATCTTTCTGTAAACCGTATTATCATCTACATCTAAACTAAGTTGGAAAAAATCAGAGTCTACCTGTTATAAGCTCTCAATTACATGTGAATAACCACTTTTTCATTGAGTGCTATGTCTCTCTGTAAAAAGTTTTTATTTTATTTGAAAGGCAGAAAGACAGAGAGATCTCCTATTCACTGGCCCAATCCCCAAAATGCTTACAACCGCCAGAGCTGTGCCAGACTGAATCCAGGAGCCAAGAACTCACCCCTGCAGGGACAGTGGAGGGTCTTCAACAGGGTCTGCATTAGCAGAAAGTTGCAACTGGGAGTGAGCCAGGCCCCAAGCCCTCGCATTTCAATATTGGAAAGCTGGCACGCCAAGCAGGATTGTAACTGCTGTGCCAAATGCCCACCTCAGTGCTATCTCTCACCTGTGGAGAGCTCATGGATTCACACTCGGGGATGTGTCAGTTCAAATCACACCTCTGCCATGGGTTGGCTGTTGCTTGTGTCACTAACTTCATATCTCTAGGGCAGAATTACAAAATCATGCAGTATGGTTCTGCAGAGTAAATAAGCACTCTCGCCACTGGAACCAGTCCATTTGTTAACTTCTGCCCATGGATTATAGTGAAGCTTCTCCCTTGCTCAGTCTCGGAGGGGTCTTACAGGAAACCAGCATGCGGTCACATCACACAGAACCAGCTCTGTGGGTGGGTTGGGACATGACAAACTTCGCCTAACCTCTGACAATGCCCTCCCTTGCTCTGACAGAGACGAAAAAGTCGGCGTTTTGCACCTTTCTGTAAACTGCTGCTTTCAGTTCCCCCACCCACCTCCATTTAGTTTGCTGCCCCACCCCACTCCCTCTTATTTAGGAGTTTTAGATCTCTTGCAGTCAACTGAGAGGGTTTTCCTAAAACCCTGTTTTCCCACCTTGTATAGGCAAAACTCATGACTCTAGACAAGACCAAAAACTTGGTTAGAGCAAGCTGACCACACTCAAGAGAGAGAAAACACGGTGGCATGAGTATGTCTGTTCGTAACTACTCGCACGTTTGGATCTTGAATCCCAGCTGCCTCCGCGGTTGGTGTGACAGGCAGAAGCAGGGCAAATGTCAAAGTACCAATGACAGTGACAATTCAGTGGAGCCTCCACTCACTGAGTACTTAAAATTCTTTTGCATAATTACGCACAGCTCTCTTTAAAAATATGTGCGTCTTAGTTGTAGCACAACTAATGATAGCTTTTCTGACACAGGATGTCTTTAGTTTTTCCCAATAAATTGCTATTTTTTATTTTTTTATTATGGGTTTTGGAATGAAGATTGATTTTTGAATCATTTTAGGGGGGATAATAGCTGACTCGTGTGCTGCTGGGCTATTGCACAGCTCACATTTCAATAATTAAATATAAACACGCTCCCTCTAAAGCACAGAGTCACTTCAAATATGGCAGTGCTTCATTAATAATCGATTTACGGAATCTCTCGTCTTGCAAACGACAGCCTTCTGCAGCTGTCAGGACACTGTCAGTCCAGGCAAAGCAGGTAAGAATTACTTCCTGAGCTCCAGACAAGAGTCACAAATAGCAATGGTTTCCTTGGAAACTCAGCAGCAAAGCTTACAACAACGTACCATGGGACATTCTCATGTCATAGGGGAATCTCTTGCCAGAGATGAATCAGGCTCCCCAAATTAGGAGGAGTCTAGTACATGACTGGAGAAAACAAGAGACATGTTTCCAGAAGGTTCCATCCAAGTGCCCAATGTTTAGGTCTGGTTGTTATGCCATGGTCAGAACCAGCAGCCCACGCAGCCTGTTTGCATTGCCGATGCAGCCGAGGATAGCAGCACCAGCTCCTGTTAGGAATGTTCTTTAAATTGTCATCCTCAAATCTCTTTGGATCTGTTAAATACTAATTTAAAAATTAAAAACGAAAATAACATAAATACTAAAAATTAATTTTTAAAAAAGCAATAAATTCAGAAACAACAACAACAAAAAGACAATGTTACTTGGCCTTATTCTCCCTGTCATGTTGTTCATGGTGGGACCAAGCAAGTCGGTGCCCTTATGGCAAAAGGAATTCTCAAGATCCTTCATGACGTGTTAAGCACTGAATGCCTTACTTATCCCACTGTTCTCAGCATCAGTGATGGGGGAGGTATCCATTGATGGGAACACTTTGAAGGAGGCTTTGGCGTAACTTGTTTATTGCTTACGCCTTAGCAGTGTTTGCTTGAAAGAGGAGACCTGGATCCCAGGATTCAAAGAGGAGGCAGAGAATTCAGATTTGCTGCAGAGTCTGAGTAGCAAGAACAGGGCCTTCTGAGCAACCTATAACTTCAAGTAAGAATGTGTTTGTATTGGGGTAGGCACATGCCTAGTGCTTGGGATGCTGCTGGGATTCCATATCCCATACGACAGCACTTGACTTGGGGTCCAGACTCCGCTCTTGATCCAGCTTCCTGCTATTGCGTGTCCTCAGCGGCTCCACTTGCTGAGTCCCTGACATCATATATTCTGAGGGTTAGCTTGCCTCAAGTGTAAAAACGTGTGGTTTATTGAATACCAAGCAGACCAAATCATCATTAAATCATTCTTTCAAATTATCATTGTTAATAAAACAATTGACTGCTCTGCCCTAACAATATGCTGAGATTCCTGAATCTTTTGTAACACATATTTATATCACTGAACTATCATCATCACTGATTTATTCAAAAATGTAACAAAACTATTGTCACATTTTTTCTTCTTAGATTTTATGTTATAGTCCAGAGCAAATTTAATTCATGCCACTGATGGGTTTTGTGTGTGTGTGTGTGTGTATTTCTATAGTACTCTGATGTATGTCAGTTTTCCAAACATATGCCTTTGTAAATCTGTGTTTTTAAGGTAGCTCCGACCTCTAGCCTTCTAACACTTCTAAGTTCCTTAAGTAATGAATATTCAATTTGAAGTCACTAGTCTGTTTCTTGCACAATAGATTTTTAAAAATATTCTTGTGATAATAGAATAGGCAGATATTCTAACATGTTCCAGAAAGTTCTACATGCTGGAAAAAAGAATTTTTTTGTGGATATGTCATGTTCTTTTTTAATTTACAATATATTTGACAAGTGCCTTCTTCACATGCTATTCTTCAATTATACTATCACCGTTCTTCAAGGTTTGAAATGGGTAGTTGGCAGTCAGAACCCTCCCTTAGTTTATTCAAAAGTCCTAGCCAGCAGGGACAGAGTTTAGGGGAAAGCCTGATTGAATCCATTGTTTTAGTTCTTGGAGTTATCACCTTCTCAAACAGTGACCAAGGGACCAGCACTACTGTTTTGGCGGATGGGGAGAATTTCTCTTCTCTCAAACACATGCCTATCAGTCAGAAGAATTCAAACTTTAAACTTCAAAGCCATGGAATCAAAAAGAATTTCCAAGCTGGAGATGACTAAAGAAATATTTAGCACCTCTCATTGTTTCCTGGATAAGAGTCTTACAGCTCATCAAACCTAAATGTCAGGTGGGAAGGCAGGTACTAGGACTTGGGGATTCCTATTCGCTAATTTGGAATTCTTTTTTTATCTTGGAATCTTGAAATCTAGGGTGATGGAATATGGAGTAACAGATAAAGACATGACATACCAAGTTAAACTTTTCTGTCTGCTAACCTAAGGACATTTACTGATGGTTTAAATTAAATATTATGGAAAGGAATAATATCCATACTAACTATTTTGATGAAAATATTAGCTAGAATGTTTTGTTTCCACCTGTTTTGTATGTCTTCTCATTCTTTACCTTGCTAAACTTCTCTGGAAAATATGATTTTTTTTTTATTACAAGTTATTCTTTAAGAAAATATCACTGCAGTTTGCCTGCATGAGTTCTCTGGGGAGATACTCCATAGTTCTAGATCAAAGTATGAGAATCTTTGGGGTGAAAAGTCAGTCAGTAAAATTTCAAAATTCCTGAGTGTTTTGCTCTTGCCCTTATTACTCTCCACTTTCATAGCCTGCTAGCTCTTTCTATTCCTGTGGGTTAAAAGCTCTTGCTTCCTCTCCTACATCTAAAATCTCTCTCTTGTGGAACTCACATTGCTTGGCAAACAGTCTGGATGGTGATTTGTAAATCTGTGTCATCAATTGCATCTTTCTGAGTCATATTTTCAGCAATAATTGGCAATTCCCAGACTTTCCGAGTCTCTTAAATTTGAATATATTTAATGTCAAAGACAATCTTTGCTCTTCATATCAGCTTCTCTTGATTCTTTATCTAATCAGGTGTTGACGGCCTCTGTGCATTTGTTCAACTTGGGTTTCTGAATTCCTGTTCTATGCTAGGATCTAGGTTGGGTGTTAGGAATACATAGGGAAGAATTCAGCTTCAATCCTTGCTCTTAAGATAAACAGAGGAGAATGGAGGCAAATCAACAGTCCTTCTAACAAATGGAAAAGTACTGACCTAAGAGATAGCAAGAGATGACAGAGCACCCCTTTCCTTTGATTCTGAGATTTGAACTCTTTTAATGAGTTTCTGTTACTTCCCGTATGTCTGGATAACTCATGCAAGTCATGGTATGAGGCACCAGTATCTAGAGGTGACTTAGAGTATACAGGTGGATCTCTGTGGGTTCCATGAACATAACATACACGTTTATATAAGGGACTTGAGCATCTGTGGGCTTGGGTAAAAGGAAGGGTGACCTAGAACAAATCCCATACAGAAATCCAGAGACACATGAAATATTCTTTTATAAAAGTCTTTATATGTCATTTATGTATTTTACTTGAAATGGAGTGAGGGGAGAAAACAGAGATATTCTATCCAAATGCCCACAACCTGCTGAGGCTAGACAAGGCTGAAGCCAGGAATCTATAATTCAGTGTGAGTCTCTAACATGGGTGTTTGGTAGGCACTCAAGTATTTAAGCCATCCCCAGCTCCCTTCCAGGGTCAGCATTGCTTCAGCAGGGGACAAGATAAGAAGTAGAGGAGCTGAGTCTCAAACTCAAGCAGTGTTATAAGCTTCCCAAGTAGTGTTTTAAGTGCTGTGTCAAACACCCACACCAAGGCAATCGTCTATCCTGAGAACTACGGTCGTCTATTGCCTACGTGAGAAGGGAAAAGAGGAAGGACATTAACGGGAGTCCATTGAAAATTATTTCCCTTTTCATTGGTGAAAAATCTCAGCCCGTCTATGATGCCATCTCAGTGGTTTTCAAAGTGGGATGCATAGCCCAACATCACCAGCATCAACCAACCTGTCAGATGTGCCACCGTGTAAGTGACAGTGTGCAGCTGGGGCCAAGCAGTCTGTGGCTTAACAAGCCCTGCAGGTGACTCTAATTCAGACTTAAGTTGAAGAACCACTGCCCTTACTCCAAGGGCCCGTGTGGTGTGCCCTTTGATACATTAACTGGCCCATCAATGGCTTGAAACAATGCATGTGCTTGTCTAGGTCCCCAAGTCGAGGGGCTGACTGGGAAACAGCCACAATTTCGCTAACTGTGCTATGAAATTAAAGTCCTATATTAATAGCAAAGATTGTTTCTCATGAATGAAACAGTGCACAAGCTGCAGGAACTCTCACTCACGTAAATGTCATTGTAATCGTAAGAAAAGCAATAGTGCTTAATCCATTCTTGCAGATTTTTCAACTTCTTTTATTGTGTGAACCTCACATTTTCATTTTCATCCTTTTATTTATTTTTCAGGGGCCTTCTCCCATTCTCTTACAATTCCACACAAATTGACACTACCAAGAAATATTCCCAGGTCTCCCAGGAATGAAGCATGGAATAAAACCTTCATGGACATTTTCTTACACCTTGGTAGGTCAGCATAGGAAATTATGAAAACTTCCTCAAATTTTTAGCATAATAGACTAATCTCTCACTAGGATTTGTCAAGGCAAATCCCCATGTTAATTCTTTGATTAAAATTCCTTCCCGTGATATCTACATGGCAAATGCTCTATCTAGCTACAGAAGAAATTAAATCTGCAAATTTGATCAAAGTTAGTCAAAACAGAGGTGTGGGACTCATTTAAGAGACATAGCATACCTATTAAAAATGATCCAAAAGAAAATACACAGATGACGCTGCTGGAGGCCGCTCTAACTTGTGTTGTGATCATTGCAAAGGGATTGCAAATGACTATTTACGTTAGTATTCAATCAAAGGCACCTTCTAGGACAACGCCCGCATTACACCAAGTATTAATCGGGTGCCTGCGACTCAGAGCATCTACAGGCTTTCTATCCAGCGACTACTGGATTGCCTGTGACCTTTCATCTAATGCCAAGTCTATCATCAGATTTTGTCACTTTCTTTTTTTAACTGTTTGTGAAATGAACTAGGAGGCAAAGCGTTAGCGATGAATAAGCAATGACTGAAGGCAAGGACTTCTGGAATATACTTGGTGTGGATTTCTTGATTGTGTCACTTTTTTTTTTATAAAGAAAGATGAGGCCTAGTAACTTTTAATTCATAATTTTAAAACTCTTCAGTTATACATCTTGCCAATCCCCCACAACAGCCAGATCTGAGGCTGAAGCTAGAAGCAGGGACTGCAAACCAGGCCTCCCACATGGGTGGCAGGGACCCAGGGACCTGAAGCATCACTACTGCCTCACAGAGTCTCCCTCTGTGGGCAACTGCAGTCAAGGTCACAGCCAGGGTTCCAGAGCAGCTGTCCGAACTCCTAAGTGAAACACTTATTCCCAATTTTACATGTGTGGCTTCCTCCCCTCCATTCAGCCCTCTCAACCAATCAGTCAACTAAACGTGGCTTAACATGGGCTTTCAAAAAAAAAACTTATGATTTAAAAAAATGTAGATTTCAGGAGTGGGCATTTGACCTAACAGTTAAAACAACAGTTGATGGGGCCCGGCGTGATAGCATAGTGGTTAAAGTCCTTGCCTTGCACGTGCTGGGATGCCATGTGGGCACCAGTTCGTATCCTGACAGCCCTGCTTCCCATCCAGCTCCCTGCTTGTGGCCCGGGAAAGCAGTCGAGGACGGTCCAAAGCCTTGGAACCCTGCACCCACGTGGGAGACCCAGAAGAGCTCCTGGCTCCTGGCTCCGGACTGACGCAGCATCGGCCGTTGTGGTCACTTGGGGAGTGAACCATCGGAGGGAAGATCTTCCTCTGTGTCTTTCTTCCTCACTGTATATCTGCCTTTCCAGTAAAAATAAATAAATCATAAATCTTTAAAAAAAAAAAACAGTTGATATGGCCACAACCCAGATCCGAATGTCTGGATTCAACTCCAGGTTCTGGCTCTGAATGCCAGCTGCCTGCCAACACAGATCCTGAGAAGCAAGAGACAATAGCTCAACTATTGGGCTCATGCAAGTCATGAGGGAGAGCTGGATTGAGTTCTTGGTTCCCATCTGTTGTCAGTATTTGGGACATGATGGGAACACTCTATCTTTCAAATAATAATAATAAAAGTTGCTTTTAAATAGCTACTTTCCTTCTCCCAGAGATGAGAGTAATTCAGTAATCCTCTCAAGCAATTCCTTAAAAATAAGAATCATAAAACCATCAGCAACTGCAGAAAAGGCGTGCTCTCTTATGAGTCTTAAAGAGACCGCAGGAAGAACAGGCTCCGTGGGCTTGGACTGAGGGTGGGAGAGAGGTATTAGCTCAGTTTACCCCTGAGATTCCCATAAAGTAATGCAACATGAGCATTATACCAGCCAATCACGTTGTTGGTTTTTTGTTTTTAAGCTTCTCTGTGTCTAGGGTATTATGCTACTTACAACTTGCCTTCAGCAACCGTTCTGAAAGTTTTCAAATCCTTATGGTCCCTTTCTTGCTAAGCGGTTGTGTCTGTACATCAGTCTTGTTAGATTTGCTCTGAAAATGGTCAACTCCTTCCTCCATGTCAGGGGAGCTTTTTTGAAAAGAAATATGTCCCAAACTAGTATTCTGAGATCCACTTATAGGATTGAACTTTTAAATTCTATCCTCCCCAAGTTCCGTTACACGTCCAGTGCCAGAAATGTCTAATGAACCTAGAGTACAGAAATGAAAGGACTCCAGCTCCTGAAGTCATTATACACGCATTCACATTCACGTTATCCTTTCCCTTACCAGACAAAAACAGTTGTTTCATCTTTTGGAGGGAAGTTCTTCTTTTAAGACTTATGTGTGTCACTACCTTCTACGTTTTCCAATAATGTAAACTAAAAACCTAACAGCTTAAACACTCCCCCTTCTATTACCCCACCCAGCCACAAATTACACTAGAGTTTACTGGGGCACCTGCAGCTCTCCCTACACTGTCCAGCTCCCCATTAGTCAGTCAACACTCATCAGCTACGTTGAAAAGGCTTTTCATCCATGAGGGTATCCAGTGCAATCCCACAAGATGGAAAACAGACTTAAAATCACTGGCCCCTCGTGCCCTGCCTTCGGAGTGCACTTGTCTGGTGTGTGGCAAGAATAGCAGCTAGGAAAACAGGAGCGTGTATTCTGAATATCCTCACGCACACAGCGCATAAGCCACGTCAATCTAATCTGCTTCCTCTGCGTTGGCGGCAGTGCAGAAATGGACGCTCTCATCCCTGTAATCAGTTGCAGGGTGCACGAGGGCAGCGGGCTCCTGTGCCTCTTCTGCAGGCTAATCTTTCATTTCATAGCAGATCTTTCCATATCAAACAACACAAATGACTTAATTTGCATGACAGGATTTGTAACGGGGCAAATCTAGTGTCAAAGTCGATTAAAGATTACACCAGAGAACTATCATAATCAGTCCTCTAATGAGCCTAAATAGTACATGTAAAGTCGCCCCTTTTTGCCATTCCAGTCATGTATAAAAGGGAATGTGTTCCTTTCATCGATGAGCTGGTCCTTTGGTTTGCACAGTACGCCCTACGTTGAGCTAAAGTCATGTCAGTCTGGTTTCAGAGGGACAGAGAGGGAAATAATAAAGCAAACATCACTTCACGAATGACATTGCTTGGTATAAGCCAACATTTGAAGCCCTTAATTCTTCTAATCTGCAAAATAGTCAATGCTAATGGGTTTTTGCCTTTGTGAAAGCTGATGCATAGAAAGAAAAACTTTAATGAGCTGCCTGGGCCGTGTGCTTACAGATACCTGTCAAATGTCTGTCATCTTAGCCATCGCGGAGGCATTGTAAAGAAAGTAAGAAGGAAGGAACGACAGTATTTGTACAAGCATTTTCATGCTAAAATGGCACAATTTTCTTCCTGTCATAATTTCATTGTATCTGAAAGTCAGAGAAGCTTAACCCTTTCCCTAGCATGTCCTGATTCCTGTGGTCTTGGAACGAGTGATTTAAGACAGCCCTGTGATGGGTGTACACAGCATCTTCTGCTACAGTTGTTTTTCAAAGTGGAATTACCTGCATAAAAAAAGATGTGACAACAAACTATTTGAATCAATTGCTTCAAATCAATTGCTCCTGGGGAGATTTGGGCTTTATTAAAAAGCAAAACCTCCATAATGGGCAAGGCTGTCACGCAAATCAATTCTTTCTGAGTTCTTAATTTACTATTTCTTTGTATCTTTCTACCCCTGATACACATACCAGGGCAATAAGCTCAATAAACTCCCCTAGTCTCACCTTCTCCTTTATTTAAGAGTAAAAATACAAAACAGGGAATGAAAATCTATCTTATTACAGCAGCACCTGCAACCTCTAGAGGGGAGGAGGTTTGCCTTATTTCCTGGGATGTTTCCTAACAGAGTCCAGAAAAAAAGTAATACTAATGCAATGGGAGTTAAGCGTTGGCAGAAATGGAAAGTCTCTCCAGGCGGGACTTGCTTTTCTTCTTTCAAATTAAGACTACCAAGGAGCTATGCACACACACGCACACACACACACACATGAAAACTTTCAAGTTATAGGTCAAACTGCCTTAAGTTACAGAGAAACAGACTGGGTGATAACCTTTGGGGCTCCTTTTTGTTTAGAGGGACAACAGAAGCCTAGCATCCTCTGATCATGTTTGTTTGCCACATCCCTCCTCCATGATGAAAGAGAGATGGGAAAGAAAAGGAGGCCCTTTGTAAGGCATTAGGAGCCTCGGGCCTGGCAGTACTGGGAGCAGCTCAGAAGGCACTTGGGTCTCTCCGCTGCCTTCATTCTGTAAGGAAGAAAACTTCGGTATTTTTCACCTCCGTGTGTTTCAAAACCACAGGTTGGGATCATCCTCAGGGCTTATCACAAAACAGAAGGAATAAAATGAGTATTTGTGAATAGATGTGTGTCTGGTGTTCAACACCTGGGGATTTTGTCTGGCACACTGGCCTGGAACAGGCTTTCCCATGTTCTTGCGAACTGTAAACAGTGGAGTAACTCCCTGGCTGACAAGGGAACTCTGACTGCGGTGAGTGCCTGGGCTGTAAACAGGTTCCAGGCATGAAGGAGGATGCTTGGTCCTAAGAGGGTCACCCTGGCTGATGGTCCCGGGTCAGGGAGACCCTGAGAGAAGACACGTCAAGGAGCAGGGCCCTCTTCCCAGCGGGTTCCCAGCACCGTTCTATCCCCAGGCTCTGACTCACCCGCCTGCCTTCCCTGTTACAACCTAAGAGAACAACTTTAATGAGCTCATTGGGCTGTATTGTTTCCCCCCAAAAGCTATTGTGACTGGAAGGAGGAAGCATTAAATGTTTATGCTGCAGGTAAAATCCAAGAGCCCTAATTTGTTCTCCTTCCCCTTGCTTCCTTTTCCCAGAGTAGTAAGTCAAAACAAACTCCAGACGAGGGCAAATTTTAGTCAAGTGGCATTAAAATTTCAAATTAGATAAAACCCAGGCCAAAAGCATTAGAATAACGACGCCGTCTAGCATTCAGTGCCTCAATGTGGCCCAAACCGGGTCTCCCAATTAGACAGTTCTTCAGGTCGGGTTTATTGAAAAGAAATTAGGCCAATGTTAATTTGGATGTGAACTGCTTTAATACCCTTTGGTAGAGATGTTCAGTTATTTTGAACAAAACCAAATTTGCTTTACTGGTACAAAAGCCATCCTGCTTGGGATGTATTCTGATTTACAAACAAGTGCATCTTTCAAACTAAACAGGAACACTGGAGCCCAGTTGTATGGCAGTGAGGGTCTTTATTTAGCAAACATTTATTGAAGACACTCATTTGCCAGACCCTCAAGCAAAACTCACTTCCACAACCTTAGTAGGTAAGCATCTCTCAGAATTGAAAACCCTTTTTTATTCAAAGAAATCAAACTTTGGGGTGGGTGTTTTGTCCAATGATTAAGACACCAGTTAAAATACTGCTTAAGATGTAGTTTCCCAGGTGGGAGTGCCTTGGTTCAATTTCTGACTCTAACTCTCAACTCCTGTTTCTTGCTGTTGTACACCCTGAAAGGCACTGGTGAGGGCTCAAGCAGTTGGACTCTGCCCTCCCATGTGGGAGACCTAGACTAAGTTCTTAGCTCCTGGCTTCAGCTCAGCTATTGTGGACATTTGGGGAGCAACCACCTGTCTCTTTGCCTCTCAAATTATTGTAATGAAAAGAAAAATAAACCTCACCTTTCTGTAAAGGAGTCTCATTTATGAAGTTAAATATAAGATTCTATTGAAAAGACCACCTGGCCAGAATGCTTTCAATGGGGTTGCTGTTGTCATGGCTTTGTCTTGATTTTAGGGGTAGAGATAAAACAGAAGCCTGAGTGTTACTTCCATGGCACTGGCATTTCTGTAGCAGGTGCTAAAACCCACCTACTGCATCCAGCCAGATCCATGTATTCACCAATTGACTTAAATTTCAACCTGTTGCTTATCCCGGAAACCCCCCACCCACGCACCCAACTCCCCACCAACCATTCATTGTGTCTGAACCTACAGCCTCTATGTCATGTGGAAAATAGAACTCCCAGACAGGAGTCCATGCAAACTTTAACAAGGCATATTAGCCATCCAGGCATGATCCTGACTCAAATGTCAGCCACTTTTCCAATACCTACGCTTCAGTGTTCCTGCCAGGATAGAATAGGAAGGAAACTCAAGGCTACCAGCCGGGCTGCTAAATAATGCTTTGGCTCCCCACCCCCATGCCCCCCTTCAGCTGCATACAGTTGGCCGTGTCACCGCTTGTATTTCGCAGTGCCTTTTTCCTGCAGGCCTCAGGGCGCCTTGGCCAGAAACACTCCTCCTGTGACCCACTTGCTGTACCTCTGATCCGTGGCACCCCAGAGGCTGTCACAAGTCTCCCTCCTTCCCAGGAGTTGAACACACAATGGAGAAAAGGCCCTGGCTGGGAGGTTCAGGCGCCATTAACCCCTACCAGCTGTGCCGGTGGGGAGCCTTCTGGCCTGCCTTCATGCCACTAATCTAAGCATTGTTGGGGAGGAATGCTGACAGCAGAAAAGAAATTTTTCTTGTGTCCATGCAAGTGTGTGTATCCATGTGTAAGTGAAGGAAGAGTGAAGGCTAATTTCTATAGTTGGCATGAATGGAGAGATTGGGAAAAAAACCTAGTTAAAATGTGTTTACTTGCTTAAAAGGCTCAGTCAATTTAAATAATTTCAGTAGTGTGCTCTATTTTTTAAAGGGTGGGGTTAGAGAAACTAGTTACTATTATAATTTTCTTTAAATCCCCTGAGATGTTTGGGCATGTTTAAGACTTTTAAAATTCACTACTGGCAGAAAAAAAATTGAATTGAAATTCTTAAAAAATACTGGCATAAAGTTACAGACACATGGAATTACTCACTTCTAATGGACCTTAAACAATTAGAGAAAGAACTGGTTATACAGGTCATGTTTCCTGCAGAAAAACCATTCACTCTTAAAGCTTAGGAAAGATTTAAAACAACAACAACAACAACAAAAAAAAACTTTTAAACTTAACATCGGAAACTTTCTATCAACCACTTCAGATGAGTCTGAGTAGAGCCACTGTATTTTTTAAAGCACTAGTTTTGATTTCCACAAATCCATGATTTTCACTTTCATTGTCAAAAAAAAAAAAAAAAAAAAAGCCTATTCCAATAGAGCACAGACCCTACCTTATTAGTAACCTTGGAACGTGGAAATCCAGGGCTGATAAGGATGACTGGAACTCCAGTGACAAACGTCCTACTTATCTGGAATGCACATGTGATTTCAGGTTTTGAGAATTTAGTCTGCTTCTTCCAAAAACACTGGCACTGAGGGAAAAACTATTCTTAAACGTAGGCTCCATGTTATCATTTGATAAAGTCCTGTAAAATACAACAGTTGGTCTATTTCACATCAAATGAAGACTAATTCACATAGCAATGTATTTTTCTGGGCAATTAGACTGTATCATAGTAAGGCAAATGTCTAATATCATAAGGCTCTGCTTCGCATCTGTTACTGCAATTACCAGTCCTTACAACAGCCGCAGCAAGCGAATCCTCTACTCACAGGTTTTATCCATTAAAATTCAACATTATCTTTCTTTGCCCTTTTATTACCACAATCATTTGATTGTGATCAAATAGATTTAATTTAATGAAGTTATACTGTTGTAAATTTGAATGCATGTATTTACATAAAGGGTGAGCATAGGCTCAGGTACACTGTTTTCCAAAACATTAGCGGTAAATATATTGGCAATCATCTCATTAAGGTGCAGGGTGCTTGCTAAAATAAAACAGCCCTCACTACAACAGAAAAGCTAATTCCAAACACCGTACCCGCCTCTAAGCCACCTCTCATGTTCTTCCATTTCTGGAGGATGTTCGTTTAGAGAGGACATAAATGTATGGATTCAGGAAAAACAGGAGACTAATAATGCAGTTAAACTTCTCTGATTAGCTTATTCATTCAATTATCCATTCAACAAATGTTTATTGGGTTTCTTCACTGTGCAATACCCGTTTGGGAAACACAAAGATGAAAGCACTCAAGAGTTGCCCATCCAGTATAAAAATTGGCATGCCATAAAAATCACCGGAACATTAAGTAGAAATGCCATGGTGCCTGCTGAAGGTGGGGTGTCCGTTATGTCATGACCAGCAGTTGAATTCTGTGCTCTACCCAAGGATCGGCATCATTACAGCCAGACTTTCCTCTCTCTGCCCCAGCCCTGCTGATATCTAAAAGCTCTCACAGGCAAAAGAACATACCTCGAGCCAAGAACAAAATTAAGAAAGTAATCCTACTCTTTCTACAGACTGTCTCAGCTTTCTGGAAATGAACTATGTCTACAGCCTCTCTTTCTAAGTTTTGGAGAAAGACTGTTAGGTGCAGAGGAGACTTGGTAGCACAAGAGTTCTTGTCTGTCCACTGCCCGGCAGGGATGCTAACCTTAGGGCACAAACCCCTTCCTTCCAGACTCCGACAGCCACAAAGCTAAAGAATGTGCTCCAAACCACTTCACACCACTTTGTGGAAGATCCTTGGCTGAATCCTAAACACAGGGTCACAAGCAGGCAGTGTTTCAGAAACTCTGTCTCTAGAAAGCCGCAGGCAAAATCAGTATTACTCCCATGCCTGTGGTAGAACAGAAGCAGAGGAAGTCAGTTTAACTTTCTCTAATCCCAGCTGGTACACAGGTCCTATAGTTTCAGTGAGTTGAAAAATGTTTTTGAATTGTGTTTTGATTGGCTAAGAGATCACAAAGTCTAAGCAAGGAGCATTTCCAAATCCATATGGAGTGGCAGCCAGCAGAGAAGCTCATGTTAACTTTGCCCTCCCAGCCAAAGGCAAAGAGTTGGCTTAATTATGGCAGCAACTGCACTACAAAGGACACAAAGTTTTTCCCATAAGCCAAAGAACAGGGTTAGACTCATTAGCTGGGCATGTCTTCCAGCCTCCTCTCCTTTGACTCTCCTCTCCACACCTTCTCCTCCAGCCAACAACGGTCTTGGCTTTGTGTGGGTGGGGTCTGCTGCTGGCGTCACTGTCTGGGCTCTTTCCTCTCACCCACCCTTTCTCCACTGTCTTTATGGAAATCCCAACATCAAATAAACTTTTCCTCTAATGCCTCTCCGAAGGATTTAATACTCCTTAAGGTATTCTAAGTTTTTGTAGAAGGTGGTTTGTCAGTCTTTGGAGAGCTATTTTAAATACCTAGGACATAGAATGCAGCAATTTGACTTCAAAAATCTATTACGTAGAAATACATCTGTATATAAAAGAATGTTGATGGATGTTCATTGGGGGCACTAACGCTTGTAAAAGCAAAAACAACGTAACTGTTTAAAGACAGAGAAATGCTCAAACAAGTTATACTGCAGCTATATACACATTAGAATATTTTATAGCCAGTAAAAGGGAATTAGCAGATTAATGTGTACTGATAAGAAAAGAATTTTAATATGTAAATACAGCAAAAGTAGAAGGTAAACTGCACAACAGGGAGCAGAGCACAATACTGGTTTAATGAAAGGAGGACGGGAAAGAGAAAGGTTATTTAAGTACAAATAGACATGCTTTCAAGTGCGTAGACAAAGTTCTGCAAGAATGGACCTTAACTTGAACAATGAGGCTCAACATTGGCTTTGAGGATAGGGTGGGATAAAGAAATCCAGGGTGTTCCCTGAGCAGTCATTCATTGAAGGTCTAATGCAATTGCAATGCTGTTTGCATAACAGGCCTTAGGGAAGGATAGGGCTCAGACAGAATCCTCAAGATGGTGTTAGAGTCTTGGTAAGAGGAAGAGGCCCTGGAATTCTCTCTCGTATCCTCATGTGAGGACACAGCCAGACACTGATGATCTGCAGGTCTTCATCTTGCATTTCCCAGCCTCCAAGACTGTGAGAAGAAAGTGGCTCTGAAAGCCACCCGGTCTTACAGCCTGGGCTGACACGGTACAGCTGCACCTGTCGAAGCTTCTCCTGGGAGCAGCAGAAGCAGTGGGAAGGAGGCAAGCTGGGTGCCGACGGCCCCTCTGTCCCAGCAGGGACACACTGGCATCCCACCTTTAACTAACCTGGAGGTATGAGGGCTGCTCAAAAAGCTTGTGGGAAATGGGATTAAAAGATGAGGATATTTTGGTGAGTGCAAAAAAGCTTGACATCCCAGCATACAAGGTGCCTTAGAAGACTTCTTAAACAATGTGTACTATCTAAAAGCTATGTGTGGATTTAAAAACGAGGCACCTTCATACATAGAAGAAGTGAATGCATGACACGGAACAGAAAAAATAAAACAAAAATATGTTTTAAAATAAACCCCAAACTGAGGGGATTGGGCACTGTGTTGGGGTGCCCACATTTGGGGTACCCATATTCCATTTTAGAGTGACTGAGATCCAATCCCACTTCTACCTTTCAATGTACCTGGAAGGCCTCAGTGATGGCTCAAGTGGTGAGGTCCCTGGCACTCTTGTGGGAGACCCCAGCTGCTGTAGGCCTTTGGGCAATGAACCCGGGGATGTGAGCTCTCTTGGTCTGTCAATCTCTTCCTCCCTCTCAATTTATATAGCTTATAGATTTTATATGAAAGAGAATATCAAGTGGAAAACAATTTTTATGCCCCTGCCCCACAGGACATTTCAGCCCAGTGACCCAGTATACTCTAGCGCCTCAGGCTGCTTGTCCTTGAGACCCAGGGCCTGCCTGGGAGTGGCCTCACTGCTGCTGCTCAGCATCAGCACAGAGGATGCGGCCCACATATCACTAGGCCAAGAAGTGATCCAACTCAAGATTTGAAATAAAACTTCTACTGAATGCTATAAAATTGCACAGTTGTAAAGAAGAAAAAAACAAAATCCAACAATGGTCAGCTGGAGATAGTCCCTGGTGTGAAAGTAGAGGTACTGGGAACCAACCGTCCTGGCTTTGGGCTTGCCTCTGGCACTGCCTGTTCAAGGCAGCCGTGTCCTTTCTACCTGCCTAATCCTCCTATAGCCTCACGTAAAAGGTAAGACAATGCAAGACTTTATTCTTCCATTCGCCTTGGCTGTTGATTTTTCTTTTTTAAAGATCCATTTATTTATTTATTTGAGAGACATGAAAGACAGAAAGAGGAAAAGAGAGAATTTTCCATCTGTTTGGTTTACTGCCCAATTGGCCACAATAGCTGGGGCTGGTCCAGGCTGGAGCCGGGAATATGGAACAGTATCTAGATCTTCACATGAGTGAGAGAGAGGCAAGGACTAGGGCCATCGTCCACTGCTTTCCCGGGGCACCGGCAGGGAGTTCGATCACAAGCAGTGCACAGAGCCTGATGCAGGATGCTGGGTTGTCAGCAGCAGCTTAGTTCACTGCACCACAGTGCCCAGCCCCTGGGTTGCTGATTTTAGAGTGGCAGTTTGCAGAACTTCTGCATTTTAATAGCAGAGCGCATTTTTCTGGTGGATTGTCAGGTGGACCACCAACAGACAGAACGGGAGCATTGCCAATAGTGATTCCTCACCCTTCCACAGGACATCAGGGCGCACCTTCTAGAACCTAGCTCAGTGCTTGCAAACTGTGCCTTTGAGGAGGCTACCATCTAAATGGAATCAGACAGAGGGTATCAGAGTACTCCAAGCAGATAAACAAACCAGGAAATAGTTCTTTGTCATGATGGAGCCTAAGTCGTAGCATGATAATGTGAATATGTAAATCACAATTTGTTGGTCAGCTGAGAGGACGAGTTACTAGGGAAGGAGGGAAAGAAGAAAGAGGGGAAGAAAATTCAGTTCAGTTTACAGTTCTGGAGATTCACATGTGAGAGTGGAGGCTGGACAGCCTTGGCTGTGTGTGTGTGTGTGTGTGTGTGTGTGTGTGTGTGTTAGACCCAACTCAGCTTGTATAACCAATCCTCTTATGAAAACTGCATTCTGGTGGCACGCCTCAGTGGGCAGCCACCCATCTCCTAGATACCATAATTAGATCAAACCTCCACTTTAATTCAACAGCCATTAACATTAATCACAAGACTTTAACACAAGACTTTGGGGACCATGGCCCTAATACATGGGTCTTTGGGGGAAACAATCAGACTAGTATTAACTAGGCCACTAAAGTATCCCTTTTCTGAAATGCTTCTCACTAGAAGCTTGGATACTTTTGGGTTTTTTAATACCGACATATACATAATGAGCTACCTTGGGAATCTGACCTAAGATTAGACATTAAACTCATTTATGTTTCATATATGCTTATACAACAGCTTGAAGGTAGCCTCACATAGTAACATTTTTAGTACAACCAAGTCATGTGCTATCAGATACTTGTGGAATTTTCTTTTTGTAGCGTATTATCAAAACTCAAAAAGCTTCAGATTGCAAAGCATTTCAGATTTCCCAACTTGAACACTAAATGCAAAATACTTATAAATACAGATAGATATCAAATTTATTTATATGCATGCATATGCAATCTCTCTCTCTCTCTCTCTCTCTCTCTCTACATATATATATATATACTAAAGTGAGAAAGAAAGAGACTGATATACCTTCAATACACCCCGGAGTTCATGATTTAAATCAGAGCTTTTAAAAAACATTACCTTACAATTTTATAGCAAATATACTCAGGTTTCTCTAATCCTATTAAATATCTTCCACTCGTGGGCAGTCTAAAACATTTAATGATGCTGGCAATAGGCTAATGAAATCAATTGTCCAAATCCCTATTTTGAAAAAGAAGACTGAACAAGCCAATGTGGTGACATCCCAGGCAGGAGGTCTAGGGGTCAGCAGAAGGGTCCTCATGGCTGAAATCAAAGGCCAGAACTGTTGAGGCCACCTGTGAGTCAAAAGTCATCAGCGCTAAGTGGCTCTGTAAGGGTTGCACGTCCTCGTCTGTGGCATTATCATCATAGATTTCTTAACTAAAGGTCAGCTTTCTCTTCTGAAGTCTTCTTTAGGGCCCTATCGCTGGAGTGGCTGTTCGTTCAATACTTAGCTCTCCCTTACAACTCCTGCTACAGCAAGTCTTTGTTAAACTTCATTACACACACAGGTCACACACACAGGCACACAGGGGAATCTTGTTAAGATGCAGATTCTGTTTCAGTGGGTCCTAGGATACTGCATTTCTAACAAGTTCTCAGGTGATAATTCTATGAATAGCTAAGATGATAGAGCATTCTTACACACACACACACACACACACACACACACGCTTATTAATCTGTAGAGGACAGAAACTGACTCACCCATCTCTAGCACTCACTTTAAACTGACCTGAGAACACACAATAAAAGCAAACCTAGCAGCTAGATTCTATACAATTACCACACAGCTTGTAATTTCTGCTTGAGAGATGTCTTGAAGACCGGAGTTGACATTGGTGCAGTAGATTAAGATAAAGACTACATTTTAAAAAAAATTAACAAAATTCTACCATGGAAATAAAAATCCCATAATTTTTATTTATTATTACTCTGTACAGATATTTTAAATTAAATATGTATTCACCCATTTTAAAGGAAAAATTACAAAAAAAGGGAGAGTCAGAGAGAGATCTTTAATTCACTGGTTCACTCCCCAAATGGCTGACACCAGCTAGGGCTGGGCCAGGCCAAAGCCAGGAGCCAGGATCTTCTTCCAGGTCTCCCATGTGGATGCAGGTGCCCGAGTGCTTGGGCCATCCTTCACTGCTTTCTTGTTAACGGGGAGCTGGATCAGAAGTGGAGAAGCAAGGTTTCAAACCATCCATTTGGGATCTAGGCATTAGATCTGCCCCTGAATAGGTATTTCTTAAGCATTATATTTCTGCACTGACTAGTTGCAGTGCAGTGTTTCCATGTTGTACTGGGTGCTATGTGTTATGTATTTTTATGGTGTTCATGGAGATCATGAACTAAAAAACAGTTGATGAAAATTTCAAATAAAAATCAGTAGAGATCGTGTTTAAAACATAAGGCATTAGCATGTACTCTATCATTTCTTATTGTTTGAATCCAGAAGTTGCAGTGTAAAAATTTGGTGATCATTGCTTGATTTCCTAGAACAAAAAATGCAAACTACCACCAATGATTGTATATAAATATTAATCCAGATTTCTGGCTTCTCTGGAAACCTCTAAAGACCTTGTATCATTGGTCCATAATATATGTATCCCTTACTGAATTATAAAAGGCTATAGCTATCAAATAAGATATGTATTTTCAGGTTTGGTACAGTAGCCTAGTGGCTAAATTGCCTTGATTGCACTGGGATCCCATATGGGGACTGGTTCTAATTCCCGTAGTCCTGCTTCCCATCCAGGTCCCTGCTTGTAGCCTGGGAAAGCAGTCGAGGATGACCCAGAGCCTTGGGATCCTGTACCCACCTGGGAGACCCAGAAGAAGCTCCTGGCTTCTGGCTTCGGATTGGCTCAGCTCCAGTTGTTGCGGCCACTTGGCAGTGAATCAGAGGACGGAAGATCTTCCTTTCTTCTCTCCTTCTCTTTGTATATCTGATTTTCCAATAAAAATAAATTAATCTTTTTAAAAAAAGATATGCATTTTCTATAAATGTTGTTACCATGAATTCTCAAACCCTTCATTAAGTGGTAGTCTCTTTCTATATTTTCTTTATGATCTAAATTATACAAATTTGTCAAACTTACATCGTCCCTGGAATACTTTCATTACTGAAAATCCTATCCAGCTACATCATTGATTTGGCCATTCTTCATATTAGTGCCTTGAATAACGGCTTGAAAGGAAATGTTTGATAAATGAATGACTCAGTAAGTTTCAAATTTAGTTATAATTCTATTGTTTCTTGTTCCAACATTTGACATAGAATAGAAAAGATAATCCTCCTGATTCATTTCAAAAGGCTCCATTACATTTCCCCTCTTGAGTTCAGGCATCTCTGACCAGAGAAGGCAAACAATTTGCAATGTGGGTACTTTCTCCTGTTTTCTTTTCCATTTTTAAAAAGTAATTAATTTTTGCTTTTTTGATAAGCAAGGGGGAAAAACAGAGATAGAGAGAAAAACCTTCCATCACTAGTTCATTCAACAGTCAGGACTGGAACAGGTTAAAACCAGGAGCTTGGAATTCAATCTAGGTCTCTCCTATGGGAAGCCAGGAGCCAATTACCAGAGCCATTCCCTGCAGCCTCCCAGCAGGAAGCTGGATGGGAAACAGAAGTGGGACACTGGGTCCCAAGTGGCACCTGGACCTGTGTGCCATCCCTATTTCCTATCTGTTCTTGACTCAGTACTTCTCATATATGGGTCTTCCCAATCCCCTGTGGAATACTTTCCTCCCCCAAGTCATGCTGCCCTAAATACAGTTTTATTGGATGACCTGATAGAGAAACCCCTGCATGAACTCCTTGTTGGCACTGTGAGCATAGGAGGGAAGATACCCCAAGGCCAGCTGGCTTCTGTCTTACCAAAGCATCCACAGGGAGAGCCAAGTGGTGACAAAGAATGGCAAAAGCACTGCATTTCTGAAATGCACTGATTTGGTTTGTCTGTGCCCACGAAGGCCGAACATCAAGGACTCAACCACTTTCCAGAAAATGTTGACATCATGATTCCATTTTGAGAACTCAAAAACATGCTTCTGAAAAACTCACTGAGGAACAGGTTGAAAAGTGTGTTCCAAGCAATGAGCAACTCCTCTGCCTTGCCTGGGCCCTTCCACTCTCACCTGCATGAATGTCACACAGGAGACCTTTTAAAGCATGCGGCCATGAACACACCAGGTACTGCCTAGAAATACGTGATGTTTTCAAAAGCCTGCCTGTCTGTTGGGTTTCAAAGGAAACAGTTACCAACCTTCTGCTTCAGAGAAGAGTGTAAACCTCGGGGAGACTCGTACCTTTTAGAAGCCTTGAAGCCTAAGAAAGAGGGGAAAAAAAATACAACTATTAAAATGCACTCGCACTGCTGGCTGGCACTGTTGTGACAGCCAGCAGTATCAGCGTCAGTCAATTATCTTCACAAATGCCTCTTGTGCTAATGAGCACTCACAAAAATCAGCAGACTTTTCTGGCAAGGAGAAAAGATCAGTTTCATTGCTTGCAGAACTAATTCAGGGTACAAAAGTGAAGGCTCCGCCATCGCTGCCTCTTTTACTGCTCCTTTTGTGAAGCCTTTTGATGTGCACTGAAGAGCCGGGCCTGTGTTTGGGCCTCTCTAGCTCCAGTTCATTGGCTTCCATTAACATACATATCCATATGAAAAGTTCGCTAAGTCACTAACAGCTGTCCAGAAAGGAGTTGGAGGAGGAAGGCGGAAAAGGACCGATCCCTTCTCAAAATGCTGACAATACTATTTAGCCCCTTGTTGGCAATGATATACCTAAGTTTTTAAAGCCGCCTTTCACTCAGAGAGGACTCAGCATAATGCAACACTGAAACGCATCGTGGTTTTCATTTTGAAACAGTCATTTGAGGTACTCGGTGGGGGAGGGGACAGAGAGGGTATAGTTATCAGATGCAAAGGAAAGCCATCATTCAAGATATATATACCATATGTATACAAACCACCACATGCAACAGCACGCACCCACGTGAGGGCACGCTCACTCTATTGATCTTGCGGGATGAGAAATAACCTCACATCCTCCCTTAAGCCAGATGAGTATCTCCTCAGCAGGTACTGCGGTCAGGGGGCGGGGCTTGTGCCTGTTTCCATCTTCACATTGTGAGACAGAAGTTAGCCAGGGTTGTTTTGTTATAAAAGCATGGAGATCATGTTAGTGAAGACACTATCCTACCAGCATGGTGCCTTCTCTACTATTTTCCAAGATTTAATAATTTCTCCCCAGAAGAGCGAATGAAAACACATTTCAGGAAACAGATAAATTTCAAAGACACAGCCAAGGAATATCTAAATCACGACTGGGAAATAGAGCATTTGTATTTCCACCTTCAGAATGGACAACGGGATTTTTTTTAAAAGAAAAGGTAATAAAAAGTTATCTCATCCTGACTTCCAAGAAGAAAACAGTTGGTAATGCTTTAAAAGTGGCTCTGGGAGCCAGAGTCGGGAGAAATAAGTGAGTTCTAAATGAATGAGCAGGCCTGTTCCCTGCTCATGTGATGGATCCATGCTCTTCCTCCCACAGCTGGGAGTTCATGACCCTGAGGCCATGTCCACGCACAAGCTGTGCCCTACACAGGCTGGGTCTGGGTCTGAAAATGAGGGGAAACCAGTGTGTCAATTACTAAGGTCTAACATTGCTTACAAGAAGGACATTTCTTTCTCCCCATCCCCTTCCTTCCTCCCCTCCTTCCTTCCTTCCTTTCTTATTTCTAATCAGAATCAAAATGCAAGGGGAAAATGACTGACTTGCTCCCAATGCTGTAAAGATTTCGGTCCAGAACGGATCCTCCCACCGTGCAGAACCGGCTTGTGCTAGATAAAAACCAGACTTTAATCCCACTTGTTGCACTCCCCGCCCTTATTCTTTCTCTTCCAGTTTCTAGTCTCTTTATGGCAACATCTCTCCCAGAGCAGTCAGCTAAAAATCTTTAACGTTGCCTATTTTGATCTGAAAATTAAATCTTATTTATTATGCATCCTGTTTGTTGTCCCTGAAGAAGCCCAGCATTCATTTAAAGGGGTCCAGAATGACTTCTTAAACACATTTCTCTCTTTGCTGCAATTAAACAAAGTGGAGCTGTGATTAGTCCTCCACAGGGGGGAAAGAAAAAGACACCCTTGAATCAAAATGCGGGGACCTGGCTGGGCATTATGGCTGCACAATGCAGGAGTTTATTGCTGAAGCCTGCTTATCCCCTGAGCTCCGCACTCCATGGGAACTGCAGTCAGCTGGAAAGTTATTCTCTTCTCTGCAGCTTCAAGTACCACAAGACCCGCTAAAGCCCTAAAGCTCTTCCTAGTAACTGAGACATTTAGGATAATCTTCACGGGAGTTTTGCATGAGCTTCTGCTTTTTGATGCATGTAGAGGGAGAGAGTTAATGATGAACTTTCATGCCTTCTCTCTCCTCTCTCTCTCTTTAAAATCTAAGCCCCAAAGCGCCTGTTTAAGTACCACCTCCCTGCAGCCTTTGGGAAACCACTCCAGAGGCCTTTGCTTGGCTCTGTGTTCATGACACATAATGAAAACAATTTTACGCTGCGGAGGGAAGTAGTGGGCAATTACTGATGTAACAGCCACCTGCAGTAGCGAGGCCTGGCTGCAGTGCTGCGCGGTTCATGAATATTTTATGGTGTGATGTTATTTTGAATGGCTGGGGCAGGTGAAGGGGGCTGAGGGTGTAATAAGTAACTCTGCTGGAAGCTGTGTAGCAGCTCTGTTTCTCCCGCGGAGCCCACAGTGTAATAGCAAGAAGCATCCTGACCCCGCCTGGATGGAGGCGAGGGCAGAGGGGCTGAGGCAAGAAGCAATGACAAGTCATGGTGGGCACCCTTTACAAACCCTTGTCTGCCGATTTTACACGGGATGTCCGCCTTGAAAAGCCCTAGCATCAATCTTGTCTGATTTAATTTGATAAATTAAGTGTGGATAAGGATTAAATGAGAATTTTGTAATGGAGAAAACTTCTTAGTCTCTAAAAGCAAAGATCAGGACAGAGAGAGAGAGGGAGAAATGGTCACTTTTTACTTTAACATTACCTTTATATGGAAGATAAACGAAAATTCCACTCTTGTTTTTTGATATTTGTTAACTAAGTATACAGTTCATACGCACATACATCTGCTGTGCTATGCCTGTCTTTGATGGAGAGCTTAAAAATATGCAAGGGAAATACAGACCACAGTGGCTACTGAGAATTGTTCATAGATAAGTAGAATATTTTGATGATCACTTCCTTTTTCAAATGCTATTTTCCCAACAGGAACTGTCAAGATTTAAATGAATACAATATAAAGAATACATTATCATTCCAGACTTTGTAGTTCTTTATACTGGTATATTTAAGGTACCAGATGCAAAAATCATATTTTGCACAATCAAGTATAAAAGTTACTTTAGATGATGGTTACAGTTCTATAGAATGGAGAGGAACAAACACTTGGCATCTAGACAATCCTAGACAAGACTCTATGAAAATTCTATTTTGAATCTCTGTGTGTGTATGTGTCTCCATATGCGCACATGTGTGTATGTGTGACTGACTGTGTTTTTGAATGGTAGAGTACTTTCAAGTCAGGGCCAGAGAAGTTATACATCTAACTTCAGACTGAATATCCTGGTGGAAAACATGCTTAGAAAAAGATACAAAGGATTTACAGAATCCTTACACACATTGGCATGCAGAACAGAAATTCTGCAAAAGAGCACAGAAGGCAAATGTAGCCAATCCGACATTCTGAGAACCATGTGTGCCACAGAGACCTGCCAGAGTGACAATTTGAAGATTATAAAAGATACTCTTTAATTGTTATAAGTGGTGATTTTATAGGCATGCTCATAACATTTCATAACATTAATTTAGAGCTTGTACCAGAATGAAATAATGTAGTGATATGTTGAATTTTCCCCTTGCAGTAGCATATCGAAGTCCCACTGCTTCCCAGGGCTGACAATCCCAACTGCACTTCAAAAACTGTAAAATTGGGATGACAAAGATGATAAGTGTTCATACAATCTGAGCACAAACCACTTTATCAAATGGCAGTACATTAACCAAATTCTAATCTTACAATTTAATGTTGGCATTATTATCTAGAGTGTCCACTGGAAGAATCAGCTTGGCTTGTTTGAATATGTCATCTACCGTCCACACATAAAGTATGATGGTGTGCCTTTATAAATATTGGTACTTTCATTAACAAAGAGGAAATGACATCAGATGATCTTGATAAATTGTTACTGTGAGCCACCTCTCTCCCCCAACAGGCTCAATTCAAGAGAATCCAATAAAACAGAAACCTGTATTAAGACAGTAAATTTAATAGAAATTAGCATATATTCAAACAACTCCAAAATATTTTATCTCACCATAGCTCTCTTTTTCTATATATATAGATGTATATGTGTATTTTCTGCTTTGAAACATAGGAAAAGGTGCCCTGATTAGCAATTTTATAAAGTTCAAATTATAAACATGCTGTAAATTAAAGATTCTCATAATTAGATTTTTTTGCTTAAGATATGTTAAATTCTGTATGTTAACGACATTATTTAAAAGCCTGTCTACTAAAGGAAAATTGCTGTTTGACAATTCTATAGACTATCAAGAAAGGTAATTATACTGTTCCAGTTGCTAAAGATGCAGGTGTTGCGTCAAGTCACTGCTTCAGCTTTTGCACAAAACCCCAAGGAGGAAGAGAACGGTGATACAACGATATGACTCCATTGCCAAATACCCAAGGAATATCAGTTCACAGTGTCTCCTTCTCCCCCAAGGAATGAAATCATCGGAAAAAAAAATGACCCCGGGCCATCTACAATGCAGAGAAACTGTAATGAAAAAAAGCAGGTATCTGTAAAATTGACAAGGTCACTGGTGTTTCCAAACTTGATGTGCAAATAAAACATCAACAACAAAACAAGTGGCCATTTTGAAAAAAAAAAAAATCAAAGACCATACAGTGAAGAGCTTGAGAAGAGGAGCACAATAAATGTTTTCCTCGATTGATCCAGTTTTACAGCAATATTTTGGATTTCTCATTCATTTACTCCAGTACAGGCAACACTACAAGAAGCCCCTTTAGTTTTGAAATATACAAGTTTAATTAAAATATGAATAAAAAAGTGAAAAAAGAGAAGTGCTGAAGGTCTATTTTATGAAAGCATAAAATCTTTTTTCATGGACACCAGTGTTTTGGACATAGAATCAACATGTTTGCACATGTGTGTTGGCGTACACATGAGTCATTCTCAGTGGCCAGTGATGACGAGATTGGGTGCTCTATGGGATACTGGGTCTCTTGGTTCCAGGACAACCACAGGGACTTTTCTGCATTGGACCATATACACATTTTGAAAGTCATGTCCTCATCCTTTTATATTGAATGAGGATGAGAAATTAATAATTCATAGATTTATAAAAATGAAACTTAACCCAGCAGACGGGCATTTCATTCAGTTTCTGGCCTTTCAGACCAGAAGCAAGGAGTGAGTATTTGCCCTAGCAGTTATGATGACCGCACCCCTGTAGGACTGCCTGGGTCCAACCCTCCCATCTCCTGCTCCCAATGTCAGATTTTTGCTAAAAGTACACCCTGGGGTGGGGACAGGCACGGCTCAAGTAGCTGAGTCACTGCCACCCAAATAGGAGATCTGAACAGTTTCCGACTTTTGCAAAGCTTTCTGTGTGCCTTTCAAATTAAAAATAAAACAGACAAGACTCATTGAGACAGCTCTTCTATTTTCTGTTTCCCTTCCCAGATGCTCAAAACTACCAAGGCTGGGCCAGGCTCAAGCCAGTGTCTGGGAACACAAACCAGGCCTCTCAGCTGGACCATCAGTGCTGCCTCTCTTAGGTTCTGCATGGACAGAAAGCTGGACTTGGGAGCTGAAGGTAGGTATCAAATCCAGGCACGCTAATGTGAAATGACAGCATGTTCAACAGCCAGGCCATACACCTGTCCCATTCTTGTATTTTTTTTTTTAAGAAATGTACAAGCAAGAAAGCCAAATTATTTTCTCTTACTCCTGTTGAAAGGATGCCAAAATCATTCTTTCTTTAAAGACTTTTTGCCCACATCCTCTCTCCCATCAAAATGCTTCTCCCTCTACCACACCATTTAAGTTCCATCCCTTCCAGTCATCTTTCCACAACACCTCCAGGAACTGAACTCCTACGGTACTTACTGCTGGTAAGACTTACATCTTTCAGTTACACACATGCATCACAATGCGAATGGTGCCCTCTAGATTGGTGGAGTCCAGTGTGTCCAGGAGTCACTGGACACATGAACTGTACCTCCTGGTGGGAGTTCCTTGCACCTGAATGGCAAAAGGCATATTTTCCATTCATAACCCTACCAAACCTCTTTTTTCTTAAATATTTAAATTTTAAAAAATTATTAATTATTCTTATTTTTGATGATTTTATATAGTCGATTACGGTGATAAGGGTCAAGGGCTACAGGAAGGTGGGTGAGACCATTATTTCCACCATTTTTTCCTTTCTGTATCTGGAGGAAGGGGGAGACCCAGAGAGAAGCCACACCCAGCTTCCCAAATGCCTCTGCACCCTGGGATGGAGGACAGCCACTCGACACCACTCCAGGGTCCCCAATGTGGGGCATGCTCTGAGGGTCATGCTCTTGAAATTTTGATAGTTTAAGAGTTCCGAATTACTACCAATCTTGCCACTCCAAGCACGATGAAATCTCTCCAGAATCTACTGGTTGACCTAGTCCATCTTAGAGTCTCCATTTGCCCAGTTATTTACTACTAACACTTGGCTGGGGTAGTTGGGCAATTTGTTCTGTCCTCCATCCTCTCTTGTGGTATTAGGTTCCTTTGCAGACTCCAATGTACCGCAATGTCTTCCATGTGCACCTGGATATGCTGTCCACTGCTCTGTCTAAGCCACTGAGAACTCCCAGCTCTGACACATGTACTCCACAGTCAGATCATGGAACCTGCAATTCTCTCCATGGTTTGGGTTCTGAGTCCAGAAGTTCAGTTGGGGTTATCCCCTTAGAAACTTTGTCTTAGGTGACCCCAGACCCGATTCTTGTGTGTGCTTGCTAATACAAGTTCTGGCACAGTCTGTCGCCCCAATCAGCTTATACACATACTGTTGGTTGCAATTTCTGGGTGAGTTCTGTCTCCAGCCCTGTCTTTTACACAAACCAACGGGTGTTGCAGCCCAGCCTGATCCTGCCCACCATACACTTGGCCTACACATACACTAATGGGAGTTTCAGCCTAGTCAGAGCAACCCGCAATAATCCCCACCAGGTCTCCCCTTGCCCCGGTTCCCATGCTTGCCAGTATGAACAGCAGACTGGTCCAGTCCGTCTCACTCTCCATTCAGCTCTCATACATGTCAATGGGCTTTGAAGCCTAGTTCAACCCAAGCAACTCCACTACCCAGCCCACACGTGTGCTGGTGAATGCCACTCTCTCTAGCCATGCCTGCCCCAGTCCTGGTTCTCCTGCTCTCCAGTAGGAGTGGCAACCCAAGAAGGAGATGCCCGCTGTTTCCCTACTGGGTCCACTCCCACTCCCGGATCTTGCACTCTCCAGGTGGTTCTGCAGTTAAACTTGACAGAATTTGCCCCCAATTGCCAGCATCTGCCAGCTGATGCTGTGACAAAGCCCTCTCAACCTTCATCCACTCTGACTTATACATGCACCAACAAGAATAGTCAACCAAGCCTGACTTTCCTTGATCCAGCCCACAAGAGGCCAACAGGTATTGTAGCCCTGCCTGGCCTAATCTGCCCCCATCAACTCACACTCTCCAGTGGGAGTGGTCGTCCAGCAGGGGAGTACTCCATAGCCCCCTAATGGCTTTACCCCTGCAACTCCCTGGGTCTCACAGGGGCTGGTTGGTGTTGTGGCCCAGTCTGGCATGGCCCGCCTCTCCTTGGCATTTGCCAGTGGTTGCTGTAGCCTGGCTGAGCCCGGCCCACCCCCAATTCCAACTCATGCTGGTGGAGGCTACAGCCTAGCCCCGCCCAGCTGGCCCCAAGTCCTGGCCCTCATGTGAACTGGTTTGTGTTGTGGCCCAACCCAACCTGACCCACACTCCATTCTGGTGCTCAGATTTGCCAGCGGGTCATATGAACTGGACCAGTTTGGTTTGCCCCTGACCTGTGCCAAATGTATGCCGGGGGTACCATTCCCTTGCCTGGTTCAAGCTGCTCCCTATTGTGGTTATTGTGCTCACCTGCAGGGACTGTGTCCCAACAGAGGAGTTGCCAAGCTCCTCCATCAGAATCTTTCCCAACGCCAGTTTCGCACACACTGGCGGGTCTATCAGCCAGCCCTATTTAGTCCACCTCCTGTCCTGCCAGGAACACTGGCCTTTCCTGACCGGCCTTCAACCCATTCAGTTTATATTGTTGGGTTTTAATTTATAGCCCAGCCTAGCCTGGTCCACACCCAGACACAGCTCGCACATGGCTCAGCAGGGGCAGAGACCTAGCCTAGCCTGTCCTATACCTACCTGGTTCTCGCAAGCACCAGCGAGTGCTGGAGTCTAGCCTAGTTTAGCGCACCCCAGATCCAGTCCACATTTGTGCTGAGGGACACTGTAGCCATGTCCAAACTAGAAAGCAGACCCCACTCTGGCCTTTACACTCATCAGTGGAACCTGCAACTCAGCCAGGGCATTCCCTTTGCTCCCCAACCAGGCCTGTTTCCAGCCACATATCTTGTTCTGACCCAGCTTGGCATAGCCTCTCACGTGTCCTGGCCTTTGACTTTGGGTGCTGTAGCCTGGTCTGACCCGGCCTGCCCTCAGTCCCTACTCTCACTGGTGGGTGCTGGAGCCTGGCCCTGCTCAGTTTTTTCCTATCCCTGGCTCATGCAAACTAGTAGGTGTGACAGCTTATTCCAGCATGACCTGGGCTGTAGCCTGGTTTCTGTACTTGCCTGTAAGCTAAGGTTGCTCGGCGCTGCCCGGTCTGCCCCCTTCTAAAACCAATCCACACATTAGCCAACAGTTGGAGCTACCTTGCCCAGCCTGCCTAAGTCCCAGGCCTGGACCATGTGCTCACCAGCGGGAGCTATGACCAACTAGGGGAGTTTCCCAGATTCTCCCACTTGGCCCATTCCCAGATCCTCACGCATGTGTACAAGATTGTGATGGGAAGTAAGAAGCTGTTATCTGTGGGGATCTCCATACATGCCAGTGTCCCATTGTCTTATTCATACTCACATTAACCATTCGCTTGGGGATCATTAGCAGTAAAACTTACAGATCATGTAACTAGATGACTCTAGATCTTAGAATTCATCTTGATCCAGTGACTCTGGCAGGTTTTATTTCTTTTTTAAAAACTAATATATTTATTTGCAAGGCAGGACCAGAATCTAATCCTTTGCGGGGTGAGATTCTAGGGGATATAACAGTGACTGACATATCAAGTGGTCTAGTTTCAAAGACAGTCTATTCCAGTGAAAAACAAATAGGAAAGCGACCAAAAACAATTATTACCTTTAAAGAAAAAAAGTACAGTGGCCATGATGTGTGGAGTTCCTGGGAAAGGATGTATCCTTTAGCCATAGCTGCTGGCCAGGTCATCCTACAGACTACATGATGAGAAGGAGGCAGCAGTGAGATGAGGCAAGGGCCAAGAGGATAGCTGTGAGAATCTTGGACACACTAGTCACAGAAGCATGAGGGAATTTAGTTGACTCCTAGGTCGTTAGTGAATACAGACTACCATTGTAGCTTCTTATGTGTGCTAACAATGCACTGGAATCACAGGAGAAAGACAATTAGAGAAATTGCACAGTCAGCATTGCACTTGCACTGATAACCTGTCTGAGGACAGCTCATCCAAAGACAAGCCCAAGCTCCACCTCCCAGGCACCTGCAGAGTTCAAAGATTCCCTTCAATCCTGAGCCAGTCTGCTGCTCAAACAGCATACTGATGTGCCTTTACCAATACAGTCACATTCCATGCATGTTTTTTTTAAGATTTATTTTATTTTCATTGGAAACTCAGATATACAGAGAGGAGAAGAGTAAGATCTTCCGGCTGATGATTCACTCTCCAAGTGGCCGCAATGGCTGGAGTTGATCCGTGCCAGGAGCTTCTTATGGGTCTCCATGCAGGTGCAGGGTCCCAAAGCTTTGGACTATTCTTGACTACTTTCCCAGGCCACAAGCAAGGAGCTGGATGGGAAGTAGGGCAGTAGGTATTAGAAACGGCTCCCATATGGGATCCTGGCCTGTGCAAGGCAAGGACTTCAGGCACTAGGCTACCTTGCCGGGCCCTGACACTGCATACATGTTACAGCAGCCTCAGCTTTCGACAGAAAGAGTCCAGACCCAGAGTTAAGGTCTGGACTCAACCTGTTTAAAATGAATGAAGTTAGACAAGACCCTTAACCTTTTGAGTCCCATCTTCTTCATTTGTAAATCAGAATGATAATCCTGAGATCATGGAATTATTGTACTGATGGCTTGTGATCAATACCTATAAGAATGTTTTGGTTCATTCCAAAACATAATGTAAATATGTGTCAGCACAATTTATTCATCCTGAACCAGATCCAAGCCCAAAGTGGATTGACTGCATGCTTAAATGCCTCTGACAATAGATAGGTCTTTGATCTTATTAATACTAAGAAGGACTGACTAGTATCTTTCAGTGGTGAGGAATCCTTTTTCTTTTTTTTTCTGCCAAGGACCATTCAGATATTTATAACATCATCATTCATGGCCACACAAAATTATCAACCTGAAGAATTACCCTGCTAATTCTTTACTGAATTTCGAGTGCCACCTGCGGCTGCCTTGCAGGGCTGGACCAAATGATATCATGGAATTTATTTTCACCAGCCTGTGGGCCACACATTCCCCACTCCTATAAGCAGCAGCATCTGACTCTGGCTTCTCTCCAAAAGAACAAACTAACTCTCAGCTTCTTGCTGTTTTTATCCAGGGCATCATGCACAAGTTTCGGGCAAGAATCCACGGAGCCTTAAGCAATTCACATAAGAAATATTTCAGCCACACCTCTATTCATTCACCTCAGCTTCCTATTCAGCCTGTGGCCATTCTTGATTCATCATTCAATGTTTTCAAGGGAGAGGGAGGGAGGAACATTCTCTGAGCAAGAATGTTCCTTGGGACCGTGGCCAAGGGCCATGACAACTTAGATCTATGCATTGATAAAAAGTACCATGGTGGAACACACTTTCATGGTTCACTCTCTTCCTGTAGGCTTGCCTTTTCTTTCTAAATAAGTGAGTTACTGTTTTCTAAAACATGAATCACAGGGTTGCATACCCTTGAAAACAAGGTCCATCTGGAAGAGCAGCTTTTCAATGAACCTTATATTTTCCAGTACTAAATTGATTTGGATAAAAAAACATGGAACTCCCGCAGATGGGTTAAACCAAACTTGAGTAAGCAGAAGGGGACTACGTGATCACACAGGACAGTTTGCTTCTCTGAACTATGAGTCCTTAAGCTGGAAAATAGAAAGGACAGTAGCACATGTCTTATGTGTTGCAAATATTAAATGAGAGGAGACACATGAACATCATTTGTGAACTCCAAGGCACTTTACAAATATAAGGGTTGAAAGATTAAAATGCAATTTCTGATTACTCCTCAAACATGCTTGGCTTTTTAACATTTTATTGTCTAAAAGGCTCTACCAATTTTCTCATTGACTTTCATTTATTTAATAAGGTCAGCAAAACAATTTGAAGAATAAGTATAAAGTTTATTTTTTCTTCTAAATAGGACTTGACAAAGTTATGCTTATCTTAAATGGGCAAAAAAAAATGTCGAATGTGTTAACTTTTATTTCTCTGAGTTGACTTTTGTAAAAATAATTGCTAGCCATGCACTTAAAAAATATATACTACAGGGCCTTGATGGTTCAATGGCTAAGATCTTGCCGTGAAAGCATGGGGATCCTATATGGGCACCAGTTAATATCCTGGCTGCTCCATTTCCCATCCAGTTTCCTGCTTAAAGCCTGGAAAAGCAGAGGAGGATGACCTAAAACCATGGGACCCTGCACCCATGTGGGAGACCTGGAAGAAGCTTCTGGTTCCTGGCTTCAGATGGGTTCAGCTCCAGTCACTATGGCCACTTGGGGCATGAACCAGAGAATGAAGATCTTTCTCTCTGTCTCTCCTTCTCTCTGTAAAATTTGATCTGCCCAAAGGGAATTTGGAAGGCTGCTTCTTAAGTAAGGATGGAGGGCAAGTTACAGGAATTATGGTTAGCTACTCACAATGGGTGAAAGCGCTAAGTAAAAAAAAAAAATAGTCCTACTCAGAGACACACTGTAGGGCCCAGGAAACAGGAAAACACAGGCTCTAATGTCCCAGATGATGCATTCTGCCTCCCAGCTCCTGACCTCTGTGCACTGGATTCAGCCATAGTTTAAGTTCTATATTCACAAAGTGCTGATAGCACAGTTAAAGAGTACATATTCACACGCGCTAGGCTGGCCCCAGTGGCTCTCTGGATTTGGAGCAGGGGTTGGCACTAGTTTCTGAATCCTGAGAGATTTGCATGGACCCACACAGGGACTCCATGAGCCCCTTCATCGGCTCGCTGACTCCTTGTTGCACACTTTCATTCCCTCCCACTGTGGAAACCAGACACGTGGTAGAGTAAAACTAGGAATGCTGAATGTATACATTCTGACATTAATAGTACTTACGGAAAGGCTTTATCTACGCTTACAGTAATAGAAGAGGGAAGTGAGTTCAAGGACATGGTGCCTTTTGTGGTACAGGTAAGACATCGTTTCCTTAACAGAAGCTCTTTATTGATGAAATTTCACCTGGTTTCTGTGCAAATTTAAAGACAATTCTTAGTATGTAATTGAATGTCAGCTTTACAACTCTGTAGTCACACAAAGCTTTCTTCTGTTCCTTTTGTGCTTGGCGTATATTGGGCATCTGATGGGAGCTGTTACACAGGCAAAGGGTTGTTTTTCTCAATGAATAACCAACTGGTGCCTGCAAAGCCACCCAGTACACCGTAATTACGAACTGGAAGCTAATAATTGGTGCATGAACCACTTCCTTTATGAGTTACTCGGATTTATTCATAATTTTTCTCATTGGAAGGGCCGTGTCTCCTGGCTCTACCTATAATAATGGTGATAATCATAATAACTGTAATAATGCAGCATTGCTTTCTAATTACAAAGAAAATTTCTTCTCAGGAGCTCAAAGCACTTCACAGACATTATGTCATTCATTCTCAGAAGCTCTGCGCTTCTTGCCGGGTACTAGTAAGGATCATAGTAACCGGAAGGCCAAATTTCACATCTCAATGTTCGGTTTCATTTAAAGAATTATTTCATGTGTTTGAAAAACAGAGTGATATGGAGAGACAGCAAGGGAGAGAGAGAATCTTTCATCTGTTGCTTCATTCCCCACATGGCTGCAATGGCTAGGGCTGTAACAAGTTAAAGTCAGGAACCTGAAACTGTTTGGGTCTCCCAAATGAGTGGCAGGGGCCTAACTCACTTGAGTCATCTTACACCACCTTTCCCGGGTGCATCTGGTGGGAACTGAATCAGAAGCAGAGTAGTTCTGACTTAAAGTGGTGCTCCAATATGGGATGCTGGCAATGTAAGCAGCAGTTTAACATGCTGCAGCACCAAGCCAGACTCTTCTCAATATTCTTACGGACTAAGATGGCAAGAGGGAGCCTCAGACATCTGCTATTTATGAATAAACCTCACTGTCCCACTTTAGACAGAAATCCAGTATGAACCATCGTATGCCGGCTGCATGTGGAGAGTGTAGATGTTGGGTAGTCCCTGCATGCAAAGCATGTCCTGAACACAGACCCCCTTGATGTCACATTTGATATCAACAAAAACTAGCAAATGAAATAATCCAGCCATATTGCTAATAACACCTGTTATTGCTGCTGCTTCACATGGCACAGCCTCATATAACACAAAGAAGGCAAGAGGAAATGGTGGCTCATAGTAGCTAAGCATGCTCTTCACGTTTTCAATGGTTATATGTAAAACGGTTCTGCAAGGCACCACATAACATCCTAGTTTTGCACTGCTGAATTTTAAATTTTAAAACATTTATTATTATTATTTTTTTTAATCTAAAAAGTTGACTGGGCTTTTCCTTCTGCCAAGAATGGAACAAAGAGCTTAGGACCTGTACAGTGGGGATGTGACCAAGGTGAACATTAGAAGCAGTGAGGAGTCAGGGGTGGAGGAAGCCAGGAGCAATCATGGTGTTACAATTCCTAACACCCTGATTATTGCCCTGACACAGGGATTGGGGATTTTTACATTATTACCTTGACACAGGGGAGGTAAACTATTTTGCTCACGGTCAATGGAATATTCATAATATCATTTATGGGCCACACAAAACGATCAACTTTAAAACTAGCCTGTTAGAGACGCTGAATTTCAAATCCTACCTATGGTTTCCTTAGCAGGGCCACACCAAGTGATTCTGAAGGCCTTCTACTGCCCTTGAGCTGCATTTCCTCCCTGCTGCCAGACAGAAGGCTTAAGATGTGGCCATGATGTGCTATTTCTAAATCATGTCCATGGCATTTCTCAGTGAGACTATTTCTAGGCTCTCGAGTGTTCTATGCAGAAAAGCTATTCTTTAATTCGGTAATATGACCCACTGAGAGATATTTTCTCTAGGGACTCACATCCTTCAGCTGCTGTACTGCCACTCAGTTGCTGAAAAAGTCCCCCGTATGTTTTTTTTAACAGTACCTATTGCTTGTGTCTGAGATGTTTTATTTTTAGCAGAAAAAACAAAAAGAACTAAAGGTATAGTTCTGACACATGTTGAAGATGTTTATTAGGGAACAAACAGTGGGTGTGTTAGTGCTGACTTACTAATGTTCCCATGTTGTTTTTTTTTCTCTGATCTCTCAGCTTTGGATTAAGGCACTAAGCTCCAAGACATTCCATATTCAGAACCTGCATAGAAAAAGAGTTTGATAAGCTTCCCCAGAGAGAAGAACAGCTGGTAGACACTCTGGGATTCCCAGGCTCTTGGATTGTCTATGCTATTTCTGCAGCTGACTCAGCCTCTCTACCTGGTCTACGGGTACTTATCAGATGGGCAGCAGGATCAATCCACGCCTTTCCACCTTTTACCCTGAACCAAACATATGACAGAAGAAAATGAAATCTGGGGAATCAGGCAATGCCGGATGCTTTTATATTTTGAGATGTGTTTTAGGGACGTCTTCTCAATCATGTACTAGAGTGCGGCAGTGATCTTCAGTAACGATGTTTGGATTGTGTTTTTGGTTGATTGCAGCCTGAATTGCAGAGTTGATTTATGAAACTGGCGGAATAAAAGACAAGATGGGGGATGTATTCCCTGCATGCAGTGTACCAAGTATGCAGCAGCAAATTCAGCCTTATGTGTCAGTGCGGGTATTGTAGACTCTGGAATATCTTCCTTTATCAGGGTAGAGGGCATGAAACGATAAACAGATGCTGGAGGAGTGGTCAACAGAACAAACCCATTTTATGTGACTTTGAAACTCACGTTGGTTGTAAAAATGGTAAGTCACGGTTATGTCATCCTGGAAGTCAAGATGGTATGATTGATGGCAACGGATAACAGAAAGCAGAGAGAAGCCATAAAAAGATTGTTGAAAGTAAATGTTTGAATTCTACTTAAAACGTGAGCAAGAAAACCTTTGATCAGAAGTCAAAAAACACAGAAAAGTCAAAGAAAAAAATAAACAGCATTTTGATAAAATTATCAAAAGTTTAAAACTTTGGAGCTTCAAAAAACACTGCTAAGGAAGCAAAAGACCAAGCTACATAATGAAAGAGAATATTTGCAAATATATTTCAAAAGGAACTGGTGCTCAGAATATGTAAGAAATCTACAACTCAACAACAAAAAGTGAACAAATCAATTCAAAAATGGGCAAAGGTTTTGAGTGCACATTGCTCCAGAAATGACATATGCAAATGGCTGATAAAAACGTGTAGTATGAGTCATCAGGGAAACGTAAATTGAAACAATGTGATACCATGCCACAACTATGAGGATGGGTACAGTAATACAAAGAAACAAAGCAGAAAGTGAAAGCACTGCTGGGCATGTGCAGGAACTGGAACACTCATGCACTGCAGATAAGAATATTAAACGGGATTACCATTGTGAATAGCAAGAAGTGATTTCCCAAAACCTTATGTGGGTCAGACATAGGAGACATAGGAGCCAGCAATTCCTTTTTTTTTTTTTTAAGATTTATTTTTACTAGAAAGGCAGATTTACAGAGAGAAGGGAAAACAGAAAGATCTTCCTTTTATCTGATTCACTCCCCAAGTGGCCGCAACAGCTGGACCTGAGCTGATCTGAGGCCAGGAGCTTCTTCCAGGTCTCCCATATGGGTGTAGGGTCTCCAGGCCTTGAGCCTTCCTCTACTGCTTTCCCAGGCCACAAGCAGGGAGCTGGATGGGAAGTGGAGCAGTCAGGACATGAACCCATGCCCTATGGAATCCTGGCACATGTAAAGCGAGGATTTAGCCACTAATGTATCCCACTGGGCCCAGGACCCAACAATTCTTCTTCTGAGTCTACATTCTAAAGAACTAAAAGCAGGAGATTAAATAGGTATTTGTACACTAATGTTCACAGCAGCATTATTCGCCACAGCCTAAAGCTGGGAACCACCAAAGTGTTGAATCAATAGAGGAATGGATGGATGAAAGGTGCTATATACACACAATGCAATTCCATACAGATGCAAAAAGAAATGAAATTTTGACAATTGCTACACCATGGATAGACCTTGAGAACATGACACTTAGTGGAATAAGTCATGTGATATTGGAGTAATATAACAAGTCCACTTACATGAGATACCTAGAATAAGCAAACTCAAGGAGATAGAAAATAAAATGGAAGCTACCCAAAAATAAGGGGTAGGGGAGAATGTGAAATTACTGGCTAATAGGGTAAGGAGCTTTTACTGGGGGAGATGGAAAAGTTTTCAGCAAAAGTAGTGGCGAAGGCTACACAACATTTTCATATGCTTTTAATGCCACTGAACTTATAGAAGTGGTTACAAATGGCTAAAATGATAAATACACATTAGGTATAATTTACCCCAATAAAAATTAAAGTAATCTATTCACGTTAGCACTTGTTTTTTGCCCAAGAGCCAATTTCTTGTGTTCTGATTTTGGGCTTTTGTTCTCCTCATTGGGAAGGTGGTTTTCTCACTGGAGATTGACAGCAAAGCTGCCTGAAACAGCTCCTCTCTGAGGAATGGAGCCTTGTCTGTGATTATAATTCCAGCACATGTGGCCCGAGCTTGTAATATGTGTATTATAGAGCAGAGCTACAATTCATCTTAATGATGGTATGTGAAAGAACATCTCAGCAGGTCACCCTAATGAAATGACAATTGGTTGAAGACTTAGAAGATTAAAAATACCCAAGACTTTCAGAAGCCATATCTACTCTCATTTGGATCCTTTAAGCGGTAGTGTAAAATTGTGTTCTCTGCCAAACTACAAGAAAGCTTACAGACAAGGGAGTAAAAATCCCTTCAAATGTTTTTGGGCTGTTGCCATTAAAAAAAAAAAAGGTCTAAAGAAAGAAAAATTAAAAATTTGATTTCTCAGGTTTGAATATATCCTTGTGGAAGACATTTCTTTTAAACTAAAATACTACTCAAAGATCCTCCTGAAGTAAAATAATGTACCCTATGCAGCATAAGGATTTGTTAAGCTGTATGACAGGGTACACACCTTCTTTCACTTAAGCGTCAAAAGAGTCTGACGAGGCAAGTGCTCGTAAAGTCCTCAGAAGTGACATTAACTAGCTGGAGTTCATCATAGACAAGGTTTCCCTAGTGAGGTCTGACCGTCATGGAATCAATAGCAAATACATAGTCATATTTTTGTCCCATTCTTTAGTAAATACATTGATAAATACTATAAAAAATATGGACAAATCAAATTTTCTTTGGTAGATCCAACATAGGAAACAACGACAACACATTCAATGACAAAATCCTGGGTTCTTTCTCTACCCCAAACACACTGAATATTTGAGACAACATTCCCTGCCTCAGTTTCTCCAGGATAAATATCTCTGTGTTCCTACTTATTCCAAGTCCTCTCCTAGCCACTTGCACTTGAATGATCTGTTCTAACTGATTCAATCCACTTTAGTTATTTTCTCCATATAGAATCAGCAGAGATAATGACAATGATGGGTCAATATTTACTGGTAATGTTATACACCACTATGATGTATAATTAATCAGTAATATTCTTTGAAATGATCTCATATTAAAAGCACTGACAAATCTTTAAAAATTTTGAGTAATGTGTGTCAGGGTAAGAAAATTCAAGCATTATACAGTGGATTATAGGAGTCACATCTCATATTGTGTTCCATAATAATTCTGACTATATTTGTATATCTTCTTGAAATTTTTTTGCATTTGTTCACTAGAAAGGCAGATAAACAAAGAGAGAAAGAGAGAGAGAGAGCTCATCCATCTCTTGTTTCACTTTCCAAATGTCTATAACAGGCAGGCCTGGGGCAGGCACAATGCAGAAGTTTGGAATTCCTCCTTGGTCTCCCACATGGACGGCAGGAACCCAAATATTTGGGCCACCTTCTGTAGCCTTCTCTGACACAACTGGGACTTGAACCAGCCCTCCTGTATGGGATGTAAGCATTGCAAATGATGGGTTAATTTGCAGTGCTGCAAAGCTAGCCCTATACATAATTTTTGAAAAGAATGGTATTCTGCAATTTTCTTAATTTCAACATGATGAGGTGAATGAGAGTTAAAGGTACCCTATAACTCTATTCTCTAAGGTTCAAAAAATGACTAGAATATGTGATTAAGTCTGTTTTCAGTCATCCTGTGCTTTTTGTGAAGCTGTCACTTAGTAAATAGTAAGAGTCCTAGAAATTAATCTTTTATAATCACAATCCTAAGAAAAAGCTGGAAATTTTATCAACAGTTCATGAGTTAATAAGCCATACTTTTTTCTACAGTCTTATCCTACGATGGCCTCCTAAGTCATCAGGGTTCATTCTGTACACTTTACAGGCGGCAGCCAACAGCCACCTGTATGTTGTTCTCCAGGACACTGCAGAAGGATGTACCTTATCCTTCCTGAGCTATCCCATTCCCCCTGGCCTCTGACTTTGTGGCCAATTTCTGCTGGTCTCCACACCTCGGCCCTCATGCTTTCTCCTGCAGTACAGGTTCAAGATTCTGCTGCCTTTTCTTCCATGATCTGGGATGAACCTTCAGTCCCTTTGTGTTCAGATCCTGCATGGTCCAGTTTAGTGCTTAGGACTTTCATAAACATAGTACTACTGCTGGGTTCTTGCTGATCGGCCAGAAAAATACATATGTGCCATACATAACTATCATCAGGCGATTATACCAGAGTTATTCTAAACCCAAAGCCATAAACTAAACAATTCATTTAAATCAAATTCTAACTCTTAATTCTAAAGAGAATGAACCACTATACCATATTACACATAGAACATCATGAATTGTTAGATTAAAGGAGCAGATTTGTCACTTTGTAATCTGGGAGACCACAGATTGAGAAATGATAAATTACAACAATCAAAAACCAGGTATAATGTCTATGACACACACTGAGAAATCTTCTATTACAGACTTGGGCGACTTTGTAAATATTCTCTCTATTTCATGTGTAGTAATAGTGACTAGGTGTGAGGGCTAACTATAAAGTGTTTGGAATCCAATGAGTCATCACACAGAGCTACACAGCAGGCTACAGAAGCAGACAGGTGGTTAAAGGGACATACATGGCTACTAAATGTGAACTTTAAGACACGTGGATGAGACCTCAAACCAGAGCTTCTCAATCAACTTAATCTCATCCCCTAGGGGGCACTTTGCAAAGTCAAGATGCTTTTTGGTTTTCACAACCAGGGATGTTGCTAAATACGCTTAAAATTCACAGGAGAACTGCACGTGACAAAGATTCCATCATCTGCAAAGTTCAACAATAGTGCCAAGACTCAGAAATCCTAACATTCTGAGAAGAATGTTCTGAAGGAGCCAGCTGATATTCTCCCATCAGTGTGGGTAAAAAGGGAGTTTGCAAATATACCTTGCAGAGCACAGACACGACTTAGACAACTAGCAAGTCTATCTTCATTATTTCATTGTTTTTGTTATCCTACATCTACTTATTAGATATTGGACTCTGTGATGTTTCCACTCACTGGTCAAAAACCTCACTCCAGGAAAAAAAAAAATACATCCAGTCATGGGACCAGTGCAGTGGCACAGCATGTTAAGCTTCCCTCTGTACAGTAGTGGCATTCCATATAGGTGCTGGTTAGGGTCCTGACTGCTCCACTTCCAATCAGCTCCCTGCTTTTGGCCTGGGAAATCAAAGGGGGACAGCCCAAGTTCTGGAAGAAGTTCCTGGCTCCCAGCTTTAGACCAGCCCAACTCCTGCCATTATGGTCATGGGAAACTGCAGATGGAAGGTTTCTTTCTCCCATTCCCTCTCTGTAACTCTGCCTTCCAAATAAAATTAGTACATCTTTAAGAGAAAAAAAACCAGTCACAATGAAAAATGGGTTACTGTTTCATGAAAGATCTTAGACATTGAAATATTTTATAGGAGATAAAACACTAGAAGAATCTGAGCAAACCTAGTCTGGTGGTGCTATCAGTGAGCTTGTCATTACTTCAACAACGTATCGGGGGCAACAGTCTTCAGAAGCAGAAAAAGCTTGTGGAACACACAGTTTTGGCAGATCCAATCCAACCTGGGGTGACCCATCAGACAGACCTGTGTGCAGGGAGGCACAGGGCGATCCAGGAAGCAGGGGAAAATGCTGGGGGTGCAACTCGGGCTCCCTGGAGCACTTCTCTAAGGGCATGCCCTTGCTGAGTAAAGAACCTCTCACTAAGCGCTATCTCCAATCAGTTAGATCTTTAGGAGAACAGAGCAACTGAAATAATAGCTTAACCACTGCAGAAAGGCCTTGATTTCAGGCAGTCGTTTTTTGGGGGGAGTTGGGTTTCAGAGATGGCCTCTTAACAATGCATCTCCTGGTGACATTGCAGCCCTCCTAACTTACACAGATGCCTTAGGATGTTCTCACGGAGGTAAAACTGTGTAACACACTTCTCAGGCTGTGTTCTGATCATTGGGCGAGACATGACTACATAATGCCTAGCCCTGGGTAACTGTCAATTTGATATTGAGTGTGATATCACCAAAAAGGAATAGCTGAGACTATAGTCACTGCTAACTATGAAGAGCCTGGGAAAACTGACTTCTAAAGAACAGCAATATCGCCACTGTGATAAGAACGGCACCTGTGTAGCTTCTCTCAAAAATTATTCATGATTTTGCCAAAATCAAAACTTTTGAGTGGTTTCTTCAGTCATGTAAGTGGATTGCAGTTCAAAACAAGTTATTGGGCTCGGCGGCGTGGCCTAGTGGCTAAGGTCCTCGCCTTGATCCCATATGGCCGCTGGTTCTAATCCCGGCAGCTCCGCTTCCTCTCTATCTCTCCTCCTCTCAGTACATCTGACTTTGTAATAAAAATAAAATAAACCTTTAAAAAACACACACACACACAAAAAAACCAAGTTATTTTCCCTCAGCACATGGTTCTCCAATACAAAATAAATTAATAGGCATGCATGTAAGTATGCAAACACATTTGTAAATAGGAAGCTTTAAACATCAGAACCACTTTGCGGTTGATGCATAACAGGAACGGGAAAGACATATTCAATTTGTTTCAGGTCATGAGGGGTCAGACGGCCTCCTGCTGGGCCATGCCATGGTGGGCACAGGAAGTGGCAGGGAGGTCACACTGGCTCAACATTGCTGCTCTTCTGTGTTTCCCAGCCTGACTTTCACATGAGATTTCCTTTAGAAAACAGAGTGTTGAAAAACAGTTTGAAAATCTCTTTTAAAGCCTCCTAGGGAGGGGAGGAAATACGTTTTTTAAATTACCCTTCAAAGATATTTAAAAAATTGAATTCATTTGCAGTCTGAATAAACAGGCCATGAAGAAGATGGTGCTGCATAGCTTTGTGTATCAGTTTGGGAGATAAAAATCAGAGAGGTTTCACCTGATTTCCAAGTGAGCTCAGGTTCATTTACTTTTATTTTTATTTTTTAAAATAAGAATTATTATTTAGGGCCCGGCGGCGTGGCCTAGCGGCTAAAATCCTCGCCTTGAAAGCCCCGGGATCCCATATGGGCACCGGTTCTAATCCCGGCAGCTCCACTTCCATCCAGCTCCCTGCTTGTAGCCTGGAGAAGCAGTCGAGGACAGCCCAATGCATTTGGGACACTGCACCTGCGTGGGAGACCCGGAAGAGGTTCCAGGTTCCCGGCTTCGGATCAGCGCGCATCGGCCCGTTGCAGCTCACTTGGGGAGTGAATCATCGGACAGAAGATCTTCCTCTCTGTCTCTCCTCCTCTGTGTATATCTGGCTGTAATAAAATGAATAAATCTTGTAAAATATATTTAAAAAAAGAATTTATTATTTAAAAGAGTTACAGAGAGCAGAAGGAGAGAGAGATATCTTCCATCCACTGGTTCACTCACCAAATAACAACAATGATCATGGCTGGGTTGATCCAAAGCCAGGAGGCCGCAGCTTTTTCCTGGTCTCTCTTACAAGTGCAGGATCCAGGCTCTTTGGCCATCTTCCACTGATTCCCCAGGTGCATTAGCAGGGAATTGCACTGAAAATGGAGCAGCCGATACTTGAACTGGTACCCATATGGGATGCTTGTATCACTTGGAGAGGCTTTGCCTGTTTTGCCACAATAACAGCCCCAAGGTTATTTTCTTATGTGTCTATGAGTGGGTGCTATGGTGGGGCAAGTTCAGCCACTGTTTGTGACTCCTGCATTGCATATCAGAATGCTAGGCTCAGACCGAGCTGCTCCACTTGCAATCCAGTTCCCTGTGAATGAGATGATGACCCAAGTGCTCAGTCTTCTGCCACCCTCCTGGGAGACCTAAAGACAGAGTTCTGAGCTCCTGCTTTCAACCTGGCCCCGTCCCAACCGTTGCTGACATTTGCAGAGTGAGCCAGTGGATGGGAGACCTGTCCAGAGCACTGTCTCTCTCCCTGTTTCTTCCCCTCCCTCTCTCCATCACTCCATCTTGCAAACCAATAAAAATAAATAAATCTGTTTTTTTTTAAACTTCAATGCATTGGATGTTCCTCACAAAGGTTGGCTTCTGAAACGTTTGTTCCTGTTGGGTTTGCCTGCTAATTTCTAGCACTGGCACAGTGACAGACACATTGCTGAGTCCTCAGGGTACGTGTGTTAAATTGTTTAATGTCATGAAATAATTCTGAGTGATCACACTCTGGTCTGTGTGTAGAATTCAAACAATATTAAATGCAGTAGCAAACATATTAACACACATATACCATGCACAAATAGGCATACCCCATGTGTAAGGCAATGTTACACACATGCAAAAATTTTCAACTACGCATATACTAGACATTTAGACATGCAAACACACACATAGCATTCAGCAGATACACAAACATGCTAAATGATCTTTGTGATGATCAACAACAGTAAAGTTGTCAGGTGAATCCAATAAGACCCTAGGTGGGGGGCAGTACTGCGGCATAGCCGCTAAAGCTGCCGCCTGAATGTTGAGATTCCGTATAGGCACTGGTTAGAGCCCCAGATGCTCCACTTCCCATTCAGCTAGCTGTTAATGTGCCTAGGACAGCAGTAGAAGATGGCCAAAGTGCTTGAGTCCCTGTACTTATGTGGGAAACCTGGAGGAAGCTCCTGACTCCTGCCTTCAGCCTGGCCCATAGGTCTTGTGGCCATTTCCAGAGGATGGAAGATTTATCTCTTGCTTTCTCTGTCTCTCTCTCTCTCTTTCAAATAAATAAATATTTTTGAAAAATAAAAAGAAGAGCAAAGTAAGATATGCTACATATCCTCAAATTAAGATGAAGCACAGTGGCTGCGAAGTGTCTATAATGTTGCTGCCAAGGACATCAGGGTCTTGAGTGTAATCTCTGAATGGATGCACATATACAAAAGCTCTATTTCATGCCTCCAGAACACCACATGACCACAAATGATGACTTCACAGTCTCTTACCATTGCTCAAGAAATGTGTGTGGGCCAGTAAAATGGAGCACTTCACTAGCCTATGTGAGCGCCAGAGATCCTTGCTTGAAGGTAATGAGTATTTTCAGACTTTGTTTGTTTAGATCTATTTAATGACTGTTCTCATTCTGAAGAATTTCTGTCCCATACAGGAAACATTAGAAAACACTGGCCACCGTATTTTTTTAAGATATTTTATTGGAAAGTCACATATAGACAGGAGGAGAGACAGAGAGGAAGATCTCCTATCCACTGATTCACTTCCCAATTGATTACAACAGCCGAAGTGGCGCTGATCCAAAACTAGGAGCCAGGAGCCTTTTCCGGGTCTCCCACTCTGCAGCAGGGTCCCAAGACTTTAGGCCATCCTCAACTGCTTTTCTAGGCCACAAGCAGGGAGCTGGACGGGAAGCAGGGTTGCTGGGACACATGCCAGTGCCCATATGGGATCCTGGCCCATGCAAGGTGAGGATTTTAGTCACTAGGCTACTTTGCTGGGCCCTGATTTAATAATTCTAAGGCAAGACTCAGGAATGTGCATTTTTTTTATACAAGACCACCAGGGGATTCGTACACTAAAGATCCAAAACTGTGCTTTGGAAAGCAATCGTGTTTTCCAGACAATTTCTTCTTTTCTAAAAAAATGAAGCAAAATTTTTTCTTCTCTTTGAAAAATTAAAGGGGGAGAGAAACATGGTACTTTGGGGGAGAGAGACAGAGAGAGAGAGAGAGAGAGATTCTCTATGCACTAATATATTCCAAAAATGCCTGAAGACTGAAGCCAGAACTTCAGAACTCCATCTGGGTCTCCTATATGGCTGGCAGGCCCCCCAAGCACTTGAGCCATCAGCCGTGCTTTCCAGGAAGCATTAGTAGGAAGATATTCATTAGTGGAGGTGCCAGTACTCCAGCTGGCACTCCAATAAGAGATGTGGGCATTCCAAGTGGTGAATGCATACTACAATTTCACAACTCAAGAAATACACACACACACACACACACACACACACACACACACACACTTCTAAAATTAGGATCTAGAACCATGAGTCCTGAACATTCAAAACCATCAATCACCCAGGCATTCTTTCTTGACACAGGGTAGGGAAATGCACTCTCATGCACTCAAGTGTGTCCCCTCCAAATTCATTTGTTGAAGCCTTAACCCCTAATCTGATTACATTTGGAAAGGTCTTAAAGGAGGGTAAATGAGATCCTAAGTGTGGTGCCTAACACAAAGGACCGGATTATTCCTACCAGCACAGAAAGAAACACTGTGTTTACACAGAGGAAAAGCAAGGTGAAGACACCAAGGTGGTGGCTGCCAGCCAGAGAGAGGGTCCTCAGCAGCCAACACCACTGGCACCTTGTTTCCAGACCTTGAACTTTCTGGAACTGTGAGGTCAAATGTTTCCATTGTCTCAGCCATTCAGTGTGTGATGTGCCAGCACAGCCGCCTCAGGAGGTGCACAATCCACCGTTATAAAACAAGAGGCTATGTCTTTGCCCGGAGATACTGTCTGCTAATGAGCAGGGCTGGTACGAACATGAACGTTTGTCTTTAAGAGAAAACTTCTAAGGAAAAGGTGTATTCACAAGTCTTTGTCCATGAGGAGGATTGAGAAAACAGTGATTCGTTGATTCATTATAGTACTTCCACACATAAAATGTTCTTTAGAAAATCTGTGACCTTTGAAAAACTGTAACTATTAGGACTTTGAAATTCACCACACTTTTAGCACATAAAATTACCATCTGAAAAAGTACAATAATGAGCTATCTAAAAAGAAAACCAGAAAACCAGTCCCAGTTACCACAGTCCCATTTATGATGAAATATTTAGGAATAAACTTAAGAGGTGAAAGACTTCTATGCTGAAAATTACAAAATACTGATGGGAGCAGTTAAGACACAGAAAAAAACATCTCATGTCCATGGACCAGAAGGCAATGTTATTAAAATTCTTATACTACTCAAAGGTAGTTAATCACTTTCAATGAAATCCTCATCAAAGCAGAAAAGTCATTTAATAAACAGAGTCACAACTCTAAAAGTCACATGAAACCACAAAAAGATGACCAAACTCATAAAAATCTTGGAAAAGAAATAAAGTTAGAGGCATAGAGATGGATATGTAGGCCGATGGAAACAAACCTACACATTTATGGTCAACTGACTAGGGTAACAGAAATACAGAATGCAAAATGGAAAAATCCATTCAATGAATGTTGTCAGGAAAACTGGACACCAACATATAAAAGAAAGAGTTGGATTTTTACACTAGGAACAAAATAGTAACTAAACATTGATTAAAGATGCAACCATTATACCTGAAACTATAGAACTCTTAGGAAAAAACACAGGCAATTGTGCTATGACAACCATAAAAAGACAGCAAGGCGAAAAAATACACAAATGAGACTACATTAAACTAAAAAACACCTCTCTAGCAAAGAGAACAATTAACACAACAGAATGTATGGAATGGGAAAAAATATTTGGAATTTATATATTTCCTGAGTTAATATTGAAAAAATATGAAGAACTCCTTATAATCCAAAAGTAAAAATTTAAAAAAGCTAATAAATCAGTTAGGTAACAGTTATGTATTTAAATTGGCACTTCTCTATAGAAAACATACAAATAGCCAACAGCAAAATGACAAAGTGTGCAACATCATTAATCATCAGGTGAATGCAAATGAAAATCTCAACTAAATAAAACCTCACAATCATTGGGATGATGATTATTAAAACAAAACAAAACAAAACAGAAAAATAAGGACAAGTGAAGGCAAAGGAATGAATAAATTGGAACCTCCTGTTCATGGCGGGTGGGAATGCGAAATGGTACAGCTACAGTGTAAAGCAGTACAGCATTTCTTTTAAAAATAAAAATAGAGGGCCCGGTGTGATAGCATAATGGATAAGGTCCTCGCCTTGAACGCACCGGGATCCCATATGGGCAACAGTTCTAATACCGGCAGCCCCGCTTGCCATCCAGCTCCCTGCCTGTGGCCTGGGAATGCCTGGGATGGCCCAAGACTTTGGGACCCTGCACCCACGTGGGAGACCCAGAGGAGGCTCCTGGCTTCGGATTGGCTCAGCACCAGCCATTGCGGCTGCTTGGGGAGTGAACCATCGGATGGAAGATCTTCCTCTCTACTGTCTCTGTATATCCACCTTTCCAATAAAATAAATAACTAAATAAATCTTTAAAAATAAAAATAGAATTGCCTTATGATCTGGCAGGGATGTTGGGATTATTAGACTGAGAACTGAAAATAATCATCGTTAGTGTGTCAATGGCTGAAATGGAAAACGTAGATAATTTACACAAATAGATGAATAATTCAAGCACAGAGATAGAAATTATAAGAAAAAAAAAAGCATGGCTCCAAGGCACTACTTCACAGAAGAACGCTTTCAAGGAGTGTATTAATAGACTGGACAGTTGCCTAAGATGCCAGTTAAGTTGTGTTCATCCATATTAGCCTGGAGACCTGGCTCTTTTCCCAGCTCCAACTACTGCATACCCTTTAGGCAACAGGTCATGGTTCAAACAGTTAAGACCCTGCAATTCCCATGGCAGACCTGGATTGGGCTCCATGCTTCTGGCTTTGCCTGGTCCAATTCTAGCTGCTGTGGGCATCTGGGCTCCCCAGGTGAACCAACAGATCAGAGTCTCCACCCTCCCAAAATACATAAATAAAATTTGAAAAAAATACCTAGGAACTACGACTCCTAAGAACCCGAAAGAAGTAACATTTTTACAATGACAATCTCACAGAGAGTAAAAGAGAGATTTATTTGAGGCAACAATGAGTGAAAATGTCCCTGAATTAATGTCAGATATCAAAGCAAAGTCCAGGAGACTCCCAGGTCATGAAGCAGGATAAGAAATAAACAAAACACGGAACTCTTTAACAATGACACCCAGGCATAGCGTTCACAAGTAGAAAATCAAAGAAAAAGATCATATTGAGAACAGCCATCTCATCTATCCAGTAGAGGAGCAAAGATAAGAATTACAGGACTTGTCAGGAATCATGCAAGCAAGCAGAGAGAAGGTAAGTATTGGAGGTGTGGCGTGGAGGCAAAATGCCTAGAATTCTGTATCATACGGAATTATCTCTTAGAAGTAAAGGAGAAATGTCATTTCAAAGATTGATATGTTTGTTGCAGTAGACCTGTTTTTGAAAGAAATGTTAAAAGAAATTCTTTGAGTGGTGAGCATTTAGCCTACTAGCTAACATCCACGCCCCATATCACTTAGATTCAATTCCCAGCTCTGGCTCTTGACTTCAGCTTCCTGATAATGTGTACCCAGGGAGAGTTACAGTGTTGGATCCAGAGACTGGATCTCTGCCATCCACATGAAACATCAGGTTTGCTGGGTGCTGTACTGACAGGTCATCTGTTTGGTTCTCAACAATCAAGCTTGAGGGAAGTGTGTGTGTGATGGCCATTCCTGGTCTGTCCCCTTCATGCTGGGCAATCCTGAACTTCACCCCTTCACAGCAACTGTCTGTCTCTTCTCATCAGAAGTAGGAGTCACGGGCCTGGGGTGATGGCTCAATGGCTAAATCCTCACCTTGAAAGCAACAGGATCCCATATGGGTGGCAGCTCGTGTTTTGGCTGCTCCATTTCCCATCCAGCTCCCTGTATGTGGCCTGTTTCCCAGTAGAGGATGACCCAAAGCCTTGGGATTCTACCTGTGTGGGAGACCTGGAAGAAGCTCCTAGTTCTCAGCTTCAGATCAACTCAGCTCTGGCCGTTGTGGCTTGACATGTGTGTGTAAGTGTGTGTGTGTGTTTTCATGAAATCCCTGTAGTAACTCTGTGAAGTAGATGCCATTTCCTATGTACAGGGAAAGAAATAGGCTTCCCTGTGATGAGCTGTCCTGCTCATTCTATTTGTCTCCTGCCACACAGGACAGAGTGCTCAGTACATAGCTGCTGTGAATGAATGGAGGGTTGTGTGCCTGCCAATTAGGGCTTCTTGCAGATACAAATTAGTCATTTAATTGTCTCATCATACTGATTTCAATCCAATGTTACAGACACCTCTCAATAAAAATATCTTATATTTTCAAATCTGAGAAACAAAGAAACACACAAGTGGACACTTGCAGTCTATCATGTCACTAACAAAGTCCTTGGATAAGACTTTCGGTGGGGTGGAGTGGGTGTTAACAGAAAACACATCCCCTTTGTACCTATTTCCCTCTTAAATGAAATCCAAAAATAATTACATATTATTTGCAAATTTCCAAATGTTATTTCATTTTATCATGATCTCTGTGATAAATAAGTACTTAGAACAGAAGACAAACAAGATCATTGCAGGGCCAAACATGTGTGCCACTTTTGGATTACATTTGCAACTCTATCACAGAATATGCTCAGATGGGAGGATGGAGACACTGAGTTCCCTAAATGACTTTCCCTGAAAATAATTAATTGGCATGTATTGTGCTTTATTAAAGAAAGCAAAATCTTTCATGGATATATAATTAATGCATTTTGAAGCAAACAAAACAAGATATTTTAAAACTATTTTCTTTCCCTTTTATTTTTTGAATTCTACATGGTTAAGAAAAAAAAATCTATATCATCTATGTAAGCTTTCACAAGCAAACAAAATGCTTCTGGAACTAGCCTTCTAGTTATGGGTTCCCGCAAAGAATTATTAGAGATGGCCAGCAAGTTTGACTCGTGAGCAAGGTGTTCAGAACGTGCCAGAAATGAGTGGTGCCTGCAGAGCAGCCGACTCACCACCTCCATTCCCAGACACCCAAGGCAGCCTGCAGATTGAGTGGATGCTCAGTTGCTGCAGCAGAAACACGGAGTGCTCCAGCGCGGTGTGCCGCGCAGGAACCAAGGGAGGGCTCTGGTACATTGCTTGTGTCCCGCCCCATCCCCTAACCCCTGCCAAGAAGTCACATGTATACGCTTGTGAGCCCAAGATGTGAACACAGCACATCTGATCTCCAGGACCTAAACCCTTTGTGTGTGTCCCACTTCTTCTGATACTTACAAGAGCTACTGTTATGGAAATACAGCGGGAAGAATGTTACATGGACAGGAAGTTTAAACAGTGAAGAAATCTACAAAAATACTTTTGAAAATATCTGGCAAAAATCCTCAGATGAGTAACAGAAAGAAAAAGAGTCACGGAGAAGGGAAAGAGAGAGAAGGGAGGAGAAAGAGGGAAGGAGAGACAGAGAAGAAAATCTGTCTTCATAGGTTTGTTATCAAAGACAAACATGTGTGGTTGTTGCTATTTACCCAAAGTATTCAAGACAAATGAGTGCATCTCTAGATGAAGCGAGAGGGAGGATGAGAATGGTTCTGTCCATTTTAAAGTTAATCAGTATCCATGGTGATATATTTCTCCAAAATTATGAAATGGATTAATCAGGAACTAAGGGAGAAAAGCGGACAGCTACTCTGCATCCCCCGCCCTCCTCCCCGCTTCAGATGAAATATATGTAACCCAAGGAAGGGCTTGTGGCAAGTAGCCACAGGAAGAGCACCTGCAAGATTAAAGCGGTGGCCATAACATTAACAAAGTACAGACCACACTGAATTAATGAGCACTGCAGATAGACACTCAGTGGAGTCTTAATTTATTTTCCTTTTCTAGCTCATCCTTTAAGAAAATGACAGTGTCTTCTTATCGATTTTACACTCAGAGATCAATCAGAATTGCCCTGACTCAGACAAAATTTACAGCAGGCTCTGACACCGCCCGGAGCATGTGGGCCCAAGCAGACATTACAAGGAAGCAATAGATCATGTTTGTATGTAGAGCTTGACATGCTTAAAAATAAGCTAATCTGTAGTGGAATTTCCTTCTTTTTGACAAGTTGCTCTGCCAGGCTTTTCGGCCTCTCGTTATGAATTTCTTTCCCAGCTCCACTATTAATTACAGCGTGGGGAAAGGATTCCTGTAGTTAGGCCCTAAGGGAGGGCATCTGATCTGCAGTTTTAGATAAAACGTAAACTAACAGATCACTGCTACTTAAACAATGTGAAATGTTACGCTGAGGCACTCCACCAAAAAAAAAAAAAAAAAAATGCTAGAGGTGTTCAGTCAAGAGCTATGATCAGTTCTGACAACCCAACAATATCAGGGCTAAATGATGGGCCTGTACGTTCCTAAACGGCCCCCGGTGGAAATTGCTGCATCCGGAAGCTCTTTTGTGTGAGTAACTAGCTGTATTAAATGCAATAATTAGCAAAAAGACACTGACTGTGGCGCTCAGGCAGTTGCTGGCCAGGCTGACTTGTTTGCACACCGCCACTTATCCTGTAACTGGGGTTTGCGGGTGTGACCTGACTTGACACGCTGGAGAGCCAGTCTTCAGAGCTTCCCTTGCCGCCCCGCGAGGGGCTCCGGCTCACAGTATGCCAGTCGAGACAATTATGTTGTGAGATGTTTGCTCCACAGGCACAGAGGGAAAACATACAAACAGTTGCTTGGGGAAAATGTATTTTGTGTGTGGATCCCGCTAGAAGGGAGCTGAATCTGCCAGCTTTTCAACTATATGGAAAACTGTGGCTGCAGGGCTGCAGGACCTCCGGCTCCCATGCTCCGCCCATTGTCTCTAATCCGCCCGCAGACGCAAGCACTAAAGACGGGTTCTTTCTTCGGCAGGTCCAGAAACACTTGGCCCTGACTCTTAAATGACCAGTGGCATGTAGTAAAGTGATTTATTCTGCTGACATTTGGAAGGGGGAAAAATCAGCTTGGGATCTACAGAAAAGTCTTCTCAACAAAGAAAGTGATTTGAAATTCTCAGGGAAATTGCTCAGAAATCACTGCTCAAAGTATACCAGGATGGTATGACTGCAGTTCTGGGTGCCACCCCTCTAATCCACCCCACAAAGAGCCAGGAGTTAAAGGTTCAGTTCCCCAAGTTTTACATCATTGTCTTGATGTTAATGAATTAAGGGTGGACACTTAATCGAACTCTGGGGTTTAGGATGGGAACCCAGTGGGAAGCTCCCCCGGCCCCTGGGACAGCCTCCCTGGAAGGCAGCTCTCATGCGGAGGTTGGTTACAAAGGATGACCATCTTCCTTCTTTTCCCTCTGCTTTCTGGCTTGTCCTCTCACCTTTCTCCACACACTTTCTGCCACTGCCGTCCTCAGTCCTCGCCAGCTGGCTGAGCCGATGGGACCTGCCCTATCTTAGAGGACTACAGACCTCCAAAGCTGTGGACCCAAATAAATCTCTTCCTTAACTAGCTTCTTTTTATCTAGTGAGAAAAAGGTGATGGGCACCATTACAAAAGAATGAACATTAACTAAACCACGTGGAGAATGACACAGTTATTCTCTTCTGCAAGGAAAAATGTCCCAATTACAAGCGTTTGAATCCTAGTCACTTCAAAAAATCTACCCATTAGAATATTTCAATCATATAAACAGTCGCATTTCAGGGTAGGTCCACAAAGGACTTTTTCTAACCACCTTAAGAGAAAGAAAAAATCTAGGCTCAAGATGATTAAAAGATAATTTTTTACTTATTTGCTATAAAACCTCTTTTTATGTTCCCTGATGCTTTATTTTGCCAGGAGATGATAAATATTGATAAAGTCATATTCAGTGTCAGCAAATGTAATTTTAAGTTACTCACTGACAAACGCTTCTACTTCAGGCTCTGACATCTTGGAGACGCAGAGAAGGAAGTTGTGACCACTCTCTATGTGGAATCCAGTGGGAGACACATGTCAGCAGTTAATCTTAGTACATTGTGACAGAGGTTCCAATAAAAGCGCATCATGCCATTAGACACCACTGAGAGGAATCAAAACTGCCTGGAGGAGCAGGAAGCCTTCCAGAAGAATAACCAGAAATTAAAATCTCACCAAGACCTTGAAGGTTGAGTAGAACTTTTCCAGGGTGGCCAAGGCAAGATGGAGAAGTAAAGAAATTCTGTCAATTGGGAGGGTGGAGCTAAGAGAGGTGTGGAGGTGCAATAGCATGTGCGTGTTCTTGTCACATGTGTTTTCTTATGATGCTAAGTAAGTCGGGGGATGGATGGAAGAGGGATGGGAGAAGAGCAGCTGTCATTAACGGCAAGGTCAGCTTACAGGTTTCTGGGGATCAGGGCAATAGGGAGGATCTGGGAGCATGTGTGAGGGGGTCGGTCAGGGGATGTCTGGACATGAACACATGCCTGCTTAGCAAGGGTTTAGTCTGACTGCTCCTGTGAATGGCACCCTAGCAAAAGCGTGCAAACTGGATAGGACTCAATAGGCAGCTGGGTGCAGAGGCGCAGGACCCAGGTTCTTGGGACCCTCTACCCACATGGGAGACTTAAAGAAGTTCCTGGCTCCTAACTTAAGATCCATAGAGGCACAGGACTCTCCTTTAACAGTCTAGGTAGGGGGCAGTCAAGCCCTCATGTGCCAGCGATTGCTGTAGTTCTGTAACCTGCCAGGTGCCTAGCAGGTGAGGGTGCCCTATCCACATTTTTTTGTGGATACCGCATTTTCTTCCTTCAGGCATTTTTTTGTGCTTATTTCAGACAAAGATAACTTCAGAAAAGTGACCGGGTACGAGCCTGAGGGTCCAGCCTCCATCCACCTCCATCTTTTCCCTGGGTCTTGACTTTGGATGACTGACTAAGCTTTGCTATGCGGGCTGTCAGCCAGCACACAATGGTGATCTTTGAGATGTGCTCTGAGGGTTAAATTGATTGACACTTTTTTTAAAAAAATAATTTCTCTCTTTCTTTTCTTATTTGAAAGATAGATAGATAGAAAGAGATATCTTCCATCTGCTGGTTCATTCCCTAAATCCCCCAATGCAGGGCTAGGTCAGGTAGAAGAGCCTGGAAATACACTCTGTGGCAGGCATCGCTGTTGTGGAGCCATTCTTATTGCCTCCTGTGGGGTGCATCCGTAGCAGGCTAGAATTCAAACAGGAGCTGGGACGGCCATCCGGGCACTCTGACACCAGGTGTGGGGCTCCCCAGCCTTGTCTACCATATCTAACACCTGTCCCTTTCTTAACTTTTAAAAATGTAAAACCAATCTACTGATTTAGGAGCCAGAAAACTGATGCAATTCTAAATAACAATGATTCATCAAGAATAGCATTTGAATTAAAATAGCAACTAAATTGTCAGACCTCTAATGTTAAATTTGGAGGCTTTCAAACCAAAAACAACCTGGAAAACTAGTCTAGATCTCGATATTATCTAGAGCAAAATTTTGGAAGCACTTTTTGGAAGTACTCTCAAATTACCCCAGATTTTCCACTATTGTGGAAATTCAGATACTTACTTGGCATCCTCCGGGTAAATCTAAATATCTTGATTTAAATATTACTCTGGGTGAGGATTTGGATTTGTTCCACACTATGGAGGTGTTGCAACATATCCTGGAGTAAAAAAGCAGGGCTGCTGAGTTTAAATAAAAGGAGCGGAACCATGACAGCACTCCAGGGCACCTGCAGAGCCCCACTGTGCCTCTTTCACTCCCAAGTCAGAGAAAACCCTCAGCGGGTACTGGCTCAGAGTGGGGGCAGAACTTACCAAGAGGCAGAATGCTAGAAAATAATACCAGGACCCACAGGACCCGGAGTGGTCACTTTTGGAAAGCGAGAAAGACTACTGGTTCCTCATGAACACAGAAGTAGCCAGGACTGTGCTGGACAAAACTTACAAGCTTTCTCAACAGGGTTAAGAAATGAGCCTATCACCTGATTCTATTTAAGTTTTTACTTTTGTGCTGCATTTAGAATTGTGGCTTTTTAGCATCCACACCCAGTATTCCGCCCCCAGCACACAAACTGACAGCTGGACTAACTACTCCTCTCCCCATTTCCAGTCTTCTGAACAAGGACCCATGCCATCACCAAAACCTGGAAGAGAAATCCACATTTCTCTGACTTCAAAACAACTGATCAGCCTTGTTCTCTGTAATGTTATAAATCACTCTGCTTGAGTGTGAGTGAATGTGTACTTACCTGGATAACCTGGGAATCACAATTCTATCACACATCTTTTTGACAACATCACAAACACCCATATAACAGGTGAATTATAAACTTCCAAAATATAGGCACATTGATGTGAACCACATGATACTTTTGAACTAAATTAAGTTGAAATTAACGAGACGTGCTTTCCAAAATCTTTCTTATTGAATCAGGGAACTACCACATTTTGAAATTGGGTTTAATAGTGAAATTAAGGAATAATAACTGGCTAATACTTCCTAGAGTTCCAAGTGGTTAAGAGGAATTCAATAAACATTTACTGAATAAATGAACCTGATTTGGAAAATAATGAATTCTATTATGAATTCCTATCTACTTTGCTTTTTTTTTATTGGCACAAGCCTCCAATAACGTACTTGGGCATATGTAATACACATACTACTAATATTTCAGTGTCTTTTTTTGTTTAGAATAAAACTAAGGGTTATAAATGGATGGCACAACAAAATAGTATCTATTATCACTACATTACTGGGGCCCTGAAACTCAGTGTCTAGTCTGCTAGCAATCGATTTCAAATCATGGAACATTGATGTGGTACGTAATCATGCCACGTGATGCATGGTAACCAGTAGTTTTTTTTTTTTTTTTGTAACTTTCAGGCATGTATGTCACTTGTCTTGCCTCAATTACATACATTAGAACTGATATTTGCAGATAAAACATTGCCAGTTCACCAATGGCGTAGGTTACTGTTGACACCAAATTGTACACTCATCATAATATAGTGAGATTGGACCGACCATCCACTTACTGGCAAATCAAAGCAAGCACTTATTTCATCTCTTATAAAAGGAACACACAGGTGTTTTTATTTGCTCAAACGGTTAAAAAGTTATTCTTTTTCTTGTGTCTTCTTATGCAGAACATTAACCTGCATTTTCTTCATCAGATTCTGTTTTTGCCATACCAATGAAAACTACATGGTTTATGGTAAATATCATGAAATCATGACTGGCTCATGTATTCTTCTTTATTATGACTTTATAGCGTTTTGGTTATACCATATATGGGGGTGTGTGTGTGTACGTGTGTGTGTGTGTGTGTATATATATATATGATGTACATTTGAGTTTTTTAAACTTCTGGATTGAATATTATGAAGCTGCAAAGAAAGAACTATTGGGAAGATAAAACTGACAAAGTGAACATGACATGCCCCTCAATCACAAAATTTAATGATGCGTTGTTGCGTGGCATGTAAAGGTAGCCAATTTAACTTTTCTCTGTGCTGTTTTCTGTGCATAATTTTAGGGGTCTGGTCCACAGGTAATGGAATGAAACTGCATTTATTCACTCATATTTTTCAAAATATTCACCTGCTCATGTAAAAAGAGAAACACAAGTATTCTTAGGAGGGGCCAGCCGTATCACTATAAATCATATTCATCTAGTTGGAGTCTATGTTAGTTTTATTCTAAGACCCATTTTGACATTCAATAAACTCTCCATAAAATTCAATTTTATTTCTTTTTGTATATTACATTTTATTTTATTATTTTATGACAGAGTTCCATAGGGTCTGGGATTTCCCTACCCCTCCCTAAATTCCCACTTCCCCACTGATTTCCCCAATATCATTACAATAGTATAGTCCTTCATAAGCAGTCATAAGTCCATCATTCTGCTATTTAAGTGTATCCTGACTTTGCTGGTCTGGACAATGGCAGAGACCATTGTCCAGCATCCTATTGTCAAGATATATCCAACAGTTTAATTGGGAGTCCATCTTCAAAATCCAACTTTCACACCTTTGTCCTATCATGTCCATTTGTCCTATGAAGTCACTGAATTAACTACCTGACCATTATGTTTTGTCTTTTATTTTACTCCACTCCCTAGCTTTTAAAGCATAATTTTCCGTGGCAAGACATCAAGGAAGGAAAAATGCTGAAATATTCCCTGAATTAAGTACAAATAAACAACCTTATCTTCCTCACATACAAAATGCTTCTTGCTTACCAATTAAGTTTGTTTGGCTTCTTTAGCAACCTAATCACTACTCTCTTATAACAGGGTAAATGACCCAAATAAGTGAACTTAAATGACACAGGGGATGTAGAAAATCATCGAAATTTATTAAACAGCAGCAAGCTTCTGCCCAAATGCTTACTCAACACCCCAGGCCCTCCTTCATATGTTCTTTCAGTCATTCAAATTCTTCTGGAACTTTGAAGGCAACTCCCATTTTGCTTCTGTGGCTCTAATGCCACCCTGCAGCCCTAAAGCACATACTTGAATATATGATTCAGAGGATAAAAAAAACTGACTAGGACAATAAACTCTATCCCACTTAAATATCCTCAGCAGTATTTTATTGCAATTTTTTTGCATTGCACAATTAATACACATAAGGAAAAATGAGGGCTGAATGAAATAATGTACAATCTTAACCCTGTATCTAGAAATAATTACTTGACAACTGTGTATGTAACTCAGGTCTTTTGTGAATTATGTTCATACATATTTAAATATATTTATGTTTACATGTATCTATTTTCATGAGAGCATAATGCTAAGCTGTTCATTCTGGTTTTAAAGTATTTTTAATAAATACTTTTCCCATTTGATATACATATATATATACTTAAAGATTTATTTTTTTTTTTAAAGATTTATTTTATTTTTATTACAAAGTCAGATATACTGAGTAGGAGAGAGAGAGAGGGAGTGGAGTTGCCGGGATTAGAACCAGCAGCCATATGGGATCAAGGCGAGGACCTTAGCCACTAGGCCATGCCGCCGAGCCCCTTAAAGATTTATTTTATTTTTTAATTGGAAAGTCAGATTTACAGAGAAGGAGATACAGACAGAAAGATCTTCCATCTACTGGCTCACTCCCCAAGTGGCTACAACAGGCAGAGCTGAGCCAATCCAACATGAAACCAGGAGCCTCTTCTGGTCTCCCAAGCAGGTGCAGGTTCCCAAGGCTTTGGGTCATCCTCTACCGCTTTCCCAGGTCACGAGCAGGGAGCTGGAAAGGAAGTGGAGCAGCTAGGATACAAATTGGCGTCTATATGGTACCCTGGGTGGATGCAAGGCCACTAGGCTATCATGCTGGGCCCATTTCATTTGATAGCTATTTAAAAATATTTTTTGTTGTTATGGAAGGACTGTTATTTACTTAACCAAATTTCTATGATTTTGTTTCTAGATTTTTATTTAAGTCTTTGCTGTTATAAAAAGAGCTAATATTTTCACAGATCAAGTTTGCATATAATCTTTATTATTTCCTAAGGGCAAGTTTTAGAATGTCAAAATATTTGTTGTAGGAAATAGGCTGTTGTTTGGGATTGGTTTGAAGATACCGTTTCAGAGGTCTGGGATAATCAGTGTGGTGCCTACAGTGGCAGTAGCACCAGTAGGAGGAGGTGGAACCTTCGGGAGGGAGGGCCTCAAGTCTGTTATATGACAGAAAAGCTGAAAAAAATGCAAAATTGCTTCCAGCTTTGTTTTAGAAGACTCTAACTCTTAATCAAGAATAACTTAAAGACTACCCCACAGAACCATTTGATCTATATTCCAGTAAAAATAAAGACAAGTACATTTACAACTCTATATGCCTTGTTTTCATCCTACTTGGGGAAATCACAACTTCATGAAGAGATTCGAGGGGCAAAACAAGCTAGCAATAAAGATGGAACTAAGAAACGATGTTGTAACACAGCCAGTTCCAGTTCTGGCATCTCATATTGGAATGCCAATTTGCATCCCGGCTGCTCCACTTTGGATCCAGGTCCCTGCTAATGAACTGAGGACAACAGCTGAAGATGGCCCAGATACTTGGGCCCCTACAACACTCACGGCCGATTCTGTATGGAGCTCCTGGCGTTTGGTTTTGGTCTGGTCCAGCCCCAGCCGTTCTGGCCATCTGGGAGACGAAGCAATGGATGAAAAACCTCTCTCACTTTCCCTCTGTTTCTGTTACCCTGCCTTTCAACTGAACAAATAAATCTCTCACAAGATTAGATCATATAAACTTGAAGCTAAATATTTTTGAAAATTGACACTTCTATATAGTTGACATGTAAGTCATGACATTCAGCAGTAGAAATTACTTCTCCGCTGACCATCCTGCAAAGAATGCTTTATAATTCTGATGTCTTTAAATAAGGTCTTAAAATTTTTTTTTGAGACAAATTTTGGAAAATTGTGTCACTTCAGAAGGTGTTTATTGACATTTGTAAACTATATGTATGAAATTAAATACAATTTTCTTTAAAAAACTGACAGTAGGTTTTGGGTACGTTTTTAAAAATACCCTAAGTTTGAATTAAAAGGGACAACAAATAAGCGTGCTCAAATTCAAGGTTGTGGATGTTGGCTGGGGTTGTTCCGATTTTGCATTGAGGAAGAAGTGATTTCAAAGCCTCCAGATGTCCCGGGCCACCTCAGTCAGCAGAGGCCAGCGTTACCCTTTGGGCTCAGAACCTAACAGCTATGGAAATTCCACATCAGCATGCTGTGCGGGCCAACATAAAGCTAGAGTAACACATGCTTAGGAAGCACTTCCGTGCACCCAGTGTGCAAGGCCCGACAGGCAGGTCCATGCCGACAGGGGCTTGGATGCTGATACCTACTGCACTTTGTAAAGGTTACACTTTAAAGGTTATGCTCGTGCAGACACTGTGCATAATGATGACCACTCTGTGCAGCCGCACGCTTGGTGTCTCCTGTCACAAACATAGAGACGGATACAAATGGGGCATTATGTCTTAAAGAGCTCACATGGTTTGATCAGGACTTGCCCAATAAAACAACACTTCTTTTTTTCTGAGCAGTAATTCAAGTGAAGGGAAATATTCAGATCTGTTTGTTTCTTTTCTATCTGCTTTCAATCATTTCATAATGGTATAACATACATTGCTTCTCAAAGTGGCTATCAAGTCAGGAATGCAATACATGAGCCTGCAGAGGCCAGGGACTAACACAGTGGAAGTTTCTTTTGATCAATGACACCATGTAACAAGACATCAATGTCTTATATTTATGATTTATTTATTTATCTGAAGAGTTAGGGAGAGACAGAGAGAGCTCTTCCATGTATTAATTCACTCCCTGAGTGGCTGAACAGTCAGGGAGGGGCCCAAGCCCTTGAACCATCTTCTACTGTTTTCCCTATGTCATTATCAGAGGTTTGAATCAAAGTGGAACAGCTAGGACCTGAACCAGCACCCAGCTGGGATGCTGGTGTCACCTGCAATGGCTTTACCCTCTATGTCACATGCTGGCCCCACACACCCATGTTTTGAAGGTATGTATGATGTTAGTATGTTCTCATGGAGCCTCCTTCCGGAACTTACACAAAAACAGGTCAGAAATTCAGAACCATGCATTCTAATTCCTGCCTGAAGCCTGCAAGGTTGGGTTATAGCCACAAAACTTCTGATTTCCTAGGGTAGTCTTATCTATAAAAGGTGGACAGCCATCTCTAGCTTGCCTGCTAGCATATGCAAAAAATAAGGGCTGTTATAGACAACCTAATCAGTGGAGAGCCTTACAATCTGTTAAGCATCTGAGAATTTTCATAAATCTCCCTCTACATTTCACTTTGACAAATTTCAAAAGTGTGTTACTCCTTCGGCCAATATTCCTGAGTACCTGTTGTGACGCTAGGTACTGGCCTGCAAGTGTTGAAAAGCAGCAAGGAAACAGATGCAGCCTCTCCCCTCCTGCTACTTCATCCTGATGACATAACTGACAGTGAAGATACTGACTTTGGGTCTCCTTCTGGATTACCACTGTTCCCCAGTAGCTCTTGGATCAAAGCTTAGGATTCAGAGATTGAGGCTAATTGTTGTCCAACTCTATTCTCTGCCGTCTCAGTTCCTTTGGTGAGCGTGTATGTATGTATAATACCTGCCTGTGTATTTCTACATATGTATGTGTACACAAGAGAGGTTCAAACAGTTCCTGGGAAACAGAATTAAAATATATGTGTAAGGGCCAGCATGTGGCTCAGCAAGTTAAGCCACTGCCTGTGATGCCAGCAACTTGTTTCAGAGTTTCAGTTTCAGCACCAGGTGCTCTGCTTCTGATGTACCTTTGTGCTTATGTGCCTTGGAGAGCAGCAAACGATGGCCCAAACATTCAGGCAGCCTGCCACCCACAAGGGAGACCAGGACAGAGTCCCTGGCTTTTGGTTTCAGCCTGAGCGATCCCTACCTGCTAAAACCATTTGGGGAATCAATCAGTGGATGGAAGATCTCTCTCACTCTCTCTGTTTTCCAAAATCTTTTTTTTTTTTATACTGCACATTTTCCATGGGCTTCTAATAGGTTTCTCCTATGACTGATGTGAACATTTTCATTTTCTTCACACATTCATGGACATGACTAGACTGCTTTTCTTACGGGGGGGTCATGATCAAACAAGTTTGAATGCCACTGATCCACGGGGAGCCTTTGCCTTTTTCATGGGATGAAATTCTCCAGCAGGAGGACGATAGGCCTCTCCTTGCTTCCCTGGTCAGCCTTTTCAGAGAGCCATGTGCACCAGCCCTTGATCCTGAGGCGGTGTGTGTGTGTGTGTGTGTGTGTTTATTATCTATTTACCACCCCTCAATTCCTCTATAATATCCTCTCCTTGACAATTTCCAGTTCTTCCTCCTCGAAGTTATCAATGGATTTCTGAGAGTGAGATGAATTTAATTTGAAACAGATTTCTGGTTAAGATAGCTGCATCATAGAAACAAAAGGCCCATGGTTTTAAAGTATATATACATACATATATATAAAGGATTTGAGAACCATGGTGCCTGCAATGCACGGAAGCAAGGAGAGAATCTTGGCAAGTGTGGAGACCACGGTGCTCATGCTAGTGGCCAGCCCAGGCCTCAGGTCCTGTGTCATGAGACAAGCTCATCCCTCCCAGGTTCCCTGGGTCTTTTTTTTCTTTTTCACATTTATTTTATTTATTTTTAAAGATTTATTTATTTTTATTGCAAAGTCAGACATACTGAGAGGAGAGACAGAGAGGAAGATCTTCTGTCCGATGATCCACTCCCCAAGCAGCTGCAACAACCGGAGTTAAGCTGACCCAAAGTCCAGAGCCTGGAGCCTCCTCCGGGCCTCCCACGCAGGTGCAGAGTCCCAAGACTTTGGTTCGTCCTCGACTGCTTTCCCAGGCCACAAGCAGGGACCTGGATGGAAAGCAGGACTGTCCGGATTAGAACTGGCACCCATATGGGGTCCTGGAGCTTTCAAGGCGAGGACTTGAGCTGCAAGGCTACCATGCTGGGCCCCCAGGTCTTTGTGCAGCTGTCATTCAGGAGTCTCCTCTCTTCAGGTCCTGCAGCTCTGAGTACAGGGCCTGCCGTTTTCAGTGCTGTTTAACTGCAGAAGAAAGCCCTCTGGTCTCCCATCATGCTGGGAAGAACTCGCCTGCTTTGTCCATGCTCTTTCACCCTGGCCATACCTCCCCCTTGCATCTCTGCTCCTCAGACACGGAGGTCTTTGATGTGAGATTTCATGCTCAATCTCATGGTAGCCAGGTCCATGAGTTATGCGCTGTTCAGTATTTTGGAGACAGCGATGTTCAGTACTCCTGGCTAATTGAGCTCATTTCAAACGTGTTCTATTCGAATGGTGAGCTGCTCATTAAAATCCTCTAGTTAATAAGGCATCCCTAATAAATTATATATATGTGTGTGTGTGTATGTGTGTATTATACCAGTAAGTCTGTGAAAACCTATGAAAAATAAAAGTTTATTACTTAGAAAGTGAACTGTGAAAGTCTAACTTCTTTGTGTATGAACTAAAATAATGTCATTACATCCTAAAATAATTGCATTGTTTAGCACTTTATCAGGAGGATATTATCAGTAACTCTCAATTTAAAAAAATCAATTCAAATGGCAAAATCCTTACTTTTAAAATTTATCTGAAAGGTGGAGATACAGATATTGACAAACAGGCACAGAGAGATTTCCTGACTACTGGTTCATGACCATGACACCACTGGATGGGCTAGACTGAGGCCAGGAGCCAGGAACACATGCTTGGCCTCCCACACAGGCGGCAGGTATCCAGTGTGTTGAGCCATCCATGTTGCCTCTTGCAGTCACGCCAGCAGGAAGCCAGAATCGGAAGTAGGACTGGTATTTGAACCCAGGCACCCTTAACAGAATGCAGGCATCTGAAGTTGTATCTTACCTGTTGTGCCAAATGCCTTCTCACAAACTACAAATACCTTAAAACATTAGGTCAGCTAAAGTTTTAGATTAAACATTCATTCAATGTCAAAATGCAGCTTAGAGATCAAAGCCAAGTTAACAATGTTCTTTTTTATTTTTAATTATTATGAAGAGCTTTTATGGGAAGACGTCAGTTGGGATTCCTGCTTGCTTTAGAATGCCTGAGCCCTAGTTTCTGCTTTGTTTCTGATTCCAGCTTCCTGCTACTGTGCACCCTGGGAAGCTGCAGCGGTGGCTGATACAGCTGGCTTCCTATCACCCTATGGGAGAGCTGGATTGAGTGGTCTGGCCCCTGGCTATGACCTGGCTCAGTGTTTGCTCTTTGGGGCATAAAATAGGGAATGGAAGCTCTCTGTGTGGGTCTTTGTCTATATCTCTCTCCTCTTTTTAACTAAATAAAAAATGTTACAAATTATTTATTCAAAAGAGAAAATGCTTTCTTCTAAGCACCACTTCATTGTGAGCCAAGCCTATCTTGTAGCAGAGACCGGTGTGCCCCAGCCGAGAAAGTGGTGTCAGGGAGAGAAGCTATGATGCATCATTTCCTGTCCCCACAAAGCTAGCACTAACATTGCTCAGCTGTGTCCACCAAATGACGAAGTGGATCCTCACCCAGGAATCCAGGAACAAACTTCTCACAAATAAATCATCCCTCATTTCCTGGAGGCATTCTAAGTGGCTTCCCATACAACTAAAGGACATATCAAACACTCACTTCCCTAAACACTGCAAGTCTACTCAAGGACTTGCCCAGTAGAGTGGGTGTCTCTGCACTCAGGATCGCCTTCTGCAGAAGCTAAAGGCTAAATGTGTCTTGGGGGTCCATCACAACAGCGTTTGTTGCTATAACAAAATACCAAACACCGAGTCATTTATCAAAAACAGGCATTTCCTTGCAGTTTTGAGGCTGGGATGTAGACAGTCCAGGCAGTGGCTGGCTTGGTATCTGGGAAGAGCTGCTTCCAAGAGAGTGCTTTACTGTTGTATCTCTGTAGAGGACAGAGACTGTGTTCTCACACAGTGGAAGGCAGAAGGACAACAGGGAGGCCATCAGTTCCCTTTGATCTTTTCCCATTCCTAAATCACCTCCTCAATCACCTCCTAGAGTTGCTACCAGTTTATTGTTTGAGAGTGACAGAAAGCTCTACTCACTGATTCACTCTTCAAATGCGCACATCCAAGGCTAGGCTTTGGTTTGAACCTGCAACTTATAAGGGATGCCAGCATCCCAGACGCTGGTGGTCACATGCTGTGCCACAAGGCTGGTCTTACCATTTGCACCTAAATTAGTCAATGTTTCATGGACATTTGGCATAGTGTTTAAGACACTGGTTGGGATTCCCCACATCCTGTAGTGGAGTGAATGGGCTGGAGCTCTGGCTCCCCTACCCACTGCAGCTTCCTGTTGATGGGCAGTCAGGGAGAGAGAAGCTGATGGCTCAGGGACCTGAGTTCCTGCCCCTCTTGTGGCAGACAAGGCTTGACTTCTCAACTTGCAACTCCAGCCTGGCCCAAGTTCCCATTGTGGTGGGCACTGCCAAGAGACACAGAAAATGAAAGGCCTCTCTTGTCTATTCTTTCATTTTCTGTGTCTCTCGGCCTTTCAAACAAATAACATAAAAATGAATTTTAAAAAAAGTTATGCCAACTTTCTGAGGATGTTTGTACTCCGGGGAAAAGGCAGAAACAGGTGTGAGCTGTTGTCATGCATGCATGTGCACGTGTTTCTTCCGGCAGAGAAGGAATGAAGGGCAAGGAAGCACACAGCATTTGTTTTCTTGGTGCCCATCTTTATTGCCATTATGCATCAATGACAAAAGCACATTGTATCAAACAGTTTTTTTAAAGTGTTTAATATGCATGAGAGATCAGAATGTCCCTGGGTGTTCAGCCTGGTTTGCTCTGTAGCATGCATGTGGTTGGGTGGACTGGATGCTGTGGTTAGGAAGAGGACACGGCTGTGACGCCCCACGCCCTGCAGGAGGGTAAGGACTGCAGCCCTGGCGGCAGTGGTGTCACAGCATCAAGACACACCTCGTACACGTAATTGCTCAAAATTGTGGGAAGTGTGACAATTTGAAATTTATACTTTTTTTGTCTAAAAATGAAACAGCGTGTTCAATACACTCAAGAAATTTGCTAAATGAATATGATATGTGATGAATCTGAGTATACATGATCCTTTTGTTATTAGGCTATTACTCTTCTCCACCATTCCCCCTACCCCTGGATGAATCTTTGGGGTCAAACCAGAAAACGTATGAATCCTCACACAGGTGAGTACAGGATACGGTTCAGCTTCTTGCATTTCTCCAACTTTCCCTGACAACCGTTTCTGGAGCTCATAAACAACCCTCTGAGACACAGCATGGGGTTAATGGCCATTTAAGCACTTGGGTTTATGTTCCAACCTCTGCCATAACACCCCAAGCAAGAAAACACCTAAGTCTTGCTTAAAGTCATACAACAGATGTGTTATGCGCAGTCTCTGAGAATGTTTCATGCCTGCTGTAATTTACCTGTAGACCCCCTCAATGAAACCAATGCAGTTCATCCTCTGGACAGGAAGACATCTCATCATTATTCTTGTCGTAATTACTTCAAAAGAGCTCTGAACTAAAACGAGATTGTTCCAGCCACCAAGGAACCGCAACAATAAACCCCAGAGTGTGTTGTTTCACAGTGGTGGTCAGATGGCTAGGCTACATATATATATACTGTATATATATACTGTATATATATATACTGCCTGTAAAACTCAACGATCTGTTTCTGAGGAAAGAGGAGAAGGAGACACAGCTTCTCTGTATCACTTGCTGCTTAGAGTAGTTCTGGCTGAGGTGCGTACAGATTGCGTCTGAGGTTCTTAGAGCTTTGCACATAAAACCTGAAAACCAACAGCACATCCCACACCAAGGAGGGAAAAATATAGAGTGAAATGTCAAATGACTCATGGGTACACTGCCCCTTTTACTTCAAAAACTACTTAAGAACATTCTTAAAAATCAGATATTTAGATTCTTGGTGTTTTCCAATCAACCAATTTTCTTTCTTCAGTTCAAAAATGAGAAATCGGAAGTGGGGGAAACTGAACTGTTCAGACAGTAAAGCACAGGGCTGCAGAGCCTGACTGCCCAGGCTCATATCCCACACGCAACAGGCTCTAGGCTGCATTGGCCTTGGCTGCCTCATCTATACAATGGGAAGAATAGCAATACCTTCCCAAGGGGAATGCTGGGAGGATTCATTGAGAGGAGGCATTTTGCAGGCCCTGGCTCTGCTGGCCACTGTTGATATCACTCACTTCATCCTCCTGGAGCTCAACACTAGGGTAAGCAGATGAATGATGAGAGTGATACTCCACAACTCACTTCCATCCATAACCTTGACAGTGGTAATTACAATTTATGCTAACCCAGGAGTGTTGGCCCCCTTGTAAATCTCTCCCGCACCCCTACTTTGTCCAACAAGGTGTAGCTTTGTGCTCAAAGTTTTTGTACAAAAGTTATTTAGTAAAGCCCCCTGCCTCCAACAAGGCGAGAACCTTCCTGAACCCTTGCTCCCAACTTGCTCCCAATTAGCAGACAAAGCAAACATCATCCTCCCATCCCAACACGCATGGCTACATTGAAAACTGGGGAATTCAATCATGTGTCTAATTGTTCCAAAAGAAAACATGTTGTTGAAACAAGGCAATGACCATATTAGCCCTCAACATCACAGTGAAATTGGTTGTTGTGAACACTTTCATAAGCAGCAGATAATAAACACATTTCTTTTTCTTTCAAAGAGTAAGTTGCTGTGCTGTAAATAAATCATTACATCACATCAAAGATACCAAAATCAGCAATCACCTGATCATCACTGGCAAGCCTCATCTGATCTGTATTTTTTTTTCTCCTAATTCAATGAAAGAAGAGAGTAAAAGAAATCTTTGCAAAATGTCCCTTATACAATAGAGTTTCTAACTGTAGGGGGTAGAATGATGCATGTATTTCCACTTACAGTATTAGGGAATGACTAAATTACTTCTAGTTCCCTTTCTGCACATACACTTATGAGTAATGATATAATTTTCTAAATCACACAAAAGCACGCAAACAGGATCCAATACAGTTCTATGCCACCATCGTCACATTTTAAAGATTTTTTTAAAGGCTACTTTAGACCTGCTTCAATTCAAGCCACAGCTCTATCTCCATCTATTTTTAGCTTTAAGTCCATGGAATAGTCACAATTTGCCATCTTTAGGCATCTACATTCAGAAGTCAAGATCTTAAAAAAAACAAACAAAAAAACTATTTCTTAGCAAGCAACAGAACCGTCTCTTATAAGAATTAATTCCATGTCTGAATATGTGAGTTACTAAATGCTCATTTTAAAATGTGGAGTGACCATAACACAAACAATGTGGGTTTTATTTAAATTGATTTTGTATCTTCATTGCCACTCCTTAAAATGAATCTTATTGCTAGAGATAATGCATGTGTCAAAAAAGAAGCCTCAAATGCACTTCCTGTGCACTTGACAGGGTGACAAAATATTTCTCCTATCCCTTCCTAATTGAGCCATAGCACAAAGGAGGATATTATAATAATATTAATAATAGTTACATGGATATTTGTAGGTACTGTGTAACCCTTCAGTCCATTTTCCCAGACAATGGTGACTACAAAGAGGCTTCAAAATAGAACATCACACAATATGAATGCCACTTTTTTCTATCTTACATTTTAAAAACATCATTGAAATCAGAAAGTTCATTTACAAAGGACTGGCAGTTGCAATCACAGCAATAATGTAGTGCTGAGAAAAAAAGGGTAATTGGTTTGGTAAAGATCGCTTTCCATTACACCATAAAGCACTACACAATAGGAAAGGTCGCCAATTAAGCAATCATGAATACCAAGTACTGAAGCTGATGAAAATAGGGCAGTGGTTTAAATAGATTTGCAAGCAATTTACCTTTTCACAATGTTGGCAATCTGATGCAATTTGCTTGCAATTTTGTCTGCTTTCAGTAGCACTCGAAGCTGACACTACACAGACCAAATGGCAAAGAGGCCCTGCATAGAAAATGTAAAACTATCTTGGCTGCATCAGGAAACCAGAATGGTGGTTCATCAGGAAAATTACAACAATTAACATAAGTGCTGCAAAAATCAACACTTTAAATGTCACACTCACGAGTCTGTCCAAAGACTGTAAAAGTACCATCCCCAGTGCTGGACTCACAGTAAATATGAAGCAATCACCACCAAACCTTGGGGCTGATGGCTTTACAATTGATGTGACATTCTCTGAGTGATAAAATAGCCTCTCATTTTACAAAAGTAAGTATTTTTCTTTTTTAGACTTAACCTGGATTATGTCAACACAAAATTTACGTTTAATTCTTTTCCCCCAACTTTTTCGACAAAGCCATCGCATGCCCCTGTGGGTGTTGTTGTCTTGACATTAAAAAAAAATAACTTTATATTCCACAGATTTAGAGCCAAGTTGATAAAAAATCATCCCTCCTCAAATATTGATCCGGGGCTTTCAAATGTAAATCATGTTCCAGATTTATGTTGAAAGCTGTTTATCGGGGGTGAGGTGCAGCGTGTCTGAGCACAACCTATTTTATCATCTGAGAGAAGACTTCAAGAAAAGCATCCATGGACATTCCCTTGAGGGCTGGTTGGAATTACACATGCCATCACGCGTCCATCGCCCGCATTCCCAGCTAAAAGTTAGACACCTTGAAAATAATTGATAACTTCTGCTTTGGTGACCATATTTGGAGAAGCTATAAATTTGTCAGGCTTCGAGTAGAATTGGCTTATAGTGTAAACCTAATGATTTCTCAGTGAACTGGGAGGATCTTGTGGTGAGAGAACAAGAGAAGAGTGTCAGAAAATCTAAGCTTAATTTTCATCTCCAGGCTGGCTGACTGAGAAAGCCACTTTAGGGCTGTGTCTACAAAGGGCTCCAGGCTGAGTGATTTCACTTATCTTTGGGCTTAAGAGCGAAGTCAGATTCCTATCCTCTCCATTCCTGCCTTACCAGAGTTGAGACACTGTGAATTCCAGACCATCAAAGAAAGAAGATGATCAAGATACGTATGTATATGAGATATTCAGTCAAGAGCAAGTAATTCTACTATGAAAAATGGATTAATAAAATCTTATGCCATCTCATGCCAGCTTTTACTGGCACTGCATAAAAGGGCCCATTTTCTACTACTACTTCCAGATCTGTGGAAAATAATTTCTCTAAAGGGAATCTAGATTGGCTGCGAGCTCTGATTGGTCTCTCGCTGTGGGACCTTGCACACTATGGTGATGAATGACTCTGGGATGTTATCAGTAACATGGGGTTTGCCTCCGTCAAGACTGACTTCTTCGCTTAACCCCCTGCTGCCTTGAACTAAACAACAAATTAAACAGAGTCAACTCTAGGGAGAAGTTCTGTCCCCTGCCTCTTCCCATGGTCATCTATCTTCATGAACATCAGCAAGCAGGACCCTACTGTTGGAGTTTCTGGGATGATCATCCACTACCCAATGTTGGAGGTGCTAGTTCTTCAGGGAGAAAAAATTAGAGCTGCAACTAGAGGAGGCTTGCCTGTAGGGCTGCTGCACAAGCCTGTTAGCAGGGCCTCCATTTTCTGAACCCTGAAGCTCACAATAAGAATTATTGATTCCATTCCTGGTTTTACGTGTCCTGTGTGCAACTGTTTTCTGAAGGAATGTGTGCGCCTGGTGTTTCTTCTCTGGTAAACGTGCAGAGTAAGTCACTGCAGGAAGGAGTGACCCGTTGCCAGTGACAGCATGACAGGGTGATGCTAGTGGAAGGATGGCGTCAGCGGACTCCAGGTAAATTACAGGCTTGGCATAGCAATCAGATATTGGCTCTCTCTCCAACACAAAATACTCAAAAGTTTGCAAAATTGCATTCAGAGAAGCAAACATTGAAAAGAATTAGCTTTTCTCCCCATGGGGTGTGTGTGTGTGTGTGTGTGTATGTGTATGCATGTGTGTGCACACATGTAACTCAGAATGTTTAAGGGAGTGCTATGCACCAAAAGGGTGGGCATAAATCATAGTTAATTTTGATAAATATGACCTGTGGGATTTTTTTTTCTCAGCTGTTGATTAATACCACAGAAAACAATTATTACTGGTTAATTTAGTTGCTGGCATAGTGCATAGTAAATATTTCTGTTGTATCTCTCTTTATTAACTGTAGGAAAAGCCTTTCAGTTTTGTTTACCAAGTTAGTCAAAAATCACACACTTCAACTAATGGCCATCAAGCATACAGTGTTAGGATGAACAAAATGATTTCAAAGTCATTGTTACAACATTTATAATCTAACTCGCACAGAGGTTAGAACCTAGTGGAATCCAGGCCTGAGAGCCTTGGATTCACAGGAGCAAGTTTCCCTAAGAGCAGGTGTTTGGTATAGCAGCTAATCTGCCACTTGGGATGCACACATTTTACACCAGAGTGCCTGCATTCAGGCTGTGGTTCTCCTTCGGACTACAGCATCCTGCTAATGTGCACCCTAGGAGATAAGAGATGACAGCCCAAGTACTTGGATCCCTTCCACCTATGTGAGAGACCTGGATTGAGTTCTGGGCTCCCAGCTTTTGCCTGGACCAGCCCTGGCTGTTGCAGGCATTTGGGTAGTGAAAGTCAGTGGGTGGATGGTGTGTTATAGTCTGCCTATCTCTCTGTTTTTGCCTTTCAAATAAAAAAAATAACATAAACAAAAATTACAGAAAAAAAGATGAAGTTTACTAAAGACGATGTTGCAGTTTTTATTAGTTTGGGTTAAAGAACGTTTATATTCCTTAGACTTATCCAATCAAATATAGTAACATACATAAAAAATGCTATAAATTCTTACAAGACTTCTCAACAGGACTTGGTGCTACCAAACAATCAAATACATGAAACACTAACCTTCTTTGGGTAACAAATAAATTTTTAAACCTCAAAGTATCTTAAGACAATAAAATGGAAATACTTAGTAAAATAATAAATACTTAAATTAGGAAAATATTTCCTTAAGTGGCAATTGTTCAACCCCTTCAGGGTCACATATGGGGTGAATTTTTACCTCTGATATTTGTGAGCTCTACAGCCTTAGGCAAATCACAGCATGTGAGTCCAAACCTCATCATCTATCAAGGGAGAGAATGACAACTTATGGAACTTGTGAGCAGTAAGAATGTGGAATTAGAAATGGTACACACTAGATGTTTAAACAAAGAATACGCTGTTTCTGTTGAGTCTCACTCTGACGGCGGTGACCAGAAATGCTAACCTGAAAAACATCTAGGAGTCTCTTTTTCTGAGTTTTTTCCCTACATATTTCAAGTGCAGATGGTGTATTGACAGATTAAAAAGCAGTAAAGAGCTACTACATTCAACTGAGGTAATATGTATAAAACATGTAAAGAATGTACTATAAAGTTTAAAAATTCAAATATTATTATCAGAAAGGAAAAAGAATTGCTCAAAATAGGTATTCTGGAAGCCAGAATCAAACTGTATTATCATCTTCTGTCTTTTGAGGAATTATCACAAAGCAGTTATCAGGTTATAGTAGTAACAATCCCACATGTTTAAAATATGTAAACTATTTGTTTTCATGGATGTTCACAACACTAGGCAGAGTGTGTGCATTCTTGTGGTGCTCCCTGTCTTGCGGGTTCTTGATTGACACAGAAGCCAGCATAGGAGTCTACAGCGAGAGTTACTGGCAAGCCACGGGTGGGCCATGGCTTCTCTGAGCTCTAGATCTACTACGCTCATACAGATGGAGAACAAGACCTACAGGCCCCACCCCGTCTCCTGTGGGCAACCCTCTGGGACAGACCATCCCCTGTGCTTTGCTCTCTTGACACTAAAAAAGGCCAGTCTTTAGTGGGATGCCAGTGGATGTTATCATGAGCATCCACACCCACCAGAGACCTGCAGTTCCCGACTGGCCCATGTGGGGGGCAGTCTCCAGCGCAGCTGGGAGAGACCATGGGTGCTTGCGATTCACCAGAGCTTAGGAAAATAGCACCCATTTCTTCTAGAAGCCAATCACGGCCTTTGAATTCTTCTGATCAGAGGCAAATTAAATTCACCCAACAAACATGTTATGAGCCCCCCTATTGCTAATTACGCTTTATGGGACACATAGAACAAACAAATCACTATCTGTCTTTGATGAGCTTACAGTCAGGCCTAAGAAAAGTACCCTAAGATAACTAAATATTTAAATAAAAATTTAGAAATGGCAAGTAAAGTGTAAGGGAAAAGCAAAGTTCCAGGCCATTGAGAAGCGGTAGGTAATGCAAGAGCAGCCATGATCCAGAGTGTTGATGAGGATGCAAGCGGCATAGGGAAGCTGGTGCCTTAGATCAGCAATGCACAGACTGGGAAACGTCCTAACACGAAAAAAGGAGTGTAAGAAGGAGGCAGCACGGTCTTGTATATAAACTAAAATTGAAAAGTCAATGAGCTAATCATAGGTTGTGGTTAAGAACTTGCTTTTTTTTTTCTTTTTCTTTTTTTTTTTTTAACATACTGGTTACTCAAAACCATGTCAATTCCATAATGTTGCAAATTGCTGTTGATGTTATATTGGGACTCTTAATTGACTGGGATGATATTCTACCAGCTCTAACTTCGGACCAGAAATGGTCTCCCCAAGAAACTGTTCAACCCATCTGGACAATAAGTAGTTGGACTCTATGCTTGGTATATGTTTGCAAGGAAAGAATCTTGACTGAATTTGAACTGTAATATTGCATCAAGGTGGAGGAATCCACCAGGGGGGAGGGGAGGGGGAGGGGTGGGGGATTCCCAGAAACTGTCACATAATGCAAAATAATTAATAAAAAAAAAAAAAGAAGGAGGCAGCAGAAGTAAGCAGGCAGGAAACCTCACTTAGGTCTCCAAACTTAAGTCTGGTTTGGCTACTGTGCTATCTGAGGAATGCTCTGAATTTCAAATGTGATCCCATTTCAGTTCACCAAAAATCCTAAATACACTGAGTAAATGACTGGCCCCATTTACAACTTCACGCATCAAGTATTTCATAAAGCATGTCTTCAATTACTGAATTTTAACATACATTGTAATTATACCTCACGGATGCTTGGGAATAACAGCCCTGGGCTGGAATTATCTGAAGAAAATGATACAAAGCAAGAAAAAAGGCTGATTTCTCATTCTTCCTAGATCAAGTCACACTCTGCTGAAACCTGCAGTTGCGACCTTGTCTGACCTTCACCCTCCAGGCTGGATCTGAAAACTGGACCCAAGGCAGTCTGATGCTTGTACCAAAGACAGAAGTGATCACCAGTTTAGGAACACTGTGAACTGCACGTTTCGATTTACTGGAAAGGCAAACAGTTCAAACAGAAGTTGGCACTTGTGCCCATCCACAGGTCAATGAAAGTTTTTATTTACATCGGAAAACCCTATGTATGCCAGACTGATAAGCCAAATAAAAGCACATCTTTTGTTTCCATGGTCTCCTGAAGCTGTCTACAGCCATTCTGGGACTGTGAAAATTACATTTGCAGAACATTCCCTTTGTTTTCATGACTGTTCCTTGTGCCTTTTAACACCTGACCACACACTCCCACGGCCCTTCGACAGCACACAGCAATGCTTCCAGATTAGCCGAGAGCTAGCCCTATTTTAAACCTGCAAAACAAAGATCAATTCATCTGATGCCATAGGTTATCCTTCCCTCACTACAACATGGTGACTTCAGGATTCCGAGAGACTTGTAAACACAGAACGTGGGGCTGGGATCATCCAATGTCATAGACCTAACAGGTCTGACAGCCTCACTGTTGAGATCCTTTCTCTCCCAGCTCTCAAGTTTGGTGGGAATACAAATCTTGCACAGATGGGAGTATAACTGACCGTAGCCTGCTCCATTGTATGGCCAACCATCTCTAATTACAGCAACACACGAAAGGAAGAGATTTGAAAGGGCAGGTGATGGGAGAGGAGAGGAACCTGTTTGATTTAAGCAGCACAGGATCCCTCACCATCAGGCCTGATGTACATCAGCCTGACAGCTAATTAGGGTAGACATGAATTTTTCCAATGTAACAGATGTTCGCTAATCAGGCCAGATTTGGAGCCCTTGCGCCAGCAACATTTCATGCACAATTTAACTATCTAAAAGGAATAAACTACTTAATGCATTGTACTGAAGGCACAGCTGTTTCACAATCAGAAAATTTGCTGTCAAAGATGTTCTCTTTAAAACTGACATGTTTTTATATAACTCTGATGGGGTGTTTATAATGTATTAATAGTTGTCACAGAGAGAGCTGCTGTCATCATCAGAAGTAAAATATTTCTGAAGGTATATTAAAATGAACAGGCTCCTTTCTCTTCTCCAAAAACCCATTCAGATCATTTAACTAGGTTGAGTGTGGTCTGCTGGGTACCAAAAGTGCATCTGAAACAAAGAACATCAACGTATGTTTTAATCTGAGTCGAAATTTAAAACAAAAATCCTGTTTGTGCCTTGCTTTGTACTTAAATGTTTGAAACAGCCATGAATCCACATTTGCTTAAAACTCTAGATTGCTTTTATCACTCTAGATTTACAGACATTCACAAGGGAAACATCATTACAACACCAAAACTGTTTTATTGGGTGAAATGAATGTTTGATATCTTTGTAAATGCAGACTAATGTGGTAAGGATGGGAAGTGATCTCCCTGCCTTCTCTCTCTCTCTCTCTCTTTCTCCCATTTCACTTTTCGAACCCCAACCCCTCCCCACACATTCTCCTTTGCATCAAGTTCAACATGACCCTCTATTATAGTAAAAAAAAAAAAAGACTGCTAAGTGTGAATTTGGAAATTTAAGTATTTTCTTTCTGTTTGAAGTTTAGCCTTGCAAGTCTGTTATTTGTGCTTTTTAAATAGTACAGCCAAGCAACAATTAAGGCACTCCATATACAAAAAGGTTCCCATTATTTAAAAATATGGACGTGGAAGTCTTAAAACTCTGTGGATTCAAAGCTTGTGACTTTAAATTCTTACAGGTTGTGGGACTTTAGTCATCTGTATGGTCTACATAATTTAGCAATTTCCTTATTTTCATAACATTTTCTATTAGTTTTCCCCATCATTTTATGATGCATAATTGTGTGCATTATTTTCAACCAATAATGTTGAAAGTGTCATGAATTGTGCTTCATCTGGTGAGGCAGCCAGGGTCGGTCACGCAGTTTCTATGGAGACGGGTGGCTCTGACCCTCCCCTTCATGTGCTAGCTCCACTGTGTCCCTGACTTCTCAGAAGTGCTATGTGGAATGGGTAGCATCCAAGCTCAGAGCTACGGGCTAACTCAAAGATCATAACATCTTTAAAATCCAGTCTCAACGAAAGAACTACTATCTGCTCATCGAAAAGGAGACAGTGTTCTTCGCTACTACTTGAGAGTATCCTATTTGTGTTTTTTGCTGTGAATAGGTTTCCACGAAAAACTGGATGTTGACCAGTTATAGAAAAAGTCACGTTGCTAAAGGATGACAAATCATGCCACACCTAGAAAAGAGAGTTAAGCAACCAGGTTGCCTTAAGAGATCTTAAAAATTAACTCCATAGAAGATTTAAAATTAAATGCCTTGATTCTATTACTTGTTTTGGAGATTCTATGTAAATAGGTTGTTTGCCATCTTCAATAGCAATTTCTCGGAGATACATATCTGAGTCTCTAGGACAACTGAGTCACCATGGGTAAGTCTTTAACTGGGGCATGTCCTGACTATATTTTGGATAGAGTTTAAAAATAATCTCTGTATGGTCACCCTTTGCATCTTTTGATAATTTAATTTTGGACATAATCATTTCACAGAATAATTTAATTTTTAAAAGTTTATCTATAGGTCACTTGGAATAAAGGGCCACACCCTTTACCTATGTCATATTCTCTGGTCTTTCTACCAGAGCATTGCCTGCTGCTAAACATGCTACTAAACATGCTGTCCACTGTGACCCAGCCCACAGGGACCTGCTTCTTGAGGCTTAACCACCTCTGTTTTTCCTGTCTGAGGGCTCTGCCTTACTTCTCTCAGTCTAGAGTATTCTCCTTACTCTTGAATTTCTGACTCCTTACTGTCCCCCAGGAGTCGGAACTTCCCTAACAATCCTAATTCCAAATGTACCTTCTCCAACTCTGGCATCTCACCCTGCTCATCTTCCTTGCAGCACTCATATGAGTAACAGAATTGCATTATTTACTATCTTATATCTGCCCACCTCCTCAAATCCTCTTGAACTTTCTAATAAGTATCCAACAACCAATTGAAGTTAGTAAGTACAATTACAAACTGCATTCCTCAACTATTTTTCAGTAGCACCAAAGTTCTGTTGGGCAGCGCTGGCCTAGAACATAATGTTTAAGAGCAAAAGGAAGCTCTGATTTCTACACTTTATATCTTGGGAACTAGAAGAGTCACTTCTCAAGGTATTAAGTGGATGGTTGGAAGTGTAAACTCCCAGGCATGATATTTTTGCTTGTGCAGTACCATAACTTGGATTCAGCCTATTTCTAATACTAATCACGTTAATAGGCATTTTAATCATATCTAGTATGATTCATTCTCTTTTGGACACACTCAACAAAACACGTCCATGCTAACCTGAAGCAGAAACACAATGTTTTGAAGATCTCTTTAGAATAAAAAAAGTCCCAGGCTTTATTAGATCACAGATACAATAATTGTAGAAAGGAGTTCAGACTTCTAAACGAAAGCTCAGCTCCTACCTATGGGTGTGGGCCCTGGGCCTGGTGACTAAGAAGGTGGTCGGGACACCCTCACCCTCTATCAGGGTGCCAGGCTTCCAGTCCTGCTCCAACCCTAATGCCAACTTCCTGCTAGTATGGATCTTGGTGAGCAGCAGGTGGTGGCTCAAGCGCTGGATCACTGCCAGCCATGTGGGAGACCTGCATGCAGTTCTTGTCACTTGCCTTTTGCCTGGCCTAGCCGTGCCTATGGTGGGCATATGAGGACTGAACCAGTGAATGTGAGGGGGATCTTCCCCCATCTTTCTCAAATAAAATTTTAAAATCATGATGGTTATACGTTAGTTTGCTTTGTCTCCGTTGGCTTTCCTTCTCTCCTTTTTAAAAATTCAGTTTTCCTCAGCTTCATTTCCTCCACGTGTCAAATGGAAAAATCCTGCCAGATTGAGAGTTATTTTGAGGATTAGGTGCCTAGCTTGGCAAGCTTGGCATCCAGTGGGCTCACACTGCATGCCAGTCGGCTTGCTGAATTAACAGAACGATGGTAGACAGATCTCTGGAAATCCCAGTCTATCTTATATCATTTCTTTCTTGGCGTGCATTACTGCCCCAGCCATCAGCACGGTGATTCCTAACCCCGGGACCGGTAGATGGAAAATGGTAAGGGAGTGGATGAAGGTTGCAGGTGGAAGTGGACAAGCCAAACATAGACATGGCTACTTACAGCTCTAGGGATGAGTGATTTCATGCCTTCAACTCGAAAAACCAAAACTCCTGGACACCGGAAACACTTCTAAGATTTTATAACACACAATAAAAAAAAAAAGTAATTTTCGATAAGGATAGAAACAGTGAAAGTCTAGAACCCTTATCGCAGATTTCCATACGAAGAGAATTTATGCAGGCTCAGAGTCCTCAGAAACAGTTTTTCCTGTAAACCGATGTTTGAAAAGTCAGTGGCTGGCACAATCAGAGAAAGAGCTAAATTTTGAGAATAGGACTATAAAATGGGAGTCTTCGTTTCTGGCAATTTTTTTTTTTTAAGATTTACTTATTTTTATTGGAAAGTCAGATACACAGAGAGGAGGATAGACAGAGAGGAAGATCTTCCATCTGATGATTCACTCCCCAAGTGACCGCAACAGCCAGTGCTGCGTCAATCCAAAGCCAGGAGCCAGGAACTTTCTTCAGGTCTCCTATGTGGGTGCAGGGTCCCAAGGCTTTGGACCATCCTCCAATTTCCTTCCAGGCCACAAGCAGGGAGCTGGACAGAAAGTGGAGCTGCTGGGATTAGAACCAGCGCCCATATGGGAACCTGGCATGTTCAAGGAGAGGATTTTAGCTGCTAGGCTGCCACGCCGGGCCCTGTTTCTGGTAATCTTATTTGACTGTCTACATTTCCAAAAGGAGAATGATTTTATTTTTTTTTAATCCTTGTTACTTTTAATCTTCCCCCAGGGCAACATGGGGGTTAACTTCAGCCTTGAAGTCTTAACATTTGTTACTTTCGAAGGCTCTATAGTGGATCCCATCCGGTCCTTTGCTCATGGGCACTAATTTCACACAATATTGGTGAACAGCCAAAAGCAAGCAGAATGTCAATGTGACAACTGTCTGGAATGGGTCATGTGCCTCAGGACAAAAGCTTTGCTTTTAGATCACTGTTGAAGGCAGTGAATAGTTCTGATGTGTACATCTGTGCGATGTGGGTACAGGAACTGGGACAGAAAACATGGTTTTAAATAGGAGAAAACATTTTATACTTGTGTTCTTACTTCCTCCATCTTTACAGGAAAACTTAACACACTTTCTAGGTCACCACAGAGAAAAACTCAAATGCACAAACCTTAATTTAACAGCTGTTTGGGGAAGAGCTCTGCTGAAGAATACATTCATTCCACAGGATTCAATGGAGGTATGTTCCAGGACCCCCATGGATACCAAACTCCGCAGACATTCATATTGAAAATCTATATACTATGTGCATATAACCCATGCACTTCTTCCTGTGTGCTACAAATGGTCTCTAGATTATCCCTAAGATCTAATATGATGTGAGCAGGCAGTTGTTTTCCTGCTTACGGAATAATGACAATGACAATAATGACAAGAAAATAAATGATGCGTGTGTTCAGTACGGATGAATTTTCTTTACCTAAATACTTTCAGTCCACAGTTGGTTGAGTCCAGGAATGCAGACGTGTGGATGCAGAGGGCTGCCTGTATAATCTGGAATGTTCTAGATCTTTCTGTGAATCACCTGAAAGAGAATAGTGCAGCTAGCTAAGGTCCCTGAGAGAAAAGTTTCTCCCTTAATGGTTTATGACCATATAGGGGATGGCTATTGTGTGTGTGTGTGTGTGTGTCTTTGCCACCATTTTACCAAAAGGCCTTGAAAAAAGAGAGATGTGACTTTGAACCTTGCATTCTCACACCAGGTTTGCTGGACTCAGTTTCAGTTAACCATGACCCATGTTTGTTTACTGCTAACTGCTCTCCCTGTCATGACTCCCTCTCTCCCTCCCTTCTCCACTCTCCTGTTTTCTGCAATCAGTTAACAGTGATCACCCACGTTAAAATGACAGCCTCTAAAACAGGGACACCAAAGGAAAACTAAACAAGTAATGGAATATCAAAGTCTCCTACTAAACATGGGACTAGAAGCCTCAGACACAGTGTCTGTGTGACCCTGGCTTGTACTTCTTCAACTTTAGGTTTTGGTACCTGTCCTTGGCCATGTGGGAAGACCTTAATACAGCCGCTCCAATGCTTCAGTTCTGCCTCTCTGGGATGCCTCTTAGCTTTGGCCTGTGGTTAACATACTGTACAACCCATGACTCTCCCTCCGATGCTGAGTGGTTAAGGGCTGCGCGCCCCGTGTCTCTCCTAATGGTGAGTGGTTTACAGGCCACGCGCCCTGTGTCTCTCCAATACGGTGAGTCCCTCTGACCCCTCTCTCCTCACATTACCCATCACAGGTACCTTCCTCAGACTCTTGGGGATCCTATTCCATCCTTTGCTTGTGGGCACTAATTTCACATTATTTTCTCATTTCATTTCTTTCAAGACATTTGATTTTCCTTTCCAATCTTCTTCCCATGCTATTTTCCTGTGTGCGTTAAGGAATGCTTAAACTCGTTTTTATTTACTTTTTTTAAATTTATTTTTTATTTATTTGAAAGGCAGGGCAATAGACACAGAGAGAGATCTTCCATACTCTGGTTCAAAGGCAGATTTACAGAGAGAAGTAGAGACAGAGAGAAAGAGCCTCCATCTACTGGCTCACTCCCCAGTACTACAACTGAACTGGAACTGAGCTGATTTGAAGCTTCAAGCCACCAGGAGCTTCTTCCAGATCTCCTATGCAGGTACAGGGTCCCAAGGGCTCGGGCCATCCTCTACTGCTTTGCCAGGAAGGGAAGTGGAGCAGTGGGATATGAACCAATTCCTATACGGGATCCTAGCACATGCAAAGCAAGGATTCAGCCACTAGGCTATCATACCAGACCCTCTGGTTCATTCTACAAATGTCTGCAATAGTAAGTGCCAGGCCAGGCAGAAATGACGAGCCCAGGAGGGGCACCCCATGGAGAACAGGGACCCAAGTGCTTGAGTCACCCCCTACTGCCTACCAGGTGGATACTGGCAGGAAGCTGAAGTCAGCCGCAGAGCTGGGATTCAAACTCAGGCATTCTGCTGCAGCATGTGGGTGCCCAAAGTGGCGATCAACTCTGTGTGTCATAATACCACTTAAATTTATTTTAAATCAAAAGTACTGCAGCCTGGAATAAGGTCCCAATCACTTTAATTTCCCTCCAACCTCAGCAAGCATCAAGATCTAAAAAGCGCTGATTACAGAGCAGAGAGCCCAGCAGAGCTGCCCCTCTCCTGGGGATTTGCATTCTCCCCCTAAATTTCAATGCACAGAAAGTATAACGGGCAAGGCACTCCTTGCAATTTTAGTCTTGGACCAGGTCTTACCAAGTACATTGCTAGCAAAGAATTTAAAAAAAAAATAAGCAATGTAAAATTCCAGCCTCTGACATCACTAAGTAGCCAATCACTGAACTATTGCAATGACACATTTTTAAAAATTCTCTAGTTGAGGCTCGCATTTAGCATGGCAGTTAGGATGCTTTCGTTGGCTCTGACTCCTGACACCAGCTTCTGCTAATGCCAACCATGAGAGGCAACTGTGATGGCTCCAGTAGTGCAGTTTCTGCTATTCACAGGGATTAACTGTATTGTGTAGCTGCCTCCCAACTTTGGCCCTGCACCTGCCCAGGCATTACAGACATCTGGGGAGTGGTGCAGTGGGTGAAAGTTCTCTCTTGGCGTGTGTGTGTGTGTGTGTGTGTGTGTGCGCGCACGCACGTGTGACAGAGAGGGAAAGAGGTAGAACAAGAAAGAATATGCCTTGGATAAACTCCAAAAACCTAAAAACGTCTTGAGTGACTACCACTATCCCACTTGTCCATTCCCATGACCTTCCAGAGGATAAATGTTATTAATTTCTTTATATAAATCCAGGGCTTCTTTATGCAAGACAACAATGACTTACTTGTTCTTTGTTGAATGAAACAGATTATTCCCTACATGTTGTTAAGCACAATTTTTCACTTCTGAAAAAACTACTAATTTTTTATTCCATTAACTCACTACATAGCATATACACCACTTATGAATTTAACCAGTCCCCTGTTGGTGAACATTTGGGTCAATGCCAATCTTTCGTTATAAAAAAATAACAGCACAGCAAATAGCCTTGAACAGACGTGTGAGGGTTGGGCAACACTCCCCTCAGCGAGACTGCTGGGTCAAAGCACATATTTGCTCATTACTCTGAAAGACAGTGTTAAACTCCCATTGCACGGACAAATAAAGCCACACTAACATAAGTAATTTATGACATTCCCTGCTTCCCCATAATCTTGTTTTTAATCTTTTTTTTTAATTTGAAAGAGTTACAGAAAAAGAGACACAGAGAGCTCTTTCAACTTCTAGTTCACTCCCTTAAAGCTGCCAACAACAGGGAGCTCCTGCCAGACAGGTGGCAGGGACCCAGGGACTTGGACTATCGCTTGTTGCTTCTCAGGTGCATCAACAGCAAGTTGGATAGAAAACTGAGCATCCAGAACTCGGTCTGGGATGCTGGTATCACAAGTGGCAGCTTAACCCACTGCACTACAGCTCTAGCCATAGAACCATTTATATTCTATAACCTGTTCAAAATAATCACTTTTAAACGTCTTTATTACGTAGAGGGCCCAGTGTGGTAGCCTAGCATATAAAGTCCTTGCCTTACATGCACTAGGATCCCATATAGGCGCCGGTTTTAATCCTGGCAGCCCCACTTCCCATCCAGCTCCCTGCTTGTGGCCTGGGAAAGCAACCAAGGATGGCCCAAAGCCTCGGAACCCCGTACTCGCATGGAGATCCGGAAGAGATTATGGGCTCCTGGCTTCACACTGATGCAGCTCCAGCCACTGTGGCTGCTTGGGGAGTAAATCATGAAACAGAAGATCTTCCTATCTGTCTCCCATCTCTTTATATCTGACTTTCCAATTAAAAAAAAATGAAAAATCTTTACTATGACTACTAATTATTTGGCTGAACTACAATCAGTTTCTGGGATTTGCTTCTTTTTCTGTTTTTTTTTTTAAAGATTTATTTATTTTTATTGAAAAGTCAGATTACAGAGAGAAGAAGCAGAGAGGAAGATCTTCTATCCGATGGTTCACCCTCCAAGTGGCCGAAGCCTGGAGCCAGAAGCTTCTCCTGGGTCTCCCATGTGGGTGCAGGGTCCCAAGGCTTTGAGCCGTCCTCGACTGCTTTCCCAGGCCACGAGCAGGGAGCTGGATGGGAAGTGGAACAGCTGGGATTAGAACCAGTGCCCATAAGGGAACGTGGCACATTCAAGTAGAACACTTTAACTGCTGCCCTCTTTTTCTGTTTTTAAATCTGCTTTATTTCTGTAGAGATGTTTTAAAAACAGTAAACAGTATTTTTCTGTAAGGTTACCTAAACTTTGTTTTGCTGAAGTTTAGCAATAACTAAAAAGGTCTTTTTTCGTTACAATATTATAAAGGTTTTCCCATGTCATCCTTCACATATTTTCTTAAAATGTTTTTTTTAATCTAATTGAAGAGCAGAGTTACAGAAAGAAACAGATTTTTCTGTCTGCTGGTTTATTCCCCAAATGACTGTAATGCTAAGGCTTAGCCAGGCCAAAGCCAGGTTCCAGGAGCTTCTTCCAGGTCTCCCACGTGGATGGCAGTGGCCCAAATTCTTCAGCCATCCTCTGCTTTCCCAGGCATAATTGCAGGGGACAGAATTAGAAGTAGAGTTTTTGGGATACAAACCAGCATCCACATGGGATGCCGGTGTCATAGGCAGCTCAACCCTCTAAGACATAACGTTGGCCCCATCCTTTACATCTTTCTGGCTTCCTGTTTGAAACCTTTGACGCTTTTGGTTGGAGATGTGAAGCATTAAGATGTTTTCACACAGTCTTATGGTGGCACTAGTGTTGCCTGCTCAGTGACCCATCTTTTCCTCCTACCCACTCAGCAAATGATCAATTCCTGATACTATGTGTGTCTTGAGACTGTTACTCCCTCTCACACAGCTGTCCTCTAACACAGCATGGCTCCTCTTGCTACCTCTGTTCAGCCCACCTTGGTTTGTTGATTAAACTCCACATCAACCAAAACATGTTCAAGGGAGTCAGGGGCTGAATACACCACTGTCTGTCATTACAAGGTTGGGGAGAAAATAAGTATGTGAAGAGGAACTGGTGGATCAGTTTGGAAAAGAGATTTAACTGGTGCTACCATTCAAACGCTTACCATACGAATATATTCACTTCTAGAATACAGTCTGGTGGCTGGCACTGTAACACAGTGGGCTAGGCTGTCTTTTTCAATGCCAACACGTCCTATTAGAGATCTAGCTCTGGTCCAGGCTTGTCCACTTCTGAACAAGCTCCAGCCCAACGTAGCAAGGTACAATTACTTAAGCCCTGCCATCCACATGGAGACCCAGATGGTGTTCCCAGCCTTTGACTTCAGCTTGGCTCTGCTCTGGCTGCTGTGGCCATTTAGGGAGTGAACCAGTGGATGGAAGGTCTTTCTCTCAAATAGAATATAAAAAAGAGTATTTTTTCTTTAAGATATACATTTTTATTGAGTTGCTCTTAAGTCAGTGTACAGCATTATTATTTTATCTTAATTTTTGATCAAATTTATTCATTTTTATTTGAAAGGTAGATTTACAGAGAGAAGGAAAGATCTTCCATTTGCTGCTTCACTCCCCAAATGGCCACAATGGCCAGAACCAATCAACCCAAAGCTAGCAGGCAGAAACTTCTTCCAAGTCTCCTACACAGGTGCAGGGTTCCAAGGACTTAACCTCTACTGCTTTCCTGGACCATCCACAGGGAGCTGGATGGGAAGTGGGACAGTCAGGACATGAAGCAGTAACCACATGGAATGCTGGCACTTGAAGGGGGAGGACTAGCCTGCTGAGCCACGGCAAGGGCACCCAATATTTTTAAACTGTTTAAAATTTTATCTGAAAGCCAGAGAGACAGAAGGAAAATGACAAACATGACAGATGTTCCATCCACTGGCTCAGTCTCTAAATGTTCACAACAGCCAAGGCTCCAAACACCTGGCAAGGATCCACTACTCGAAGCTCTACAGCCCCTCATGGTGTACATCAGCAGGAAATTGAACATGCAAGCAGAGGTGGGATTTGAACCCAGGATATATATATGGGATATAGGCTTTCCAAACTACTGTGTCACAACATCCTCCTGCATGCAGGTTTTTTTTTTTTAAAGAACAACATCATGTTTAAGGAATAACAGCTGAACAATTTATCTTTGTTGTCCAATGAAGCTTATAGCATAGTAATGCAAGTAAAACACCATTAGAGAATTGTAAAAATAAGTGATCATGTATATTGTGAGTATGTGATCATCATTACTACATTCTCTACAGCATTTGAAGAGTTGTTTTTTGGTTTTTGGTTTTTTGCCCCTGCTGGGTTCCCACAGATCTTTACATAAACTTCTGTAAAATTTAGCTTGTTGTACATTTCAGCAATACCATTTGCCAATCCCTGCACTGCACTATTGTGCATCTGTGCAACACAAACATGAAAACACCAGTGGCTGCCTCTAGCATACAATCAATACAGAAGGCACAAAGCAGGGAAGGAGGGAGTAAAGAGAGGGTGGGAATGTTAGACAGGGTGCCTACCGAGGAGATGGAAACATGACTGCAGACAGAGGTAAGATAAGCAGGGAACAACAAGTGGCACTAGAGACCAGAAGTGACAGTGCCACTCCAGAATCTTCCTTTCTCTCATACTCAACTTCCCATCATCCTAGCGGATATGGCGGCCAGAGTCGTCTCGTTGAAAAGGACAGCAGATCACAGCTCTCCTTCAATCAAAGTCACACATACACCACACACACACACACACACACACACACACACACACACATACCCCATGTTGTATTTTTTTAAAGATTTATTTACAAGGCATAATGAGAGACTGAGATTATTTCCATCTGCTGGTTCACTTCCCAAATGGCTGCAACAGCCAGGGTTGGACCAGGATTCTGGAACGTCCACCAGGTAATCCATATGGGAGGTAGGTGGGATTCCAAATACTTGTATCATCCTCCACTACTTTCTGAAGTATGTTAGCAAGGAGCTAGATGGGAAGAGGAGCGACTGGGTTTCAACCAGTGTGCGTAAAAGTCTAACCTAATCCTGCAGCAAGTTCTACCGATTCTGTAGCCTCTATCTATCCCAATTCAACCCACCTTGCACAGCTCTCTTGCCCGGAAGACTTCAATAGCCTTGTGAATGCCTCTGTGCTTCACTGCACACATCATCCAATCACAGAGAATGTTTAAGGTGATCTACTCTCCCACTCAGCACACTCTAGAACATTCAATATGACCTGAATACTTAAGTCCATAAAAGAGCCCTGCATTAAAATTCTAACCCATAGCTCTCAGGAGGTAAAGTCTTCTTAAAGAAGAGTAACTGGAGATGGAGCTTTCTGGAATGGCATTAGTGTCTTTCGGAAGTAGATTCCAGAGAGCTCATTTGCTCCTTCTGCTATTCATGAATTTTGTGTGAGACACCTGTGAACCATATCCAAGGCCCTCGATACACACCAAATGTGCTGGATCCTGGACTTCCACGCTCCCAGAACCATGTACATGAGAAACAAAGGTCTGTGGATTATTCACTACCCAGTTATGGCACCTTGTTACAGTAAACTGAGCAGACCAAGATGATTTTCCATTTTGCTCTAAATCTAGTCCCACTTCCTACCCTGGTTCAGCCAAATCTGACTTCATCTTCAATCTCTATCTCCTTGTCACCACTTCCCAGACACACTGCCCCTTTTTCTCTTGTGTCCAGGTACATACAATGAGTCCACATACTTACTTCACTCTTGAGGAAAAGAAGCAGAGATTCTTTTTTTTTTAAGATTTATTCATTTTATTACAGCCAGATATACACAGAGGAGGAGAGACAGAGAGGAAGATCTTCCATCCGATGATTCACTCCCCAAGTGAGCCGCAACGGGCCGATGCGCGCCTATCCGATGCCGGGAACCTGGAACCTCTTCCGGGTCTCCCACGCGGGTGCAGGGTCCCAATGCATTGGGCCGTCCTCAACTGCCTTCCCAGGCCACAAGCAGGGAGCTGGATGGGAAGTGGAGCAGCCAGGATTAGAACCGGCGCCCATATGGGATCCCGGGGCTTTCAAGGCAAGCACTTTAGCCGCTAGGCCATGCCGCCGGGCCCGAGAAGCAGAGATTCTTAAGATGCTTCCATTATCTTTGGGGTCCCATGCTGCAGATCACCTGTATCTCCACTCTCCTCTACACATGCTTGTGCAAGTTGGTCCAGGATGTGAACTGGGCCATTCCAGCCAGCAGCAAGTTTGAACAGCCAATACTTCCCTTGAAGGGTATGCATTTTTTTTTAATTCCATGGTCCAAAACGCAGTGACATGATCCTTTCATGCTTCAAGGGAGTTTACATCAATAACTCACTTCTTATTTAAGTATAATATGGTACAGATAAGTCAAAATTGTTTACTCATCTACTGGAGGACATTTGTTTTACTTCTAGAAACCCAGCTATGAATATTCATGTGGAAGTTTTAGAATGAACACAGTTTTTATCTCTTTGGGACAGATGCACAAGAGTGCAATTACTTGAAAAGATGGCAAGCACTTGTCAATCTATGAGTAATCTTGCTATTGCACAACTTGTCAGCTTTTTTCTTTGATTCATTTATCTTTATTGAAGGCATATTTACAGACAGGAGAGACAGAGAGAAAGCACTCCCATATGCTGGTTCATTCCCCAAGTAGCTGCAACTGAGATGGAACTGAGCTGATCTGAAGCCAGGAGCCAAAAGCTTCCTCTGGGTTTCCCACATGGGTGCAGGGTCCCAAGACTTTGGGCTGTCCTCTACTCCTTTCCCAGGCCACAAGCAGGGAGCTGGCTGGGAAGTGGAGCAGCGGGGGCATGAACCAGCCTCATAAGGGATCCTGATGCATGCAAGGTGAGGAGTTAGCCACTGAGCTATGGCACTGGGCACATCTTCCCGGCTTTTGAGTTATCTCCATGACTTACTTCAGCTTTCTCCTAGGTGATTAGTGACACTTCATTGTGATTTTAATTTGCATTTCCTTCATTGCTATTGGTGTTGAATACTGTCCCACATTCTTACTTTCCATCTGTACACTTTCTTCAGTGATGTGTCATCTTTGCTATCTATTTTCTAATGATCTTGCTTCTTTTTATTATAATTGAATTTTAAGGATTTTTTTTGGTATATATTATACATAAATTCCTGGTTAAAAGGGTGGCCTGTAAGTATTTCTCTGAGTCTATAATGTGGTTTTCACTCTTTAAAAAAAAATGACTTCATAGAGTAAATGTTTTTAGTTTTGATAAGGTTCAATTTAGTAATTTCTCCTTTTATGGATTGAGCTTTTGGTGTCGTGTGTTATATGTACAGCCCTAAGTAGCAAAGATTTCGCCCCTTTTTTTCTTTCCTAAAAGTAGTACTGGTTTGCACATGTGCTTAATTTTACAAGTTATTTAGAGTTGGCTAATTAGTTGTAAGAATGGATCCAGGCTGGTGTGTTTAATTTTTGCCCTTGGATATCTAACTACACCAAGAACAAAGTTTTTAAAGCAATCATAAAATATCAGTTGCCCACAAATTAAAAAAAATTGGTTAATAAGAGCTAGAATGGACTCAGTGAAACAAAATTAGGACAAACTACCAACACTTCTTTTTAAAAAATGATTTTTAATACTGGTGAATGCTAACAAAATATAATTAATACACGTACTGCTGGACAGAAAGACAACAGGAAATGACAGAGTGATCCCACTATCAATACTTGTCAATTTCTGAAGTACGACTTTGATCGTGGGTGATATATTTCAAGAGCACATCAATGCACATCTTGTCCCATTTGGCCCACGCTGTCAGCTTGGAGAGGAAAGGTTAAAGTAGGAAGGCAATCGTGGCTTTCAAGCACTGCTGAAGACTAGGTACTCCTCAGTTCACTGAAGCAGGCTTCTGAGCATGGAAAAACATAAGCTAGAGGACCAGAAGCAATTGCGAGACGTCCCACCTCACAGAAAAAGAGGAGTAAGCTGGGATAAGCAGGTAGAAGTCCCAGAATGCCCAATTTCAGCTCTGTGTAAGAAAGATCTTCCTAATAAATTGTGCTAAATAATCTTTGAATGGTGTAGTCCAAAATATGGCTACACAAGCCATAAGAAAAGACTGATGCAGATGGTCTTGAGAGTTCAGACATGACTCCAATCTGGAAAAAGAGTTTTCTTACAGGTTAGAGTAGCAAGATTTCAGAATGCAGAGTACATTTCAGGCATGCGAAGTAGATGCCTTGAGCTTCAGGACATGCAGGTAGGAAGCTTGGCTAAGTGCAGGGATCACCAGCTGCACGTTTTAGTTAAAGCAGAGATTTGTCACTTGGGGAAATAGTCACTGCATGTGATTGCTAGCACCAGAACAATGATGAGGTCATACGGAAGCTATGGCTGTCAGAAGGAATGGTATTCCCAGAGGAGGTGCCACACTAAGGCCAAAAAGTTACAGCCTATGCTGCTTTCCATGAAATCAACACACATGCACCACTCTGACTACTTTTTAAATGCAATCACCAAATGTTAGACACAGAAGACTTTAATGACGTCATTTCTAAGCTACCCACTTCATAAAGAAAAAGAAGAAAAGTTCCACTATTTACTCCAGAAATATCTTCCATCGAGTTAGTAACATGTACTCAGCTCTCCTTACTGAGACTTACTAATAGTATTGGGTGCTTCTATACATGAGAGTTTCATGTGTACCATGTAACTTAATCCTCACACAGTTCCAAAAAAAGGTCATCATCATCATCACCATTATTACTTACAATATGCAAAATCGTGTTTTTGTTGGGTACAGATGATTTAAGACCTTGAAATTGGCACCCTACGCTTGGCCATTAGGTAATGTTGCTTCCCAGTTCGGTCTTACTTCTGATAGATCACTACCTCCAAATAAAGATAAAATAAAGGAAAAATAAGTGTTAGCAGAGATCTGGCAAGTACCAGCTGCTTGTACTAGACTGAATTCTGACAGAAGCACACTATATTGAGAGCTCACCTAAATAGCAGGCTCCACAGACTTGGCCACAAACATTTTCTGATGGAATTTACACTGGTGAAGGCAAGGTAGATCAATGGCAGGTCTGAATGTGTGTGTGTGCGCACCTGTGCTAGAGAACATCATTTTGCTCCAATCCTGATGGTTGGTTGGTCCTGCTATGACAAGTAAATCTGGATGCTGAGTTTCACTCTGGAAAACTCTGAAAATGAGTATTTTCCAGTGTGGGGCCTGAGGGGACCTTAACAGATGTGCTCAGGGTGTGGTGCACAGGATTGCTCCTGGTCCATAGAGAAAGAAGCAGGCGTCCCTTCCCCAATTCAGAACAAACAAAATGCCCTTTCCATGTGACAACTGTATTCAAATACTTGTTTCTATCATGAGGAAGTGACAGATTAAACAAGGTAGAATAAGTTCATTCTTTTTTTTATCAGATGTTTAAGATACAATGTATAATATAACTCCCCCGACTTTGATTTGTCTCATGTTCCTTTCAAAATCTTGGGTTGGGGGAGATGGTAGATGGCTATAAAATTATTCCCATTATAGTTCTATTTCTCTCCCAAAATGTACTTTTTCCAATCTTTTCAGCTGAAAAGTTTTAAATAAAACTTTCTGTAGAATAATATCTGTGTCTTCATAATTTCAAATAATTTCACAGTAGATCAAAATATAAGCTCAACATCTGTGCATTGAGATACCTCCAAAATAGCAGCACTTTCCCTTGGGTCTAAAAATAAACTGTGACTATTTTAACTGGTGGAACAAACAAAGTGGCTCGTGAAGGGTGACCTGATGAGGTATGCGACTGCCATGATGTTTATCTTCTCCTTACAAAATTCACCATGCAAATGGAGTAATAGCTTTGCCCAACTGCTGCCAATTTGGCACCAACTTTCTCGAAGCAGCAGCCTGATTAGAAAATAATTGTGCTTCTTCGTCGCTGCTGTTACCACACCTGCACTTTGCGTTTCCTATGAGGTAGGGCAGCAAAACTGCATCTTTCAACCCTGCCTCTTTTATCTGATGTAGTGGATGACAGGTAATCTAGCTGAAAGTTCCGACAATTGCACCACCAGAAAAACACTGGCTGATGAAATCTGAGCGGTTATCACCCTAACCATCACCTGTCAAGCCTCTTGCTTCAATTTAAGGGCGCATCAATTTTCTGAAGAGGAAATCAAGGGCAAAGAATAAAAGCGCTTCAGATAAACACTGACAAAGGCCCTTTCTGCCTTTTTTTTTTAATTTATGATGGGATGTACTATCATAGGTTGCTCCTTGGGGTTTTATCAACTGTCCTGATACATCCCAGATAGCTCAGAATTCTTTGGCCATTGATGAAGTGCTATACTTGCACTTACTGAAAGGGCAGAAGATTTCCAACTGAAAATTACTTCACTAAATACCACAAAGATATTGAAGGCAGAGAGAGCCTGGAGAGGGAACAAATGACAGCTGCATATAACAATGAAGCTCTCAGTTCTCCAGGCTGGCAGACAAGACTGATTAGAGTAAGAACATGAAATAATGTTTTCTTTAAGCCACAGAGTGTATTGTGTAAAGTGTCAGCTACAAAGAGTTCATATGTTCTTTGTGGTGGACTGCCAGCCGTGCTCAGTGTGGTCTTGTCACAGCTCCCAAGCCAGGATTTTCTCTGAATGGATCCAGTTACTGCACTCAAAATACATGCACACATAATACTGGGAGGAAAGATGAGGGTCAGGGAAGTAAATAAAAGCCTGACACTTTGGATTTGGTCCATATTTCTTTTGGGGCAGTTGAGCCTTATCTATCAATCTTTTGGGTGTTTTTAAGAGGAATCCAGCATACAGAGCAAAACCAGTTCGGGCTGGTCACTTAGGACATGTAGTTAGATGTGGGGTAACTTTAGCCTTTTCTATGGCCCAATCTCTGGTGACAGCTGGACCCAGTGAGAAGTGCACAAAATGTACACCAGACAATATGGTGGCTTTTGCACAGGGTGCAAATTACTCACTCTGTTGACTTTCTCAAGTTGTGAACCCTTCGGGAAACGAAACAGTGCTAGACAAAGATGTCCATGTTAACAGAACGGAAATGAAACTGGAGGCTGAGGTGGGCTGGACTGCCCTTTTCTGAACGCTTCCCAAGTGTAGTGCAAGCAAAAGGGGGCAGCGTGCTGACAGGTGAGTCCTAAAGAAGAGAGCCTAAGACACGTGCAGGCCACCTTCACAGCTGACCCTTTGTTCCCAGTTAGGAATGCAGCACATCCTTTAAGATGGAAAGAAAAGCAGGGCAGTCCACCAGAACAAGGATGGGAAGGTAGGTAAGACACCAGCTGGAATGCCAACATCCCACCCTGGAGTGCCTTGGCTCAGTCCCAACTGCTGTGCTCATGCGCATCTTGGGAAATAGCAGGTGACAAACACATGGATCCCTCCCACCCACGTGGGAGACCCAGCTGGAGATCTAGGCTCGGAATCTCAGCCTGGCCCACCTGGCTATTGCTAACATTTGGGCAGTGAGCCAGCAGACGTAAATTCTTTTTTCAAATAAAAAAAAGAATCTTTAAAAATTAAAGAAAAGTCCAAAGCATCAAAAGGGGTATATTCTAAGCTCTGATTTAAAATAACTGTCCTTCTGTTTCTGGTTTATATGTAAGTTTAAGTACAAGTGGACTCCACTGCCGCACCCTGGGTGGGATTCCTAACAGCGCTAACGTCAGCTTCTTGTGTCAAACACCCTATGCCTGTGGTATTCAACAAAATGATCCAGGAACACCCAAAACCTGCTTATGAACATTCCCTTCAACTGTCCATTTTCCTTTGTGAAAATGTCAGTGTTTTTTCCAAGATCCTCACGGGCTTGCCCATTTGGAGCAACCCATCTGTCTTTCATTTGTTTCCAGGAAATTCTTTATTATTATCATCATTAAAACTGGCTTTGCCACAGGACAGAGTTGTGAAATGGGCTAAGTTGGCACTTGCAACTCTGGTATTCCATATCTGCGTCCCACTTGCCCAGCTTCTGTTCCACTTAGTTTCCTGCTTACACATCTAAGAAGACAATGGATGACGACCCAGGTGCTGGGGCCCCTGCTACCCACCTGAAAGACCCAGATGCAGTACCTGGCTCCTGGCTCCTGGCTCCTGGCTCCTGGCTCCTGGCTATGGCACGACCCAACCCTGACTGTTGTTGGAAAAATGTTGGGTAATAAAGTAATGGATGGAAAGCTCTCTGCCACTGTGTCACTCTAACATTTAAATAAATAATATATTTTTCTAAAGGTAGTGCTGTTTTCCTGCAAATGTCATGGAAAATTCTAATGGCTGAAACGATGACGCTATAAACAGGAAACTATTTTTACAATAGTAATGTTTGTAATAGGATTGAGCTCTTGGCAATCTTTTTTAGAAGTTGTTGTACTTATTAGTTTTGTCATTTAATGATTGAGAAAAACAATTGGGATCCCCTCCCTTAAGAGTATGCCACCAGTACAAGTGTTCTCATGCATCTAGAAGTGATATGTTAATGGTAACAACGGATGGTGGGACATATAAGCCTTTCGTTCTGTTGAGTTAATTTACAGAGTGGTAAAAGAGTATAGAATCCCTTGGGCCCGGCGGCGTGGCCTAGTGGCTAAAGTCCTCACCTTGAATGCCCCGGGATCCCATATGGGCGCCGGTTCTAATCCGAGCAGCTCCACTTCCCATCCAGCTCCCTGCTTGTGGCCTGGGAAAGCAGTTGAGGACGGCCCAAAGCTTTGGGACCCTGCACCCGCGTGGGAGGCCCGGAAGAGGTTCCAGGTTCCCGGCATCGGCGCGCACTGGCCCGTTGCGGCTCACCTGGGGAGTGAAACATCGGATAGAAGATCTTCCTCTCTGTCTCTCCTCCTCTCTGTATATCTGGCTTTCTAATAATAATAAATCTTTTAAAAAAAAAGAGTATAGAATCCCTGTTTCACAGAAACAAATGCGGTTTGGTCAAAATTAGCAAAAATGAAGAATTCATTATTTGAGCTGCAATGGTTAGGTAAGTAAGAAAGCAAACTGAGACTGAATTGTTCTTCTGTCAACATTGTCCTCATTAGGGTAGGAAAATGTGAGCAATCACCAAGTGGGGTCTGGTGGCCACTGTTCCTTCTAAAGCAGAGAGGGACTACAGAGAAAATCAGAAGCGTCCCTTCTCTCTGGCTTTGGGATGTCTTGCCCTTTCCACTTAGTAAAAGAAAAAAAAAGCAGCTTTTTTCTTTCTTTACATTACCTTGCCAGGTCTGGATAAAAGTTGCGATGTCAAGATAATTGATAATATAATGAATCCAAGGCACTTCCTGCTATCACTTTGTAATTCTGTTATGACTGCCAGAAAAAGAAGCATCAAGCCTCCTTTTCATTTTTAGTGTGTCTTTACGGGAAGATGTTTAACCCCACAGCGGAGATGCCTGAGACCATGTCCCGTATCAGAGTGCCTGGCTTCGATTCTCAGCTCCAGTTCAAGCTTCCTGAGAAGGTGGTCCCTGGGAAGCATTGGTGATGCTACACACAACTGGGTTCTGATGCTCAAGTGGGAGACCTGGAATACTCAGCCCTGCAGGAGTTTGGGGATGATTCAGCAGATAAGGGTTCTCAGGCTCTCTCCTCTCCTCCTTCTCTGTCTCACAAATAAATAAACTTCAAAAGAGCCCAGATTCAGGAGATGAACCTTTATACCTTTAGCTAAAAACTGACTATACTCTCTCATTCAGGAGGATGTTCCTGTGCTGACAAGGCATAGCATCACAGCAGAAGGTTCCCCCAGGAATCTCCTCCTGCTCCCATCAGCCCATAGGGATGTGACTTCTGAAGGGCCCTGCTTAGCCCACTAGACCCTGGTTTGCTTTCACTGGTCATTAGGACAAAGTCTGTGACAGCAATTTGGAGATTTAACTGTCTCACTTTCCTTCCATGAAAAACCTCTGGTCAGGAAATTCCACCAAGCAAACACAACAGTTGGTGAAAATTGCACAATTCTGACCAGAGAACAACGTATTTCCAAATCCTAGATAGAGTGAGACCAAGTACAAAACTGGGTGCAGAAAAACACTGGATTTCCTTTACTTAATAAAAAGAAATTGCTCTCTGGGAAATACAAAATGGGAACTGTTTTCTTTTTTAATCTCATTTAAGCTTGCAAGTACATTTGCACTGTGCCTGTCTCCTCCTGGGTCTGTGTTACACCTGCTTGCCATTTATTTCTCTCCTCAGGTTGCATAATTAATTCTTTTTTTGCTCAGGGAAATTATTATATTTTTGTTATTCTAAAGCTCTATTACAAATAAGAGATGCTAATGGTACTCAGAATTGCCTAAGCTGCGCTCTCACACACTTTAAGGCAAGCAGTTTAAAATGTATATGTCAAAAAGGCTTCATAGCTTGAAGTAATATTTGCAAAACCATTACCAAATCATTATTCTGAGTACTATTACAGTAAATGGCATTAACAACTACTAAACGTTTTTAAATTAAAAAAGCAAATAATATATTTAATATAATGTGTTTAGCAACATAAACTTTATGTTTTAAAATCTCAAACATTTTTATGACACCATGGATGAAATTTTTCAGTTGTTTCATGATAAAACTAAGTTTTTTTATAAATAGAACTGAAAATTAAGCCAGTCTTTTATAGATACAAGTTGGAGCTGACCATGAGAAAATCATTTTTCTGAACCTTTAATGAATGACTCATAAAGTTATAGAAGGTTAGAAAATTTTCAAAAGTTTTTTTTTTCACTTTTTTAATTGGTTTCCCTTATTGGTGCCAAGGGTCCAGGTAGTTGAGCGATTATCCATTGCTTTCCTGGGGCATCTGCAGGGAGCTGGATCAGAAGTGGCTTCTGTCTGTACCTGCTCCTGCAGTTTCAGCCTTCTGGGGAATCAACACAGCTCTCTGTGTCTGTCAATTGTCCCATCTCCATCACCACCAATTTTGCTTTTAAAATAATTCATATTTTTCAAAAAAACTAATTTTATTTGAATGTATTTCACTCAATTTCACAGCCATGCTGTTCAGCTGATGGAAACCATTCACGGACTTTTTCAATGTACAACATTCCATAATGGATATTTAATTACTTGCCATCTAATGAAATCCTAAAGCTATTGTGTTTCATTCAAAATAAATTCTGAAGTTAACACTTTAAGCAAACAGATAATTGCAAAATGCAAATATCTTTCATAAATTCTTTGAGGGCAGCAAGTGTGTTTAGTCTTCTACACAATCCATGGCAAATGGCAGACAATAAATATTTTATGAGACAATGAAAACAATAATCATAACAGCTCTTGACTCACGATTCTAAAAATCTAAGAAATTCATGTGTCAAGAAGAGCAGCCTTAAAATACATGTTTACAATTTCTCTCTCAATGAAATAAATTAAAACATAAAAACATTAGTTATCTTTTACTGACTGAATGAAATGGATATACTTGAGTCACAACAATGGATCCTATCATAAAAATCCTTTGTAGTGTTAAGACAGATTTCTGCCTAACATGTAGAAACTCTTATTCTGAGATTAATAATGATAATTCTGTATTTCAATATTTTACATCCAGTTTAGACAACTCTTCATCAAAGCACAGCTAGGCACACAGGCAATGGTATTTTGTGGGAATACAGCAGACACAAGGTAACGTGACTAAGAGGCAAAGCATCTTGTGAGAAGAGCTCACACCTGCGTTTGATGTGTCAGTCCTTTCTGTTTTCTCCTGTGTGAACTGGTTTTGCATCATTCCCCTCACACACACACACACACACACACACACACACACGCACTCGTCAAAACCACAGAGGATGAGAAGGCAGTAGATAGCTGAAGGAGGTGAACTCTGGGATGTTCGTTGTACATACAGATTTGAATTCTTTGAGTTATGAACATAAAATTGCCTGGAAAGCACAAGAAGCTTGGCAAATACAGAGTAGAATACAATGCTTTAATACAGCTAAATGATTTAATGACAAGTAGGGAATTACTGTAAAATATAATGTTGGAGAAAGGCTGAAAAAAGCACCTGCTGGCTGCGCTAAGAAATCCAACATGGATGCCAGGAAGGCAGCACAATGCGCGGCTGCTGCGCGGTTGCCAGGTCCTCCTATACTGTTATTACTGTTCAGCAGTCCTGAAATCTGAATGACAGTGGCCTGAGCCCTTTCAAACAACAGAAAGAAGGTCAATTTTTGTAATGAGGAAATGGAAGTGGTGGCGCCGAAGATCACTGACCCTTACAGTTTCTTGCGCGATGAAGGAGCAGTGAAGTGCGCCAGGAAATTATGGTGTAGGAGAGCAGTGACACCACCATCATAAAACACAGAACCAAGGAACAGGGCACAAATGCACGACGATGTGCATAAATCAGAGGCATGCATCAACCCCGGGTTTATGCTTATGCTCAAACTGTGAAAAATCAGATCTAGCCGTTCTGCAACGAAAGGAAAAGGCTAAGGGCTAACAATTAAGTTCAGGAGTCTAAAACGATGCTCTGTACCAGGGAAACTATGCAAGACAATGAGCAGGGACTGGCATTTTATGGTGTAGCAGGTGAATCCACTGTTGGTGATGCCAGTATCATCCCTCATAGATATCAGGTTGAGCCCTGGGTACTCCACGTGCAACATCCGGAGCTGGGAATGGGCCTAGTAGGGAAACTGTGGGCACCTCTCGGATGGACTGCAATTCCCACTGCTGAGCATGAGAACCAGGACTGGGGGAGGGCCTGGCTAGACAGGCGGTAGCACTTACTGGCATGAGCATGGGTCAGTTTGGTTGAACTAGGCTTCAGTGCCCACTGACATGAACGAGAGCTGAATGGGATTGGAACAGATTGTACCAGTCTACTACACATGCTAGCAAGCACAGGACCCAGGGCTAGGGACAGGTTTGGTGGGGGTTACTGGGAGTCGCTCCAACTAGCCCACAGCACCTGCTGGTGTATATGAGGACTGAATGTGTGGTGGGCAGGGTTGGGCCTGGCCAAAGCACCGATAGGTTTGCGTTAGAGTTGGGCTGGAGACAGAACTGACCCAGCTACTGCAACTACCAGTGTGTGCGTAGGCTGATGTGGGTGACCAATATAGCTGTACTGGCATGCACACATAAGAGTCAGGTCTGAAATCACCTCAGAGAAGGTTTCTATGGGGATTCCCCCAACTGGACTTCTGGACTCAGGACTCCAACCATGGGGAGAACCACAGGAGCTGTGGTCCGACCATGGAGTGCATGTTGGAACTGGGACTCCTGAGTGGCTTAGATAGAGCAGTGGACAGCATGCCCAGATGCACGTGGAAGATATGATAGTTCATTAGAGCCAGCAGTGGCCATCTGGTACTACAGTAGAGGAAGGAGGGCAGAACAAATTTGTCAACTACTCCAACCGAGCATTGACAGCAAATGTCTGGGCAAATGGAGACTCTGGGGTAGAGTATGTTGCTCAATGGACCTTGGAAGGATTTCCTTGGAGCAGCAAGATTGACAGCATTTCAGAACTATCAAAACCACCTGAGCAGAACTCTCAGTGCATGCTCCACATGGGGACCCTGGGATGACATCAGCTGGCCACTCCCCATTCCCAGGTACTGAAGCAGCTGGGAGGCTGGGTGTGTCTTCTCCCCTTATTTCCCTTCTTCCCCCAGATACAGGAAAAAGAAAACTTGGAAACAATGGTCTCACCCACCTTTCCCTAACCATCAGCCCTTCCTACCCTAATCAGCTCTGTAAACATCAACAATAAAATTTAAACAAAATTTTTCTATCTATTTAGTAATCACAGTAGTTTGAAAAGCCACTGATGGGGAACATAGGCAAGCAGGACACAGAATAAGGATGTTGAAATATGAAGACTTGAAGAAACACCAAGATCAAGTGTTAGTTACCTTCTATCATGGATGAAATGTGGTCAGGTAAAACTGATTCTACCGCCAGTGGCTAAGATTTTTACAAGCACTTGGGAGAAAAAAAGAAACCACTATAACCAGAGCAGGGACTGCTCACATGAGACAATGGTCCTGCTCTCTGCTTTCGGTTCAAGTTCCTGCTAATATGCCTGGGAGGCAGCAGAGGAAATTCAAGTCCTTCAGTCCCTGCCCTTCATGTGGGAGCCCTGGATGGAACGCCTGGTTTCTGTCTTTGGCCAGAGTCAGGCCTGGTTACTATGACCATTTAAGGAGTGGATCGTGGGTGGAAGATCTCCTTTGCCTCTCTCTGTCTTTCAAATAAATAAATATGTCTTCAAAAATTAGTAAGGAAATATGGTCTTCAGTGATGGAAATGGGTGGGTACCTTGCAGCATATCAAAACCGAAAAATTTTTAGTGTGAAAAGAAGATAAATGGAAGTTTCAGCTTACTTTGAGTCTTTGCCTTCGAGGGGTGTCTTCGGTGAGGTTATGCATGAAAGGAAAAGGGATAAATGTTCATAAACTTGACCAAACTATGCACCCCCCCATACATTCCAGGTTGACATGTTAAGTGAATAATAAGTATAAATAATTGTAAAGAATGTGAAGTTGACATTTTAAAACACAACTCTTTTGCTCTTTTCAGTGAATCCAATGGGACACAGATACCACAGTGATTTTATACCTACCACCACCACCCACCAGAAAAATAAGTTCAACTAATGCTTCAACAGCATTGCAAATAATACGTGACTCCTCTTTGCTTTTGAAATTGTATTTCTATTGTCTTCCCATACAACGTTATCTCACTGTACTGAGGGTTTAATATTAGAAAGGAAGTCTTCCATTGACGATGGCATGCTTCTCAGCAACACCCATAAAGAAAAGGTATATAAATTAAGCACCTCACTCTGGAGCACAATTCTCAGCACCCAGAAGGTCCTCAGTGAATTTTCTTAAGCTTTTCCTTGTCCTACCACTCACACTTCTGGGGAAACCAATGAGGACACCCAGCTCATTTCAACAGAATTCTCCTTAGATAAACAGGTGTCAACGGGTTCTTCCTTCAGGTCATCATACCCTTAGCACAGCAGGAAACAAAGACGTTGAAAACCAGGTTTACGGATGCAGATACACACAGCTAAATAGCTTAATACAATACACACAAATCAATCTCAAAGTCCAATGCATACATAAAAAGCTCTAAGTGCAGTGTCATGGAAAATCAAGAAGTTCCATGAAAAGGCGTTTATGTGGCCATTTATTCCAAACACACTCTAATTTAAAAAGCTATGTTTTCCATTCCAGGGTTAAATGCTTACAATTGGAGCAGGGAGAAACTGCACTTCAAATATACAATATTTGGAACACTGGAGTCATTTTAAAAACCACAAATGGTGTTTTTTAGAAAGAGTGAACCTTCCTATACTATACATAGGCTGTTTTCTTCACACACAATGACTTCTGTTCCTTCTGCCCCTGCCCGCCCCTGCCACCACTGCCTAAGAGCCCCACCCACTCCCACTACAACATGGCCTGACTCTATACCTCCACACAGCTCTCCCCATTCTTCTCAGGTAGGGAAAAACACTTCACCCAGGAGGCATTTTTTTAAACAAATAAAAGCAGTATTAGTGGTTCATTACCTTTGCTAATCCTAGATCGTTTGCCACCACTATTTCTTCTAGAATATTTCAGTTTCTCTTCTACAGAAATATGTCCTATCTTTAACGCCTTTTTGAGAAACAAAATCTGTTTAAAAATAAATCATCTAAAAGTTCTTTGTGAAGACAAATTATTGCATTTTCAATCAATATCTTCTTTCTTTTTCTTTTGGTTAGAGGCCTAATACAGCACAGCAGCAGTAACTCACCCCCCACCTCCCAGTCACGGGTCCTTTCTTGTTTACATGTTTTACTTTCTCAGCTTTTGCCAGTCAGTGCGGAGGCATCTTGATATTTACTAATTCTAGGCATTCAACAGATTTCTGCCTGACACATGGCAGCTACACATCCTGTTCTTTGTTTTAAAATTCAGGAAAGACATATGGCAGATTTGCCAAATTAGAGGGAACAAATTTTTTGGTAATAGCTAGGAGACATTTCCAGCAGGATTTTACTCTCATTATGGCTGCCAAGCCCCAGGGGCCATTTGTAACTGTGAGCCACAGAAGAATGCAGTGACTGAACGTAGGCTGAGCATATGAAACGGTCCTTTTGTGGCTCGAGCATGCTGAATAGTGTGATTTCATGTGGTTCACACTCACAGTTGCCTCATATCTGCTCTTATCCCTGTTACACAGACATTCATATTAGGGAGAACCTGCTCAGGAAAAATGCTATTATGGAGACATCCCTCAGCAAAGAGTTCCTACACTGGAGTAGATTTTCATAATGAAATATTGGAAACAATTTTATTTATTGAACTAGTTATTTCAGTTATTTGAAAGGCCAAGAGACAACCATACAAGATCTCTCATCTATTGCTTCATTCCTGAAATGTCCTAAGCAGCTGGGTGCAGCCAAGGCGAGAGGCTGGAATTGCATTTTCATCTCCAACATGGGTGTCAGGGACCCAAGTCTTTGAGGCACCAGCTACAGACTCCTAGGCTTATGCATTCTTCGGAGATCCATAGTGGAGGGAGGTGGGAGTCCTCCAGCTCTACTTTCAAAACATGAATAGAGCATGCCTGATTGGGACATCCCTTGGATAGGAAAGATCTAACACAAACACTCACTGGCCATGAAACATGTTACCATTCAAAGATGAAACTTGGAAAAGCAGATAAAAAAAAAGTGCACACAAAATACATTAAGGGTTAGCACGTGGACGTTGAAATACTTGATATGATGAATTTGCCATAAAAATCTTGAGCAGAAATTGACCATCAAAGAGCTGGAACTTCTCAAAGAGATACTTAAAATTTTACATAACTGTCCAGTGCTGGAGTACAGTAAGATCAATACCAGCCACTTCTCTTGGAGAAAAAGTGCTTGGATCTTTGAGGTGCCCAAGTGGCCTGGAAACACCCAGTGACACTTGACTTCAAACTCTATTTTCCAGTTCATTCTATCAGAAGGGTCAGCAAGCATAACTTGAATCTGTGCAGTAACTTTTGCCTATGACTTGCACTAAGCACAGGAGGGAAAAAGTGAAAATGTTTTCAAAAAATAAATCTGTCATCCCTATTTTTAAAAATGCTGTCATTGGTACTTTCACCGAAAGCAGCTTTTAAATTTTGCCTTGCTGCATAAAATTCTTGTCATAGGTCATAATTAATCAAACCCATTTTTAAGGTCAGTTGGTCCTGAGGGCAGGGGGCACTCATCACAGTGGTTAGCTGACTGTAGCTGTAATAGCTATCGTTAGAAAGCTCATCTACCCAGAGTCCCAGGTCCCTGTGCCCCATCGCTTCAGTTCAGATTGTATGGTTGGCTATGTTTGTGAGGACACAGATGCTGAACGGGATAGAAGAGGTATGGAAGCTTAAGGTGTATAAGAACTCATCCTGACAGGCTTAATGCACTGGAAGTTCAAGCCTACATGTGACTTTGTGTCATGCATTGTGTCCCAGAAATGTCTCCATTCTGGCTGCTTCTCTTTGTGAATACCTTTATCAAAACACATCCACAGCTGCATTTCCCCAATGAAGGCCATCTCCTAGCCCAGTGTGTTAGCCTCCCAGGGCATCAGAAGCAAAGTACTATAAACTGGTTTGCTTCCAACAACACAGGCATTGTCTCTAAGTTCTAGAGACAAGGAAGCTAAAACCAAGGTATTGGGAGGGCCTGCTCCATCAAAGTCCTCGACTGCATTGCTTGTTGGCTTCTCCCTAGCTGGTGATGGTTCACAGGCCAACTCTGGCCTGCTCTATCTTCCCACAGCATTTTCTTGTGCACATCCTGTCTGCCAAATCGCTCCTTTTTATCAGAATGCTAGTAATAGCACAGTAGGGCTCTTGTTAAGAGCCTGAGTAGTAACTCACAGATGATATTTCAAAATAAAGCCACCTAACTAGGTGTTAGTACTTTACTGTATTTTGGGAGAAGGGAGAGACAATTTGATCCATAAAAGCTAGGATCTCAGGGCTGGTGTGTTGGTGCAGCAAGCTAAGCCTTTGCATGCAGAGTCAGCATCCTATACGGGTGCTGGTTCACACCCAGCTGCTCTACTACCGATCCAGCTCCCTGATTATGGCCTTGGAAAGACAACGGAAGCTGGCCCAAGTCCTTGGGCGCCTGTACCCACATGGGAAGAAGCTCTTGGCTCTTGGTTTCTGTCTTCGAAACAGCTGAGCTCTATTCACTGATGTCACTTGGGGAGTAAATCAGTGCATGGAAGTTCTCTCTCCTTTTGCTCTGTAATTCTGACTTTCCAAAAATGTATACATACATAAAATCTTTAAAAATAAAACTACAACCAAGTGCTCTGTTTAAATAATTTACCAATCAAATAAATGCTGGTACCAGGAACTAGAAAAAATAAAGATGAACTCTTTAATGGCACAGTTAGCATCTTTCTCTTTGATTCTTTATGCCTGGCACAGTAGTTACCATGAAGTGGCGTGTTGTAAAAGTTTACTGACTACACTAAGAATGAGTGAAGAAAGAAAGAATTCCAATGTTGAAACCTGAAACTCCTCCTTCTTACCAAGCCCGATGGAGAAGCCATCCTGGTTGATCTGTAGTCACTCTTGCCTCTGGTTCAAGCCAAATGGTCTGTTATCAGTCGCACCCAGTTGTAGGAATGCCATGAGCCTCCACCAGGAGTGGGGACAGGAGACACCTCTCTTCTACACTCCATGGTCTGCAACTGTCTTAGAAGCTCTTCTATAAAATGCCAAAACGTCAACAAGTCACCTGCCTAGACAGTGTTGGTAAAAACGGACATATCCAATTCTACATTTTTCTTTGAAAAAGTGCTAGTTTGCTATGTACGCCACTGTTTTGTCTTAGTGACTCATTTTTCTGGGCTCTCCTGTGGAAGAAGAGAACTTTAGCTGAATTAGTGCCCCTGGCTGAGATGCAGGGTCTTTGGGTCTTCTTGAATTTACATTGGATGACAGGATAGAGAATGAGAAATATCCTTGGCTCAGCAATTTTCAAGTCCTGCTTGTAGGACAGAAGGGTTGTATGTTAAATTTTTCTAATAGACTAGCTCTCCTAACCACCTTTGTCCATTATTCTATTCATGCAATCCATCATCAATGAATACATGAATATTTATGTGCAGTGGTACTATGTATTTTAACAAGCAATTCCCTTAAAGACTACTGCAGTGTTGTGTGAACAAATATCAGTGGGCTCCTATGACCCTTTTCTAAACCAACTTTTAACTTGATTAATAGGAATTATAATATCCCCAGGCAAGCCAGTGTGGGGAGACAAAAATGTGAGATGTATCACCAAGACAGTGAGTTAGGGACACGAATATGAGCCCCAGTCCCAATTGTCACAGCTAAGAGGATAAGGTCTGAGCTAAGATAGCAATCATGGGGGTACGGGGCAGATCCAAGAAACAGCACAGCAAACTTGGGCCTGACACTGGTGAGTGATTCTAGAATATTCTAGAAGGATTTGTTTTCTATCTTATGAACAACTACAGGCTTGAGTTAACACTATGCACAAGGTCCATGATGGCTGCTTCCCAATATTTTATCTTGCCACTAGTGTGTATGTGGTTTGTTAAGAGCTCTGTGGGAATATCCTAGAACGGGTTGTATGTGTGCCTTGTTCCAAAGCTAGAACAGACAGAAGCCCCAGTGACTGAAACAGAATGAGCATGGTGGGCATGAGGGCCCGCCCCATCAATTATCCCTCCTTTCCCATCCAAGCTCATAATCAATTAAGAGACAGAAAACAGAATCTGGTGGATGGAGATTCTTTATCCTATTGCCAGCTTCATTACTGACCCAGTTCTACAGCATAATGCTAGGCTTGGGAGCACAACCAGATTCTCCTGTATTATAGCTCAGAATCGAGTCAGACTCAACTCCAGGTGCTAGCACAGGCGGGTGCTGTTTACAGGAGTGCATGAAATCATCTTGCAAAAGGGAAAATGCACCTGGAAAGCTTGGAGACACCGGTTGCAGGGCCCCAGTGAATCAGTTCCTGATTCCATTCAACTGAGTGAGTCTGGGGTGGAGCCTGAGAACTTGCAAGTCTCCCAAGTGTCCAGATGCTGCAAATCCTGCCAGTCCTCTGACTACATCTGGAGAACCACTGGTTCAGAGAAATGCCCCTGACCTGTCTCTTTGCTTCCCTGCCTCCAAGGAGGGAACATGGCCAATCAGGACTCACCACAGTTGTGAGCTGCCAAGGAACAGGCTCAAGATGTGATCCCAACCCTACCGAGACAATTTTTTGGACAATCTGCATTCACAGGACTTCCAGGTGATTTGAGGACCACAGTTCTAAAGACAGATCCCTGGGTATATTTTAAAAATTAATCCATTTTATTACTGAAAGGTGAAGAAGCATACAAAGAGAGAGAGCTAGGGAGGGAATGAGGGAAATCTGGCATCCAGCCACTGGTTCACTCCACAAATGTCTGCTCCAGACCAGGCTACACACAGGCACTGCTAGGAGCTGGGTACTCACTCTGCATCTTCCATGCCGGAACAGGGACCCAAGTACTTAAGCCATCACCTGCTACCTCCACGACTGCGCATTAGAAGAAAGCTGGATCGATAACGGAGGCAATACTTGACCCCAGGCATTCTGATGTGGGTGCTGCTTCCCAACCAGCAGCTAAACTTACTGCGTACAATGGCTGTACTTGGCACATTTTAAAAATGCACCACATCTTACTCCAGACCAATTAAGCCAGAATCTCTAAGGTAGGGACAGTTAGTAGTATTTCTGGCACCAATGGTGATAATTGGATATGAAGGCTTTTTAGACATAGAATACGTTTCCAACTAACTCCCTCAGGAAGGTGTCTGTGAGTCTAAGGAGACATCCCAACACACACACACACACAAACACCATCCTACACACTCCCCCAGGAATCACAGACCCACACCTCTCAACACACAACAATGTTGCCTGCCACGGGACATTCAGTGATGTCTAGAAATAGCTGTGATTGGTGCACCTGGGAGACAGCATGCAACTGACACTCAGTGAGAAACCAGGCATGCTGCTAAACATCCTACAGCACACCACAGAGAATTCATCCACTTCCAAATGTTCCTGAGCCCTAGCCTGAACAGCGCTTGATCAGTAAAAAACCCACACTTTGAAATGACTCACAAAACTTTCTGCAGTAAACCAGACTAACTTTCCTCTTCCTCATTTAGGACCAATGAGGGAGGGTAAGGATCTTCAATCAGTGGCTCTATCTCTTTTGAACCCCACTGCAGTACAGATGTCTAGATTACAGGCTGACACGGTTCTCACCCGTCCCGTTGTAATACACCTTTCTCAGTTACCCTGGTGTACAGGTACTGGATGGATGCTGTTTGATGATAACAGAATTTGTTTTTTTCCCAGTTGGGAAAAGTTCCTCTTACAAAGGCAAAGGTACCTCACATTCTCTGAGTGTACTTGCAAAAGCATCTTATTGTCTGCCACCTTCATTCCACACGATTCTGTTACTCTGCTGTGAACATTTCTTCTTTGGTGTTCACTTCCATTTATTTGCAAAGCAAAGTGACAGTGTCAGAGAGATCTTCTTCTTGGCTCATTATTGGGATTTCAGATGAGCTTCCTGCCCTGGAAACTCAAGAGATCTCCATGCACTAGACCCCCTGAGCTCACTTTTCTCCCCACTTTGTTGCCTAACTCTGTAAGAGCAGCGATATGTTTTCTGTAAGTGTATTCTACTTAGGGCTGCCAGACAAAACACAGGACTCTCTATTAGATTTGGATATCAGACAAGCAATCAGTCATGTTCTTGGATGAGGCCATCCCAAACATTTCTTGGGACAGACTTACACATACTTATAAACTTGTTATTGAATGTCAGGTAAAGTTACATGCAGACATATTTTTTTTGTCCTGGGTTTTTAATTGATGCACTTGCTGAATCTGGCAACTTTCAGTACTTTCAAAATGTTATGGATATTCACAACATTTCCCTTTTTAAAAAATTATGAATTTTCATTTACTTGAAAGTCAGAAAGAGACAGAGAGAGAGAGAGAAATTGATTTTCCAGTCCCTGATTTTCCCACCAAACACTGCAAGAGCTGGCGCTGGGTCAAGTTGGAGCTAGGAGTCCAAAATTCAATCTAAGTTACCTATGCAGGTGGCAGAGGCCCTCGTGCCTGAGCTGACACCTGCTACCCTCCAGGGCACATTTAGAAAGTTGGATTGGAAGCACAAGAGCCAGAATTAGAGAGGCCACAGTGACCCAAAATGCAGTCATCCCAAGCGGCAGCTGAACCTACCATAACACAGCACCCACCTCTGAGATTTCCTATTATACAGATCATCTTTTTCTTTTGAGGAAATCTATACTATTTTTCAAGAAATTTGCTTGCTAGTTTTCCATTTAAATGAAGGCTACTATTGAGATAGTACACACTGCAACAGTTACTGTTAAAATATTTGTATCTTTCTGACATGCTAGAAAATAGACTCTGCTTGGGGCCTCCTAAGAGATTTTTGAGCCAATCCTTCCTTCTCTAGAGTCATTGACTAAAGGGACGACCAGTGGCACAAAGCAGGTGCATCTTCCAGACCTGGCTCAGGTACCTCCCCCGGTATCTTCTCTGATGGGTCAGTGTCTGGATGTCACTTTGCATGAATTACTTTTTACATCAGTCCTAAGAGTATCTTTCATTTTAAAGCATACAAACAACTGACAAAGATAAAATTCCAAATCCAGATGTACTTGTCTCCCACACCTCTACGTATCTGCATAAGCATGCTTTCAAAGCCACAGCATGTCTCCATCTCCTTTTGGGATTATGTCTTCTCACCATCTTCTTCCTAAGCAAATGGTGACAGCGCCTGCCTCCTCAGGGTTGCTTTTGCTACCATAACAATTCCCTGGCTTTCCCAAGGGATTAGCCATGGTACAATTTACTTTTCAAGGAGGGCCCATTTATCTTCCCCCTGACAAATTTCAACACATGCACAGCTCCAGCATGAACATTTCTGCAGATTAATCCCTCACCCTTCTCAAAGAGAAGAATTATTCTTAAACAATCTATTTCAATACAGAGTTCCTGGTGTGAAGTTAATTTTCACAAACCTCGCAAGCGTGCCACCAAAACACCATCTCGGTTATTCACTGAGAACAACAGAAGCCCTCTGGCTTATTGTTGCCCTCATCCCTATTGTTTAAACATAAACAGAAATAAAAGACAGGCCAAAGCATGCTTTTTTTAAAAAAGAAAGAAATTACTGATTCCTGCTAGCTCTTGGAATGATTTCTGCATACAATGGTCTGTGGTCGTTAACTATCACTAAATATTTATTCAGCATCTACTATACAATAACTCTATGTCCATTACATGCTATGAATGGTGTTAGTTTACATATACATGCAATCAGACATTATGTGACTCTGAAGGAGAGCTATGCAAAATCAGCTATGTGTTTAGATCAGTGTGCTAAAGACATAATAGTGCTTTATAAAACATGCCGTGAGAATACATTCATCAATACTGCATCACTAAGAACAGCTACTATTTAACAGAGCAAGTCTAGAGTAACAAAATTTTAGGTGCCACAAATGTGTAATGAAGAAAAGCAAGCAGGAACAGAAAGAGCTAGGGGATGGCCACAAGCTGAATGTGAATCAGCAACTCAGGGCTATCGTGATGAAAGTCAATATGATACCAGCACAGATCAATAGGAGTGGAGCAGGCAAGGCTGAAACGTAATTCCTCTTTTCTCTCCCCCATTAGTCAGAAAGAGGAGTCTCCTATTTGGGACAGCACACTAAAAACAGCCGTGCAGAATTCAACTGCTTTCAACCAAGACAAAGTGGGAAACCAGCCCAGTAAAGCAGTGGTAACACACTTTCAGAAAGTAGCCCTGGACTCTCCTAAAAAAGCTGTTCTTAAGCAGAGTTTGTGAGGATCCTTCAGGCCATTGACTTTGACCACAGAAGTTCAAACAAGAAAACATTACCTGTCTACAATAAACCAGGAAACATGCCTGACAAACAGGACAATGAAAATGTTAAGGAGATGACAACCCTGGGGGGTCAGGTGGGGAGATTGCCTGGGGTCTCTTCCTATTTTAAATTTTTAAGATTTCTAACAAAGTCTTCCTCAACCCAATCAAAATCATGCTCAAGTTATCAGACCCATCCGTCTACATGCTAAATGAACATTCTGTACAAAAGGCCTGAAGTCTGTGAAAGAAGGACAAGAGGGGTTAGGACTGGAATATATTACACGGCTATTTCTCCAAGAGCACACATGATGATTTTTTTTAAAAAGCAGCCCAAGCGCTTCTCCCATGACCAATTACATGTATGCACACAAGTTCCCCCTCTGCCACTAAGCCCACCAGACAATCATATGATTTTACCTCAGGATTAGATAATTCTAGTCTTGGTCGAAATCGTCTTACAAATTCAGTAATGCTCAAGGAAATCATGTGTGAGCATGCTGACATGTGTCACAGACATTTTTGTTATCAGAGACTAGAAAAATCACATTCATAAATTTGACTTTCTGACAAGTGGGCATTTGAGCTAGCAGTTCAGATGCCTGACTGTAACACCCACATCCCACATCATAGTGCTGGGTCCAAATCCTAGCTCTGCTCCACGGCCAGCTTCCTGCTCACAGGTGCCCGAGCAGGCAGCAGGCAATGCTTCACAGAGCTGCGTCCCTGTAACCCACGCAGGAGAACTGCAGTAAGTTTTAGGTTCCGGATTTCAGCCTGGACTATTCTTGGCTATTGTGGACATTTGGGGAGTAGAACAGCAGATGGAACATTTACCTTTGTCTCTCTCCCCCCCTCCCTGTCTCTGAAGTAAATGAAGGAATAAATACAGAAATATGGGGCTGGCCCTGTGGTGCAGTGGGTTCACACTGCATGTGACACGAGCATGTGTATCAGAACACTGCTTTAACTCCTGGCCGCCCTCCTGAGGACCCTGGAAAGCCAGCAGACCATGGACCTAGTGCCTGAGCTCCCATCACCTAGGCAGGGGACCTGGGTGGATTTGTGGCCTCCTGGCTTCCACCAGGCCTACCCACAGTAATCACCATTGCCACTAGTGGAGTGGACCACAGAACGGAAGACAGATTTTCTCTCTCTTTTCTACCTTTTAAATGAAAATCTAAAAATAAACTTTCAAAATCAATTTCTGAAAGATTGACATTCTAGCTCACTATGCTTTTGTGATTTAATTTTACAATTTCGTACCTGTGAAGATTACACCAAAGAGGGGAACAAAGATGTAGTATGTTACAGTGTGGACACACGTTCTGTCTTCGGAAGTCCCTCATAAGGAATTTTTTTAGTCTTGAGAAGATAATATTAAAAAAAAATTTTTTTTTTCACTTTCATTCTCACTTTTCACTCTTCCTGGAAACGGCCTTATTTTGCACATTAACATTGTGTGTGTCTGAACACAGACACGCCCATGATCCAAACGTGGGTTTGGTGCTACCTGACAGAGCCCGAAGAAGTCGGCTAAAATGAGGAATTCTTTCCTCTTCGAGAACGGGGCCTCATCTCCGCCCTCAAACCACACGAGTCTACCCCCATTTTAACACCTACCTCTCACGCCGCGCTTAAACCGCGTTCCAGCGGTGATCTCACACACCCTCCTGAGGTGCCGCGAGACAGGCCTCAGAACGACGCCCCTCAGCTCTGCGTGACGCGACGCCCTTCTGCCTGACGTGATATCTCTGCGTGACGTGACGCGCTTCTGCGCGACGCGACGCCTCTCTGCGTGACGCCACGCCCCTCTGCGTGACGCAGGAGAACTGGCGGGAAGAGTCCAGGGCTGTGAACGCCCCGCCCTCTGCCCCTTGTGTTCTGGAACTTCCACTTTTCCCAGCCGCTGCTGAGTGCTTCCAAGGTTCCGGTGGTCGCGCGAGACACGCTGCAGGGATACAAAGGTATGTCAGACGCAGACTCTACCACACAGCGCAGATCTTGGCCCACGGAGCAATACACTTAGTTTGATGAGGGAACGTTTAATTTGGTGTGCTAAAATTGTGAAATCCACGGATAGCTTTCTTCCAGGACAAGTTTTCCCGGGACTTTGTGAAGATCCCTGGTGTGCCTGGATTTGAGATTTTGTTGGAACCAAGCTGAAAGGTGTGTGCTCATTCTGATTTTTTTCCGTGAACTATTTAAAGAATCATTTTGGCTTCTGGGATTGTAATAAAGTGCATTAGAGGATACACAATATTCATGTCTGAAGATAACTCCAGTGCTCTTCACAGGTTCTGAAAATTCAAAACCTACACAGATGAATGTTCAGAAAACACAGTGGGAGGCTGTTCTGGTGGGTGGGATGTTTATCAGCTTGCAGGATGGTGTTGACTGGGAAGCTCTTCTTTGTACTTCCCAGCTGTCTTCATTAGGAATCATTACTTGGTGTGTAAGGCAGGGGGTCAGGCTTATGATGACTGTCACCTGGACAGCAAAAACTAAAAATATCCAGCAGATTTTGTTGCAAGGTGCGAAAGAGATCACGTCAGATAAGCCTGGGGTGTATTAAGGCGTCTTTGTTAACCAAGCTTGAAAATGGCAGGGCCCACTAGAAATAAGCAAATGGCAAATCCATGGAGCAATCCAGTGTGGACTGAAACCCTGAGAGGAACAAACGGCAATTACTGTGAAACCTGCCCATTAAGCTGATTAGCTATGTCCCAGCTTCCCCATGAACATCCTGGGCACACTTACAAAGCTGCAAACGTTCACCTTTTCCTGGCTTCTCTGTCCACATTCCATTACTGCTAGGCCTCACCTCTCCTGGAACTCTTAAAAGTACACAAATTAGAAATACAAAGCATCTTGAAGTTAACCTCTTTACTGTCCCGCCCAGGCAGTGAACAGAGGATAAGGAATACAGACATGGAGGGACCATTTTCAGGGCCTACCTGCCCTCCAGGTCTGTCTGCAGGAAGCCAGAGAGCAAGCAGGTACTGGGAGGCCAAGAGCAGGGCAAGAGCATAGGCGAAGGAGGCACAGGAACAAGAAAGTGCCCCTCCGTATCATGGGCCCCTATGGGGGCTTGCAAAGGGAGTGGTTACACAACAAGGCAGCACCGCCCCCTCTCAGGTTCCAGGTGGTGATAGGTGAGCGTCACAGGTGGGCAGAAAGGACCACGTCTGTATAGGTGGGGGAGTGTGAGTTTCAAGCTAGTGACCCTGAACTAGCTGCCTAAGACCAGAACAATTTTTACCTCATTGTACAAAAACTGCCAAATGCATGTCTTGGCATTGTCCATAGTCTGGTGTCTTAGGGCGGGAAGGCTGCTTACAGGATTACAGGGACACCTTAGAACTGAGTTACAGTAGCTTGGATCAGAGACTGAGAGGTATATCCCTGTGAATTTTCAACATTTTCCTTTTTACTTACTTCTGCACTTATTAAGGTAGTATTGTATGGATTTACTTATTTGAAAGACAAAGCAGCAGAGAGAGAGAGGGAGAGAGAGAGAGAGAGAGAGAGATATCTTGATCTTCCATCACTGGTTGACTTCCCAAATAGCCTAGGGCTAGCCCTAAGTGGGCTAACCTAGGGCTGACCCAGAGGGAAACCAGGAGCCAGAAAGTCCATTCTGGTCTCCCAGTAGGATGGCAGGTACCCAAGCACTTGGACCATCCTCCATTGCCTTCCCAGGAGCAGTAGCAGGAAGTTGAATCAGAGGTGAAGCAGTACTGACTTGTCCTGGTGCTGAGATGGGAAGCTGGTGTCCCAGGCAGTGGCTTAACACACAGTACCACAACAACAGCCTTTACTTTTGCCTTTTTCTCTTATTCTGTGTTATTGGCATATGCTTTAAAGGTCTGAGATTGGCAGCATGGTTTCTGCATTTAGCCCTTGATGTATCTGTTTTTGGAAAGCTCTTTTCAACACCAAAGTTTCCAAACCTGGCATTCCAGTCAACAGTTAGGACATTCCAGGGGTGGGTGGAGGTAATATTATACATCGTGATTAGGTTAGATATTCCAGGGAATCACACTGAGATTGCTCCCCTCCACACAAATGTGTATGTCCATTGACACAAATATCAAGCTGTGTATTCTGTGAGCACAAAATAGGAAGATGCTGGCTTTCCCATGACTTAGGGAAGTGGCGTCCTATGTAAGTGCAAGGATATAAACAGGTATTTCAATGTTTCAAGCCAAGTACACTTGTTTTTTGCCCTGCCTTCTGGTAATTCAGACTAGTATAAGTCCCCCACTGGACATCATGTCTCCGGAGGCCATTCATTGCCCACCATGTATTAGTGTCCTGTTACTGCTGTAACTGAGTTACAAGCCAGAGCACTCTCAGAGAATACGCATGTATTATTCTGCAAATCTGAAGTTTGCCATGAGCTGTTTGGGGGTTGGTGGGATGGCATTCTTTTGGGAGGCTCGATAGTATGATCTGTTTCCTTATCTCATCCAACTCAAATTCTGTTTAGGCGTTGGCTTGTGGGCCCTTCCTGCATCTTCCAAGTTCCTCCCCTCAGCTCTTCATCCCTTGTCCCAGCTCCTTCTCTTGCCCCTTGTCTTCCTGCCTCCCTCTTACAGGGACTTGATTGGTTACAGAGGCGACATCCTAATAGTCATTTTCCCAGTACCCCCTCTCATGTATCCCTTTCACCAGCAGTCTTGATCATTCGTTTGGACTGATTTCCCGTTTGATAATTTTCTCTTCTGCATCTCACTGTTTCATTTTCAATTTTCACTGTTTTCCATGCTGGAAATTCGACTTTGTTCTTTTTCAGGTGAATCTGGTTATTTTCAATATCTCTTACTTCTTCATCAGACTGTACTAGCCATTGATTACTTCATATATCTTGTTGGTTTAATTATTTCCTATTCAAAAGCCACACTCTGTTCTAACTGTGTCATTTTTTCTGGCAGATTCTAGTGCATAGTGGCATGTTTCTTTATATGTTTTGATTATTTTGTGATTTCATATTTCTTTGAGTTGTATTTCTGGGAAATGTTATAGTTTAGCTTTAAAATGTATTGCTCCAGAGCAGATGTTTGGCCTAGCAGTTAAGACACTGAATTCAGCATGACTGTGCCTGGTTCAATTCCTGCTGCCAACTCAGGACTCCTGTTTCCTACTAATGCATTCCCTGTGGGGGGCTGCAGGTGATGACTCAAATTTTTGGGTTCCTGTGACCTACATGGAGAACTGGGATTGAGTTCCTGACCCCTGGCTCTGCCCTGCCGTTGCCTCTGCCTTAGCTAATGTGGACATTTGGGGAGTGAACCAACAGGTGAGTGAGTATTTACTCTGCCTACCTCTCACATAAATGAACGAATGGATAAGCAAACTTAAATTACATTGCTCCCAAATGTGTCTGTGTTTGTCTCTCCCAGGAACCACAGCCCTGCTTAGCCTGGGATTCCATTACACCACATTGTCAGAACCTACATTTTAAATTTTTTTCTCTACAGAGTAGGAGGGTCACCAGCTCTAAAAACCCTCAGAAAGATGAACTTGAGTGGACCAATTCTTTTTTATTTTTATTGAAAAGTCAGATATGCAGAAAGGAGGAGAGACAGAGAGGAAGATCTTCTGTCCATTGATTCACTCCCCAAGTGGCTGCAACAGCTGGAGCTGAACTGATTCAAAGTCAGGAGCCTGGGGCTTCTTCCTGGTCTCCCACACAGGTGCAGAGTCCCAAGGCTTTGGGTCATTCTCTGCTGCTTTCCCAGGCCACAAGCAGGAAGCTAGATGGGAAGCAGGGCCACCACGATTAGAACTGATGTCCATATGGGATCCTGGCACATGCAAGGCGAGGATTTTAGCTGCCAGGCTACCACACTGGGCCTGAGTGAACCAATTCTTAAAATAGAGGTTTGCTTTCCCGCCTGACCCAGCTCCAGGTTAGTACAGTCAAGCACTGCTGTGTTCTCTTTGCAGGTCACGCCCTCCATATCCCACCCCACCCGCCGTCCCTTCTCCCCACCTCTAGCTATAAGCTCACAGTCCTGGCCACTGCACACTGGTTTTAATCTTGATCAGTTCACAGTGTTCTTACCTTCTTGTTTCTGGCCTTCAGGGTTTTCCTCACTTTCCACTGAATTCAGTCTTGCATTTAAATGACTTCAAAAATGTAGTTTAAAATACCCAATATGCAGCAGGATTCTGAATCCCAGAGTTTTAGCAGGGAGCAGTTTTGTGTTTATGCCAGCATTGGCTCAGAATTCACATCCAAAGTCTGAGCCCAGGACCAAGATAAGCACTGTCTTATATAACTTTAGCTTCTTTGTCCCCCTTAGATGATACCATAAATTATGATTGGGTATTCTAATGTTACGGGGTTGCTATGGAGTTGCACATGCGTACGTAATTACCTATAATGTTAACTAGCTCTGCTTAGTAGATCTAGTAGTTTTCTACCCATAAACAATAAACTATATACACTGATGGCTGATACCACAGCACTGTGCTGACAAGTTCTTGAAACTGTGGAAGAACAACAGGTTACAAGAAAGCATGCTTGTACTCCAGGAGAGGCCGCTTCTTCGTTCTCTTGCCTTGCTTTGTTTAAATATTTTTGTTAATTTTTATTGGAAAGGCAAATCTACAGAGAGAAGAGATACAGTGAGAAAGATTTTCCATCCACTGGTTCACTCCCCAAGTGTCCGCAACTGCCAGAGCTGAGCCAAGCCAATCCAAAGCCAGGGCCAGGAGCTTCTTCCGAGTTTCCCACGTGGGTACAGGCTCTCAAGGCTTTTTGGTCCATCCTCTACTGCTTTCCCAGGCCACAAGCAGGGAGCTGGATGGGAAATGGATGGGGAGCAGCCAGGACACGAACCTATGCCCATATGGGATCCCAACACATGCAAAACGAGGATTTAGCCACTAAGCCATTGTTCTGGGCCCCCTTGCTCATTTTTGTTTCAGGCAGACTCCTACCGCAGGTATTCTTTGGGATCTCTGGGCTATGAAAATGTCTCCAGATATTTAGCTGGTCTTAATGGAGCGCGTTACCATTGCATTTGAAGGTGTTCAAATTTTTAAAAAGCACTTAAAATGTTAAAAAGCCAAGTGTGTACAGTATACCTGGAACCATTCACACACACACGGAAATAAAGAGACATATACACACTAGACTATCTACAAGTTTCTAAAATAGTTCTACCAACTGTCAAGGCCCTATAAAGTTAAGCACAACTACCTAAAACAAACGAGGTTTGTTGTTGTCTTTTAAACCCAAGAATGTTACAGAGAGGCAGTGAGGGTGGCATTCAACAGCAGATGAATTTCTAAACAAATTGATCAACTGATTAATCTGTCTTGTGTAAACAGAATTGAGAAGATGCAGTTACCTTTGGGCTGACAGTATATGCAGGTGTTTTGTTGCATCTCCCTTCTATATTAACTTTGTTTTTTCAAAAGTAAATTGATACAATTATTTTGAAATACATGACTTGGGCTCATTTTTCTATCAAATAAGATGTTATTTTTTTTCATCAAATGCAGTAGATATGTGGAAATTTCACAATGAGATAAAATTAGAAAAAAATTGAAATATTTTAGTTTGACGTATGTCTCAGCTACTCCTTCATACTGTTGAAATCAGTCCACTAAATTTGATTGGGAATAAGTGACTGCCTTCAGCAGAGGCCTAGGAACCTTTTCCAGAACGTGCATCGTCAACTACTGGCCAGGCTTCTGTCATTCAGTGAGCCTGGCTCTCTTGATTTGAAATTGCATCTCAGTGCTCCGTGTTGAAAGATGATTGACCACAAGAGATGTTGAAACATAAAAATGCATAACACAATTGATTCATAAAGCCAGGGTTGTTAATTTTGTAATATTGTGCCTGCCTATGCATTGGCTATCATAAACTTGATGAAGGTACCTCAGGATATTACTTGGATTCATTCATTCATAAAATATATTTCATTAAATTGGACATCGCTTAGCACATTTTGTGTATTATAGTTTAAACAAAAGTGTTTTACTACCACTGAAACTGTTTCTTGAGTCACTTAACCCACTAGCACTAAATCCAGGGATACAGAACAGGGGTCATTTCAATATAAAATAAAAAGCTGATTAAGTTTCCCTGGTTCTGGGCCAAATGCTTTCCCCCTCCACCAGTGACAATGTTAGAGATCTAATGGGATTTGCTTTCATTTGTTTCAAATTTTTCAAAAAAAGTCTCTTAACTACTCTGGCATAAATGAAAGACATTTATAAGTAGCATATAATTTTTATAGAATATTCCATTCTCTTGTTAATTACCTAAATACTGACTTGTATACTCAGTGTTTGCGCTGAAGGAAGTTAAGTGCAAACAGATTAAGATTCAGCCACAGATCTGGCATATGGCTGTTCCCAAGTCAGTTTTGCCTTGAATCATTACACAGAAACTGTAGACATTTCAAAATGAGGGACAGTGTTGTTAGGATGTGAATAGTGCGACAGATAAGGGCTTCCATACAAATCTACTACCTCAGGGGCAGGCAAGTGGCCTAGTGACCCAGATGCTGTGATGATGCCAGCCTTTCAGAGGGCGTTTGAGTTTAAGTCTTAGTTCAGCTGCTAACTCCAAAAGCCTGCAAATGCACATCTTGGGAGTCAACAGGTAATCCAAGTGCTTGGGTCCCTGAAACCCGCTTGGGAGACCCTGCCAAGGTTTTGGCTCCATGTTTGGCTATTTTGAGCAGTTGGGTGGTGAACCTATGGATGAGAGAGCTCTGTCTGCCTAGCGCTTAATACACAACAAATCATTCTGTAAAGCACACCATTCCCATGTGAACAGGTGCACACACACACACACACACACACATGTCCTTGAAATTGTGTATTTTCTTATTCTCGTTGTTCCTGAAAGACGGAGTGACACAGAGAGGAGGTCGTCCAAGCACAGTTGCAGTTCTCAGATGTCATCACCAGATGGGGACAGGTCAGGTAGGAACCAGGAGCAGAAACTCCTTGCATTTCTCCCCCATCTCCCATCTAGTGGGTGGTAGGACTCAAGTTCTAAAGTCATCACCTGCTGCCTCCCAAGGAGCACATTAGCAGGAAGCTGGAATTGGGAGCAGAGTCAAGACTGGAACCTAGGGACTCCAACACAGGATGCAAGCATCCCAGCAGGGCTTAACCGCCTCCTGAACCTGCCCCAGCGCACTGCAGTCCAGATATGTTTAGAAATGCATTCCGTAGCTCAGTCTCGGCTAGCTTTCTATAACTAAGCCAAGACTGAAGAAAATCTCCATAATTTCTAAACCAGGAGACCATCCTACTCCCAGTGTCTGAAAGTCAAGCTAGTTTTCTGAGCAATGAAGCCTCATTCAAATAGCCAGAAACCTAGAGTAGAAAGAGTCCACAAGCCCCATTCCCTCGTGTACACAGCTCAGCATTTCCTAACATGGAGCTCCTGTGATTTTTCCCCTCACTGTCTTTATTTGGGGAGGGCTACATGGTGTGCCTCAGAACCAGGAATCTAGGGACAAGTGTAAGACTTACTCCTTCTTCCTCAGAGAGCTCCCAGTCATGAGAAAGCTCAGAAGCAGATTCTGAAAATCCACTTGGAAAATGAAAGAAGGCTTATTGAGCCTTCAAAACCTAAATGTTTTCCCTACCTTCTCCTCAACAGGGAGGACGTGGCTGCCTCCTGAATTCAATGTTTGTGTCCAGATGACGCATGAGTCCAGAGACAAGAAAATCGGTGCCTTAAGAAACACTGTTTGAGAGACTCCCTGAGGCTACCTGAGTCTATTAACAGCCGAGAAGTGTGCTGGGCTACTGTCAAATGAGAGTTTAAGGTGAACCAGACCCTATTTATCTTGCCAGAAAAAACTGATTTTAGAAGACAAGTATTTAGCTTCATTTATTGACTTTCTGAACTTTCGAACAGCTGGTAGACTTCTTGTGTCCAGTCCTTGCAATTTTCTGTTCTTTCTTCCAACTTTCTAAACAGTATTTTTATAAGGCTATTATTCCTCTGGGCTGAGATTGGAAAATATCTTATTGAGAAACATTTTCAGTTGCCTACGACTTGGTGAAAAGACACTTACTCTTGGTGAAATTCTGCCCTGTTCGAACATTTTGAGAAATATTGATTAACATGAACATACTTTAAAACTGTTGAATGTTCACTAGTCAACTGTTAGCCACTCGCCATGGCAGTCCCTTGGAAAGATGCACTGAATCTTGCTTCTGCTCTCACATCTTTCCTCCAACTTTCTTATTTTCTGAATTGTTAACTTGGAGAAAAACTAAATTTTATGTGAAGACCCAAGGCGATCAGAAATGACTGCTATCACACCCACTACAGCCACAGCAAGCTGACCAGTGTGTGCACACGTGCAGCGACTGCAGGCATTTCACAGACACCTCCCGGTAGCGAACAGTCAGGGAGCAATGAAGTCCAGGCGTTCCAAATATACAGGGAGCAATGAATGTAGGTATATGCGGAGGCATTCTCTGTATAATTCTCTGGAAATTCTAATCACTACTGTCATTCTTTGCATGATTTAATTCTCGTAATTCCCACAGATTATACTTTTAATTCCTGCTAGTGAAAATAAGTCACACACAAAAAAACAGTTCGTGAACCAAATGGGCATTTACCATGTAATTTGCCTTTTACATGGAAACACTGTTTCATTTAAAAATCTGTCATTTACCACCGAGCTACACTCTGGCCACTTAATTCCAAATTCCAAAAAGATTTCAAAGCTTTGTTTTTTTTCTTTTTCTGATTTCAACCATCTCAGCTAAGATTCAGAGCCAAATCTGTTTCCTTGGTGTCTTGTCAAGTTTTGCACAATGAATTATTATAAGGCTATCATAAAATTATTATGAAACAATTTCTCTGCTGCTGTTGCCTGGACACATGTGTCTGCACTCAGCTGGAGCCAGAGAGAAACTGAAAGATCCAGCGTGGTCTCATGCCTCGTATACTTGGCTGGCTGTTGCCTAGAAAAGCCTTGGTTGATCTCACAGTTTGCCTTCATCCACTAAGCGAAAGTTTCCAAATGTGAAAAATGTCAGGGCACCAGGAATGCAAGTCAGAAACTGAAAAGTTTTTTAAGTCCTTGTCTGTGGAATTCAGAAAGTGTCACTTTGGAAATATTCTATTTGTCAAACAGGTCTCCAGATCGGTCCAGACTGAACATTTAGAGAAGTAAACCCCACTTAGAGAAATAAGGAACAGCAAAACCATTTTCCACAGGGAGTTAGACACAGGGCATGCAGAAATTTGTGCCCGTTAATCAATCAACCACACTTACTTACAAAGATCAACTTTATTCATTGGCTATATGGCTATTTCCTTTTTTTTTTTTTTAAAGATTTACTTATTTTTATTAGAAAAGTCGATTTACAGAGAGGAAACACAGAAAGAAAGATTCTCCATCTGCTGGTTTGCTCCCCAAGTGGCCGCAATGGCCGGAGCTGAGCTGATCCGAAGCCAGGAGCCAGGAACTTCTTCTGGGGTTCCCATGCCAGTGCAAGATCCCAAGGCTTTGGGCTATCCCCTGCTGCTTTATCAAGCCTCAGGCAGGGAGCTGGATGGGAAGTGGAGCAACCGGAACACAAACCCATGTCCACATAGAATCCCAGGGCTTGCAAGGGGAGGATTAGCCAATTAAGACATTGCTCCAGGCCCAGCCATGTGACTGTTTCATCCCAGGCATCTAAAATGGAAAATGCCCAACTCAAGTATGTCGGACACATACTCTGCCCTTGATCTCTGCAGCTGTGACAACCTGATAGGTAAGCAGTGTCTGGGCAGGAGAAGCTTGGAACTCTGTGGTTAATAGCACCTGATTTCCAAGGACTTTATTTGGAATTGGGAGTTGACTATGAAGAATCAGAGAAGGATGCACTTAATTATTGAAAAAAAAAATTTATTTTCTTGCTCTATTCTAATCACCTAGCCAAATCAGAAGCCATTTCTGTAAGGGGTAATATTTTTAAAAATATTTCTAAAGTAAAATATGCCTCAATGAACAGGATATATTTATAGTGTGAGGAATGACTCAAACATCGGCCCTGAAGACCCCTGCCATTTTGGACTCAGTACCATTTTAAATATCTGCTTCCCCTAGGTCTCATTTGTTTAAGATTTTTACCTTCAATCTTCAATTCCTTTTTTTTTTTTTTTGCTGTGATACTTACCATTTCTTGTTTTATATTCATTTTCTTTTTTAATAAGCCCTTGAGATGCATTATTAAATCATTTATTTGAGATATTCCTGTGGGATGTTATAAATGTTATCAATGTCCCTCTCAATACTGTTTGTGCTACATTCATGGGTTTTTATGTTTTTGTTTAATTTATTCAGTGAAGGTCTTCTTCAAGAAGGTCTTTGATTTTCTTTTTCAATTTCTTCAATGACATATTGGTCATTTAGTAGCATGTTGTTTAACTTCGTGTTATTATCAATTTTTTCACTTTCTTCCTGTTGCTGATTTTGTTTTATGGCTTTTCCTTTAAGGGAATGTATAGTAACTGTGTAACAGAGACTATCATATCCAGATGTAAAGATACAGTACAGTATGCATCTCACTTCCAAATCAAAGGTGGACTCCCAATGAAACCGTTGAATATATCTTGACAATACAATGCTGCACTTTCTGTCATTATCCATACCTGTAATGTCAGGATACATTTAAATAACAGAATGATGGACTTACGACTGTTTATTAAGGACTATACTATTGTAATAATATAAGGAGGATCAGTATAGGCAGGAGAGTTGGGGAAGCAGGTAGGGAAATCCCAGAACCTATAGAAATGTATCATAAAATAATAATTTTTGAAAAGATGCACAAAATTAAAAAAGTAAAAACATGCGAGTTTTGTTCATAGACAGCAAATTTTAAAATAATTTACTGTGATTTAATAATGATAGATCATTAAAACTATCAGATATCATAACATGTCATTCTTAGCCATTTCTTTGGGAAAGATATAAAACAAAACTTGACAAAACTAGATTTGCCTCAATATTGATTTTTACATACTTTTTTTAAAAAGATTTATTTATTTTTATTGCAAAGTTAGATATAAAGTCAGAGAGGAGAAGAGAAAGAGAGAAAGATCTTCCGTTTGATGATTCACTCCCCAAGTGGCCACAACGGGCCCGTGCTGCGCCAATCCGAAGCCAGAAGCCAGGAGTCGTCTGGGTCCCCCACACAGGTGCAGGGTCCCAAGACCTTGGGCCATCCTCGACTGCCCTCCCAGGCCATAAGCAAGGAGCTGGATGGGAAGAGGGGCCTCCAGGATTAGAACCAGCGCCTATATGGGATCACGGCACGTTCAAGGTGAGGACTTCAGCCACTAGGCCACCGTGCCAGGCCCAATTTCTACATACTTTTTAAAAAATTTAATCCATTCATCTGAGAAGTCTTCAAAAAGTCTGAAAATTCATATTATGACAAAATTGTATGAATTAACAAAATTGTACCATCAGAAACTTACAATTTCATTTTTCTCTACTCTTACTGAAATGTCCTCATAGAAGGTTGAGATAGAGCAGTAGATCTCTGTCCTGGGTACACTGAGTCCACAGGTGAGTGAGGGGCGTTTTGTCTCCCCCAAGATGAACAGCAACGGCAATGATTTGACTGCCATGAATTTACACGCACTTTCTCTGTTATCAGGTTTCTACTGTGTTTTTCTGTTGTCAGATTTCGTCCTAGAGAATCTACAGCAAGTATGTGTAAAACTTTGCCAAGCAATGTAAACAGAAAAGGCGGGGCCCAGATTCAGGCTGTATTATCTGAATGCCAATAACAGCATCTACATTTCACAGCTTAGCAAGCTTTCACTAGCTAAGCCCTGATATAGGTAAAGACAGCAAACTAGCAGAATCAATAGCATTTATTTTGTCTCGTTTACAGATTCCCATGACTTGTGTTTTAAATAACACTGGCCATTAATACTTGTCTATAAACTCTAAGTACTTGTTAATTATAGCAGATTATAACAAACTGCGAACACTGATCTTTGTGTCCTCATCCTTCTCTGGGTGTGGAATATGGAGATATGGAGTTCGTTGCCTACACATAGGCATATATCTTTATGTATTCAAAGTGGAAGATTTCTTTCCATTTTAAACGTTTCCCTCAGACACTATTCAGTTAATTTGTGAGCAATGTTTTATCTCTTAACTGCTTGAAATAGACCAGTTGCGGAGTGGAGAAGTGTTTTGGCCTTTATCTGAAGTCTTATCTTTATTAAATCACTTGTATTATTACACCACATAAACAACTTAATAAACACAGTACATACTTATCTAACCAGAGTCAGTAAGTCTATTGAGCCAGCCAATTTACTCTTAATTTTCTAGGAAAAAAAAAAATAAAGATAAAACCTGCTTATCAGTTGAGTCACTGGGGAAATTAAGTCTTCAGTTATCAAATCTGTTACCAAACCTGAGGCCCCTCTCACAAAGAGTACTACTTGAAGAGCTTTTGATTCTTTCTTCTCTAGAGTCGCCCAGTGGAACTTTCCAGTGACCTTTCCACTCGCTCCACCTCACAGATGTTCACTCAGAAAGGTTTCTTTATTCACCATCTCCCAATATCCCAGTGACTTTCACTTGCCCTTTGCCGTACCGAAGGATATTCTCAAGAGATCAGTTTTTTTTCATCAAATATTTACAACCCCAGTCAAAATAGAAGAAGAATGAGCTGGGATCTGATGAAACTGGAGTCAAATTGAAGGTGTTGAATGTTGTCCCCGGCCTACCCATTTTGACAACCACTGGACGCTTTAAACTTTGGATTGACTAAAATGAGATAAATGTTTAAATTATGCTTCTCAGCGGCATTTTGAGGACTCCCTAGCAGTACATGCATGGGGTTCGTGGACGTCACAGAGTGAACATGTGAGTGAAACTCACAGAGCAAAACCATTGTTATTGTCATTGAAATTTCTATGCCAAAGTATTGTTTTAAATGAGGCAAAACCATTTTGACAATCTAAACACCTCCTTTTTCCATTTTCAAAAGCTGTTATTCCCCACCATATTTTAATGTACTTTTTAATGCTTTAAGAAAAATGTGTTGAAGAATTTTTTAGTCCCTCTCTATTGTTTTATTGTTTCTATCTATATTTAGAACTAGCCAGCTGGACTCGGCTCAGTCTTGTTGGTGAGATCCAGCGCATCCTAAGCAGGAGCCAGCTGATCACATGCCTTCCTCTGTCGGATCAAGGTGTTGTCTTTGGCCATCTCCGCTTCACAGTTTCTTCACCCCCTGTGTGGTCTGGTGCTTGGCAGCCCTGTCTTCCACTGTGAACAGCACTGTGTTGTTGTCTCCTGTCTTCTCCACGGCCAACTCAGTGGTCAGGGAGAACCTTGATGGAGGCGTAGTGGTCAAGTTGGTTCCTGCCCATGATATTTGGGCTGTCACTGGAGGTGTAGGGTCAGGGCCACCAGAACAGGGAGGTGCGTAGCTCGTCTTTTACTATGACTGCGGATGCCTGAGCAGTTGGTCTTCTTGGCCTTCAGAGCCTTGGCTTGGCCTTGACCTTTGCCTTTGGCTTTGCTGGGAGCTTCCTTCTTGGCTTTGGGTGCCACTTTGATGGGAAAGCCCTTCATTCTTCTTTTTTAACACAATTCCCTTTATTCCCTAAAACACTGCTATTCTGAAGCCAATTAACAACCCCATGTTTTTAATGCAGTATATTCTTCCTAGTGTCCTCAGAAAACAATAGTAGCATTTTAATAATAATCATTAATAGTAATTTCAGCAAAATATTTTACTCAGCGTGTTAGTTTACAAATGGATGCCTGTCGGGGCCGGATATCTGGCCTGCTGGTTAAGATGCCTGCACACATTCACTTCGGAGTATCTGGGTTCAAGACCTAATTCTACCTCCTGATTTTAGCTTCTGTCATTGCAGGCCCTGGGAGGCAACAGTGCTGAGTCAGATGCTGGGGTTCATGCTGCCCACTCAGGGACCTGGCTGGGGTTCTTGCTGCCTCAGATGAGCTCTAGATGAGAGGGTCATTCGGAGAATGAACAAAAGCAGATGGGAGTGGTTGCTCACTGCTCTCTCATTCTCTATTTATCTGCCTCTCAATTAATGATAAAGAAAAAATCCATGAGATTGATGCATGTTAGCAGTTTGTGTAATAACCTATTGCAGATATGTCTCTAATCATTTTGTATTCCATTGCATGGTGATATGATTTATTTGGTATATTGTATATTACAGATATTTTTAAAAACATGACTCCTTTCAGAAATAGTCATTGATATGGTTAGGTGTTCAGTACAGAAAAAGGCAAAATAATAAAAGCAATTATTTAATTTGAATAGTATATCCTTCCTTCTCTGTGAGTCCTTGAAGCCAACACTTTACCACCGAATAAAGGCTATGGTCATCAGGGCCCAACACAGAGTTCCATGCCGCTTCTCCCAAGACATTGCTGACTTAACGGCCAGGCCACAATTGCTGAGATCAAAGGCAGAGGATAATGAAAAACCCTCAATGAAAAGAAAGCATTGACCACAATTTTCTTGTCATAGTTTCAAGTGATGGCTCTCATAATTACTTTTTATTCTGCATGAGAGCAGGAATATGATCACTTGCGAGTTGTCACAGGTGCTCAGATCAACCATGAATGCAAACTTAAGGAGTAATCATCCTATAGCCAGTGGGACTCAGCTCAGAACATTACAAAAAAAGGTCACATTAAAAATTATTTTTGATTTATTTATTTGAAAGGCAGAGTGACACAGAAGGAAAGACAGCGATTAGCCTCCTATTCTGTGGTTCGCTCCCTAAATGGCTGCAATAGCTAGAGCTGGGACAAGTGGAAACCATAAGCAAGGAACTCGTTGCGCGACTCCCACTGCTGTGGCAGGGATCAAAGACCTGTTACCTACTGCCTCCCGGGGTCTGCACTGGTGGGAGACTGAAGTTGGCAGCTGCAATGAAAAGTCAGGTCCTCTGATGTGGGACGCAGGTGTCTTAAGCATTAGACCAGACACCCAGCCTACATGTTTCTTCTTTTTTCAATTTTTTTTTTTTGTTTCTTCTTCATGTTCAGATCAGTCACCTGAGTTCCTATGACAACCTGCTTCCATTCTGCCTCCTCTTAGTGAGCGTGTACAAGCGCAGATGAGCGTGAGAGCCCTGATGTAAAGATGGAAGCCCCATGTCCAGATGGGTGTCAGAAGGGGACCAGGCCGAGTTTCTTCCAGGAAGTTCAGCTACATGTCTGTGACATAGTAGGAAGGGCTGGAGAATCCCTTCTGTTCCATGTCTTCCCAGGGAATCTCTTTCTAGCTCATTCTTATGTCTTCAGAGCTCTCAAGTCCCTAAATTGGCAATACAACCCTGTAAAAAAGCATCATGCATCTGTACTGCAGTTGGAATGAACCCTGCAAAGCTCATGTTGAGATTTAATGGCCATGGAAGCAGTATTAAGAGTTAGGTCATAGGGTCTGGCGTGAGAGCCTAACGGCTAAAGTCCTCGCCTTGCATGCACCAGGATCCTATATGGGCACAGGTTCATATCCAGGCTGCTCCACTTCCCTTCCAGCTCTCTGCTTGTGGACTGGGAAAGCAGTAGAGGACGGCCCAAAGCCTTGGGACCCTGCGCCTGTGTGGGAGACCTGGAAGAAGCTCCAGGGTCTGGATGCATTCAGCAATGACTATTGCAGCCACTTGAGGAGTGAACCATTGGATGGGAGATCTTTGCCACTTGGGATGCTGCATCCTGTATCAGAGTACCTGGTTCAAATCCCAGCTACTCTTTGTTTCTGATGCAGCTCCTGCTAATGCCCCTGGAAGGCAGTGAACTGGGGCTGTGGTCACTCCCATGGGAGGTGCAGTTCTGGACTTCTGAGCCAATCCTGGCTGTTGTGGGCATTTCCAGAGTGAATTAGACAATGAAAGATAACTCTCTTTCTCTCTCTGCATCTATCATCTGTTATCTAATTTATATCTTTCTCCTTCTTGCTCTGCCACAAATATGTCTTATTGAAAAATTTTTTGAGGAAAATAAAAGAAGAAAGGAACACAGAAGGGATTGTAGTAGTGGTTCCCTTCATCCCTGTGTTCTCTCATTCTACCCCCTCTCAAGGAAAGCCCGCGTGGATCTCACAATCCAGGTTTCCTTTGATTTTTCAAAAAATTTCATATCTTTCAAGATTGGCAAGGTGAAAGACAGGCACCAGAGCTGTGATGATGAAAAATAGTCCTGGAAAGGCAAAGTAGTGCCCAGAAGTAACACTCATGTTGAGAGCATTGGTACACATCTTTCCCTTTTAGGTCAGGATGCCAGGAGGAAGTTCAAACCAAATCATTTTGACCTGCAATAGATTAGCAATTGGATTTTTGAAAAATGCATGTCCTGCCACATAGCTAAATCACTGTAAATCACGGCATAATAAACCAGCGTGATGTGAATTTCACTATTGCTTTTGGGCTTGCTTCTTTAAAATGTGAAACTGTACTTTAATTTCAATAGCTTTTCCAATATGCTTTGTTGTGTATTGTACCTGAAAGCCCTTTGACAATTCCAAAGCTTGTCTACTGCGCATTCTTCTAATTTTTCTGCAATAATATTTCATGCAGAAAAAATTTCCCACATTCTACCCCTAAATAAAACTTTAGTAATTGTCAGTTTTTCTAATATAGAAAGTCTCACAAAACCCAATAAACTACTGCCCCCTCTCCTTTGTTATTCACAGACATTTTAATCTGATAATTCAGCCCAGTAGGTATCTACTTTAATAAAAGTAGTGAATATAAATCCCAGAAATTTTCATTGTCAAGTATTCCTAAATCCTTTGATTGGATGGATGTTAATACTAACTGCCTTTACAAAAGGAAATGGCAAAGACACAATCTCATTATTACGTTATTTTCTTGGTCTTGGAAAAATAGTGGCTTGATCCACTTTATTAGCCAGGCTGATAATGACTTCCGGCCTCTGCCCTTGGGAGCTTTCCAAGGGGTTTCAAGGCATATATCACCTTGAGTGATACGTGATATAACTATTTAGTACAGCTATGAAATTAACTGCTCACCCTTCAGCCTAGGGCTTAATGGAATTTGGGCTGAATATCCTGGGCATTATTTAATGACTGCCCCTCTGTCCCTTTCTTGTATGAACTTCAACACTTTAACCCGTGCTAACCACCTGTTACTCTCCACTGTTTAGCTTCACAAAGAAGCACCTTTCATGTAAAAGCTCATTCAACATATATTTAGTGCCTGCTATAGGTTAGGTGCTGGATGTTGGAGTATGATAATAAACCAAATGCATCCGTCCTCATGGAGCTGACCATGAGAGCCTTCTAGGCATTAATGCTTTTTGTTTTCTGTATAGATTTATGTACTACAGTTAGCTTGTTATCATTCTTTGGAATTTCTGGGCAATTTTTAAATTTATCTCAAGCCTTGTTGTTTTATAATAAAGTATATTAATGGGAGAGAATGGCTTAAGAAGTCCAAACAGTTGAGTTTGTTGTGGAGACGTATCATCTGCAGAACTGTAATTCTAGATTGTGTGTTTCCCGCACAGTCTAAACACCTGAGGCCATGTTGAATTCAGTGTTCGGATTTTGTGGCACTCTGGAATCTTCGCCTCCTTCCATGACTGTGCCTCATTGTTTCTCATGAATTGGAGGTGGAAAGGAGGTGGGAGAGAATTAAGAAAGTCAGCAGCTTTGCAGTAAAGTATCATACACAGTTTTGCTATGTGTCCCCACAGCGCTCAACACGTATATCTATATATTACATATTATTTTCCATAACCTGCCTTTTCCATTCCGATTTCCAATTCCTACCCTGTAATTTCTAAGTACACATAATTACTACTTCAGGTGTTAAATTCTACATTCACAAGTATCTGCACCCCAACCCTCCAAAACAAAAGACATCAGCTAGCTAAATACAATTACCACATTATAAAATGTGCAAATTTTAGCAATAATCATGGTCTAGGAGTATTCAACCAGAGACCGTCTTCCTGGAGGGCTACATCGAAAACCAACGGTAAATTCTGCATCCTGCTTCAGTAATTGTGACTTCAGGATTCATCTTTCAGAAGTGACCATTCTTCAAATGTTAGGAAGCCAAAATTAGATGTATATATAATAATGCTATTATATGAATTTTCACAATCTTTTATGGCTTGTTCTCAGTTCATCATGGACTTATTTAATCAATGGAGAAACATTTCCTACCTTCACCTGGCACCTTTCTAGGTGTTGGAAATATGGCTTAGGGAAAAAGCCACCTCCAGTTTCTTGCCCTCAGGAAGCATATCTTCCGTGGTGGGTGGAGGCAGATAAAACCCCTGTTCAGTCACAGCAGGAAGTCCCTCACATTCTCTTAATTTTTAAAGAAAATAGTGAAATAGTCTTTATCACAACTCATGTAGCACATTCAGTATGTTGACCTTGTCACTGTAACTCACAAATTGGTCTTCAGCTAATTTTCTATTGCCAATGATCCATGAACACAAATGGAAATGATAATGGAAACCAGAGTATCTATCCTTATAAAAAAAAATTTAAGGAAAACTAATCCATGACATCTCCAGAGGGAAGTTTGGCCATGTGTTCATCTCTTAGTCAGCTTTTGCCGATTTTGCAAGTTCGGCTTCCACTCAGATCCATTGGTGTCCATGTCATACCCAGTTTTCAGCGCTCCAACATCACACTAGCAATTCCTATCAATATTATTAAATTGCATGCCCTTTAACCCAACAGTTCCGCTCAAGAGTGTATCCTGGGCCTGGCACAATGGCTCAGTTGGCTAATTTTCCCCTTGCCAGCACCAGGATCCCATATGGGCACTGGTTTGTGTCCTGGCTGCTCCACTCCATGCTTGTGGCCTGGGAAAGTATTACAGGGTATGGCCCAGGTCCTTGGGATCCTGCACCCATATGGGAGACACGAAAAGAAGCTCTAGGGTTCTGACCTCCTATTGTCTCAAATCTCATGGTTGCAGCCCTTTGGGGAGTGAACGAACAGATGGAAGATCTTTTTCTCTGTCTCTGTAAATCTGCTGTTCCAATAAAAATGAATAAGTCTTAAAAAAAAGAGTATCCTATAGATACATTAACATGTACATAGTGATATTCTAGGTAAAAGAATACTCATTAAAAACATTACTTGTTATATGAAGAGATAGAAAATGATCTTTATGCCCATCAGTGGAGGCCTGGTTATACATATCCAGATACCTGTATAGAACAAATTATTTATGAAGTTTTTTATTCATGCGTTTCTTAAGTATGAGAGAATTCTGTGCAATGTTATGGAAAACTGTTCAAAAGCATGACTAAATGAAACTATGAAGATGGAGAACACTGTAGCACCTACTAAGATGTGTGTGTGTGTGTGTGTGTGTGTGTGTGTGTGTATTTATAGGAGGATAATTCAAATTGTTCATGGAAAAATGGAATAAAATGGTAAGCTTATTTTGATTCAAAAGAAATTGAAATTGATGTGGGCAAGGAGTCTTCAAAAAGTTTCTGGAGAATACTATGTATTGTAAAAAAATATGCGTGGTTTTCTAAATTTATTTGCAGCAAAAAAAAAACATTTCTAATTGCATTACCTGCGATAATGCATTATGTTTATTATGAACAGCCATACGTACAGTTCCATACACACCTGTGTGAATGTGTCTCAGGTAGAGCTATAAGATGCAGATGCCTGGATTCCTACAGAAAGCTAATAGGTAACCTGATATGGGACATGATATGCATAGGAAACTTCTAGAAGGCTAACTTTTCACCTCAAATCCTATTGTTATTTTTCAAATTTTATATCATGTGCATGCATGTCTCTCCTATTCTGCCTTTACAAAGAAAGCCCAAACAAGTAAACAATTGGTCTCCCTTGCTTTGTTTATATCCATGGAAACTTTATTTTAGGCAAGAAAATGGGGGACATAACATCAGATATTCTCCAAATTCTACTCTAACTAAAAAACATTCCACACATGTTTATGCCATGGGGTTTTTGTCTCTTTGTCTTAGAATTCTAACACAATGTCATGAATTTGGATAGCTCACATTTTTCCATGATTTGTAAATCTGAAGATTGATGAACAGCCTACAAGTGGTTCAGGGCCAGCTTCATGTTTTTCCCTTTGGTCCATGCATAAGTGAGCACTCTCCCTGGAAAACTGGTTCTTAGGCACTCTGGGGTTAGAGTGAAACTCATTTCTCACCTCTAGCACAAAACTTTTCACTTTTCTACCTACAGACACAAAGAAAAGACCTGAACGTGTTAAACTTGACCTTTTGTTCTCGGAAAATTTCAGAAATTCCTTCAGAGGGCACCAAAGTAGGTGCTTGCCTTGATGAAAAAAAATAAACTTAATTCAATTATTTTAAAGGCAGTGTCCTTAATTTTTCACTTATTGCCAACTACTGATGCATATTGACATAAGTACAAATAGATTATTTTCAAAGACTGTCAGGGAAGATGTTTAATCTATAAAAAAGAAGTTTGCATCTCAGGAAAAGTAATGAAACTTTGTGTCAAGATGAATTTAGTACATTAAATTTGCAGCAGATTTAAATCAATGCAGATAGTGCTAAATAAAGCAAAACAAAACAAAAAAATACCAGGGAAGATTCAGAAACATTGATCATGACCAAAATACGCCCCAACGCTGTGAAGCGGTTTACTTCAGTAATATTGGTGGTCATTGACTAAATCAATGAAACTCATTCTTTCAAGAGCATCCAATTATCAGTTTACTGTAGAGTGAGCATCCTAATAAATCAGCATACTTTACATAGAATTAGACAAAGCCAACACGCAAGTTAATAACAAGGCATGAAAAAAAATGTAGCACGAACTCCCAACAGGCCCAGAAAAATAATCTTGTGACAAATTACTTCATTTAAGTTAGTTTCATAGATGCAAATATTTCAAAGTCATTCCTTTCTGATCGGAGGTTTATGGCTAGCCGTTTTAATAGAGTTTGATTAAGCACTTGAGGGAGCCAATCAATATTCCTCTGTCATATTTACACAGTAAAAAACAGCATGTTCAGTGAGCACAAGCCATCATGGATTGAGGTGTTATATTATTCAGAAAGTTAGCAGCAATATTTTTTACAGCTCCTTTGGTCATTTTCAAAATGGGCCTTCTTAATAGAATTCAACAGCTTCGATGCAATGAATTGAGAAATGAATGAAGTAAGAGAAGCATTAGAATCAAAATAAACAACTTCTGTGGGCTTAAGATTTTTTTGCCAAGAGACATATGATAATTATGGATAAGAAAAAAATTTTTTTCAACTGCTAAGTAAAATACAAATCATAACCAATGTAGTAGAATAGTTGGGGCCATTAGTAGTACCAGAAAGAATTCAAACACTGAACCAAATTTGTCTTGGAACATTATGGACCCCTTTCACAAGATATAGGAACAGATATAGTTCATCACAAATGATCTTGCATTAAAATTGAAATGTGTCATTTATGCAGTCAGCTCACTAGATATGGACAGCCAATCCTGATCAGACATGTCCCCAAGTGAACTGAGATGTGCTGATGAATTCCTGATGACGCACGGACAACATTTTCAAAAGAGAAAAAAGTTGTCTAAACATGGACACTAAGGCAGCTCTTGGGAACGGCTGTCATGCCTCTAGGCTAAGAGGCACTGGGTGCTGCCAGGAGTCGCAGGCACGCTGGCGGATAGATAAAATCTGGGTTCCCAACAGCAATCGGGGATGGAGTCTTTAAGAACTGAAGCATTCACGGAAAGAGTCAAAAATGCCAAAGCCTTGGCTTTTCACTCTTACAAAAGCAAGAAATCTGCTCTTGAAAAGTGAGTGGAAAGAGGAAACTTTTGGAAAGCAGTGTTGTGAAGTGAGAAAAAAAAAAAAATGGTGAACTCCACAGCCAGGAAAAAAAAATCTGTGTTTGACCCCACTGTCTACATCCCTGCTGGTATAGGGCCATCTTGTGCTTCTGTAAGGCACACAAAAAATGTAGATTCTTGTTTCTTACACTCTGGAGACTGGGAAATCTGAGGTTACAGGGTCCACATCAATAGGGACTTTTTTGCTGTATCATGGCACGGTAGAAGCATCTATCTCATGGACCAAAAGTGATGACTCATGCAAGCTTAGCTTTCACTGCTTTTTATCATAAAACCACCCATCCCATCATTAACACCCCATTCTAGTGTCCTTGCCATTGCTAATTACCTTGTGAAGAACCCACCTCCAAATATCCTCAGCGTATTGAGTTTGCTGGTTCAGTTTTCAATGCATAAACTTCAGGGGAAAAATTCAAACCTTAGCACTTCCAAAGTTCAGCATTCTCATTTATAAAACGGGGATATCATTTGCACTCTTCTGAGGTATTACTATAAGCCTGTAATGAAAATGTATGGAAAATATCTTACTTATCATAGGGCTTAAAATAAATATTCTTCATGTTGGTCCTTGTGTTTTCTCATACTGCAACTCAGAGGGTCTAACGGGAAATATATGGTAGCTGAAGGCAGTATGGCTGTAAGTGTGGCTGTTAGCCTTCGATGAGATCTGTTGGCTGCTCTCCAGTGCCATAGCTGTAGCATTCATTATTTCTTGTTTAAATATTCTTATTACAGGAATTGGAAGAAGAATCAAATATAGTACAGTTGTTTTAAAGTGAGATGATTTTGGCCGAGTGTGGTAGGTAGCCTAGTGGCTAAAACCCTCACCTTGAATGCACCGGGATCCCATATGGGGACTGGTTCTAATCCCAGTGATCTTGTTTCCCTTCCAGCTTCCTGCTTGTGGCCTGGCAAAGCAGTTGAAGAGGGCGCAAAGCCTTGGAACCCTGCACCCATGTGGGAGACCCAGAAGAAGCTCCTGGCTCCTGGTTCGGCATCGGCTCAGCTCTGGCTGTTGCGGCCACTTGGGGAGTGAATCAACAGATGGGAGATCTTCCTCTCTGTCTCTCCTCCTCTCTGTATATCTGCCTTTTCAATAAAAACATATAAATCTTTATACAACAAAAGAGATAATTTCAGAAATTTAGATCAAGGATTGTCATCCACAGTTGCAGCTGAGTTTTGCCAGCACTGTGGTGCGGTAGGGTAAACTATTGCTTCAAATGAAGACTGCCTGTTGGAAACCCGGCTGCTCTGCGTTCAATCCACCTTCCTGCTAATGTGCTGAGAAGGCAGCAGAGGATGATACAAGTGCTTGGGCTGTTACAACTCACTTAGGAAACCCACATGGAATTCCAAGACCCAGGCTTTAGCCTAACTCAGCCCCTATTGTTCCCTCTTGGGTAGTGCGTCCGAGAATGAAAGATTCTCTCTTACTCATATTCTCTCCTCTCTCTCTCTCTCTCTCCCCCCTCCCTCCCTCCCTCCCCTCTCCCCACCATTTCTTTGATGCTATCTTTTCAAATAAATATATGTTCAAATAAATATATGTTGAAAACACCAACTCTGGTGAATCAAAAGCAAATCTATGGAAGAGGGGGACACCAGGTTTTTGTATTTTTAGGTTCCTTAATTGAGCGTAATATTTAGCAATACAGATGATCAGCAATTTTTTTTAAAGATTTATTTTATTTTTATTACAAAGTCAGATATACTGAGAGGAGGAGAGATAGAGAGGAAGTGGAGCTGCCGGGATTAGAACCAGCAGCCGTATGGGATCAAGGCGAGGACCTTAGCCACTAGGCCATGCTGCCGAGCCTGTCTCTTAGGCATTTTTAAGACACTCGCTCCGGTTGTACACAATGAGTGCCACAGAGTCTGCATCGTGTTAACAAGAGCCAAGTACTGAATCACTACAGGCAAGGCAGCCAGTGTAGCCCACCACTTTTGCTAACCACATGTGCTACAGAGATGTCCTGTGCCCTCCGCACCTGCCTTCTCTGAACTGTTAGGCCTGACGTGGCATTCCCCTGCCTTCCAGCAGCTAACCTCATTATGAGGCAAAAATCAGCAAAAAGTGAGTATAGGAGGAAAGTAAAAGTTGTCAGTTTTTTTAATTGGAAAGTCAGATATACAGAGAGGAGGAGAGACAGAGGAATGTCTTCTGTCTGTTGATTCACTCCCCATACAGCTGCATTGGCCGTTGCTGAGCTGATCCGAAACCAAGAGCCAGGAGCCTCTTCCAGGTCACCCACGCAGGTGCAGGATCCCAAGGCTTTGGGCCATCCTCGACTGCTTTCCCAGGCCACAAGCAGGGAGTTAGATAGGAAGTGGGGCTGCCAGGATTAGAACCAGCGTCCATATGGGATCCCAGTGCATACAAGGCAAGGACTTTAGCTGCTAGGCTACTGTGCTGGGCCCAAAAGTTGTCAATTTTTAAAAAGATTTATTGACTTATCTGAAAGGCCGAATGACAAAGGAGGGTAGGTCTTCCAGCTGCTGGCAGGCTTCCCTGAACCCAGGAGCCAGGAACTCCACCCTTGTCTCCCACATGGGTAGCAAGGGGATGAAGCACTTGAGCCATCTTCTGTTGCTTCCCCAAGTGCATCGGCAGGGATCTGGATTAGAAGTGGAGCAGTCAGGACTGGGAACTCGTGCTAGCTTGGGATGCTGGTACTGCAAGCAGAGAGTTAATGAGCTATGCCACAATGTGAGCCACAGACGTTGTCAATTTAATATTTGTATAACTTTATTCCTCAGACAATGTTTTGCTATCAGCAGTGGTCACCTTGGCCCCAGTCACAGCAGCTACAGCCAGTGTGTGTGTGCAAGCATGCAAGTACACAGACATTAACACAATTTTGTTACCTCGATTCTGCTCCCATGTTTTCTCCGACACTCTACGGGAAGAGTGCTGCCATTGGTAGGGTAGAGTGCTCGCTCAGCGGTCATAAGCATTAAGATGAGAGTTGAAATTATAGGGCTTGTGACTCTAGCAGTTATTCTGTCAAGCATTAGGGAAGAATGCAAATTATTAAGAAAACCTCAACAATCAATTAAAATTGATCTTGGTTTGCTGCCCATTGATTCTCTGGCTGGAACTTGGACAAGAAGGAGTGACCATAAAAGACAATAACTGTAAAAGAGAGGTCTTCCTGTCCATGCGTCTGGGGTTGCAGTGTATTGAACGCTCTTTGTAAAGTGGCAGGTATTTCAAGGTTCACATCATTGAAATGTATGAAGAAAAATTCTGATCTGGAAAAACACACACACAGGGTAACAGAGATGTGAGCCAAAATTTAACAGTGGCCCTCTCCATTACTCAACCCGTCACTGTTCTCTGTACAGTTGAAACTAAGGCTGGCACTGCTGGTTGAAAAGGGGGTGAAATATTTCACTAATGAAATGCACGCCTGTAACTGGCCTGAAGTCTATTACTCTCTGAAGAGCCTATTTGGCATCTATCAGTTCAGCTTCTTCCTTGAGCATGGCGATCAGCGTGTCTAGGTCCCATGCTCCCTGCTGCACTGCTTGAACTCTCCCTGGGTGAGTCTCCCTCATCACGACCTATAGCCACCCACTTTACACTCTGCACAAAAGCTGCTTAACATCTGGTTGCCAGCTCACCTGTCCATGCCGGTGGAGTCTGGTTTCAGTGCCTTCCATTCAGGAAGCCATGATTAATGTGCTCTCTCAACCTCATCATCCTCCCCCTCTGGAAATCTGGTCAAAATGCCGATTCTGTAGTAGCTTATTCCTGGACCTGTTGAATTAGAAACTCTGGGAACAGGGTCAGGCAGTGGGTGGCTCAGCAAGTAGTTCTGAACCATGCTAAAATTGGAGAATCACTTCAGCGTAACCAACTTAAACCTGAGATCATCCCGCCATTGCTTCCCAACTGAGAGTGAATATGGATCACCCTGTAAGTCTTGTTCTTGGCCTTTGGTGAGATGTTCTTGGCAATTACCCAAGCTCAAAGCCACATGACAGTTAGATACAAGGACTACTCTGTAAACTTTTACCTTATGCTGGGACTGAATAGCAGATTAACAATACACGTCTTTCCCTTAGGGGCCAAGGGACAGTTCGAACTTCTTGATGTGAATTTCTCTTGGTCTGTGGGATATCATTGGCTAAATGATGCAGGAAAACATGGCTGCTGATTCAGAATTAGTGAAGACAACACTGCATGGGATACATGTCTTTCTGTATAGCGGACAGAAGGCTTGGGTTATTAGTGAACAGAACCTTCCGTGTAATTTTCTCTAGAACTTTCTTTCAAGTCTTCAATACACAGAGCTAAGAGAGTTTTCCAGAGGTGGAAAGAAGTCCTGGAACAAGACTTTTAGTTAACTTGGTACTTCTTCAGGTACAAGTTAGGTGAGCTAACACAAATAGGACTGAATCTAAGAACAATGTTGTGTTCTCAGTTACAAATAAGGCCTGGCCTTGCTGGCATGCTGACAACAGGAATCTAATCAGTCACACCTTTAGGACATAACTTTGGGACCTGTGTATGGCCCCGTAAACCTCCAAAGATAAAATCAGAGGGGGTGGGCCTAGATGGTCTCTTTAATTAACAAAATAAATCCCTTCACTATATAGGGTAGGAAGCTAAACAGCTGAGATTTTATTGTTCCTGAGCACATATCAGTGGATGATGGCAAGCTAAGACTAAAACTAGAATTATCTTTTCGTAAGATTTATTTATTTATTTGCAAGGCAGAGTTACAGAGAGGGAGATAGACAAAAGGAGATCTTCCATCCACTGATTCACTTCCCACGTGGCTGCAACAGCCAGGGCAGACCCAGTCTAACACCTGGAGCCTGAAACTCCATCTGGAGCTCCTACAGGGGTAGCAGGTGCCAAGTACATGCATTGTCTTCTAGGGGCATCCCAGGCACATTAGCAGGAAGCTGGATGGAAAATAGAGCAGCCAGCAGCAGTGTAAACCTCTGTGCTACAACATGAGTCCCTAGAATTTTATCTTCCAACCATTGTCCTTGTTCTAACCGTCACAGGCCTGCCAGGCCAAAAGCCACTCCTGCTGAGGGAAGCTCATGTACTCCGCTGCCAGCTGTTCTTGACAGGACATCTGCAGGTCATGACTGCAGGTCATGAAGAGAAAGCCAAGGTCAGCCTTCTGCTGTTGGAAGAGTGAAGTTAATAGACAAAACATTGAGCCAGCTGTTCCTTAGCCGCTTCTCAGACTAGAGAATACAAAATGCAAACAATGCTTGATCCTCTTGAATATTGTAAAGAATGGGGCTGGCATCATAGACTAGCAGGCTAAGCCTCCCAGCTGCAGTGCCGGCATCCCCTATGGGCAGTGGTTTGAGTCTTGGCTGCTCTATTTCCAATCCAGATGTTCCTCAGAAAGCAGCAGAAGGTGGCCCACATGCTTGGGCTCCCACACCCCCGCGTTGGAGACCCGGAAGGTCCCGGGCCAGCTCCAGCTGTTGCAACCACTTGGGCAGTGAACCAGCAGATGGAGGAAGACACATTGCAAGGAACACAACTCAGACAGCATAAAAATGATTACAAAAATTTTCCAGTTTTCTGACAGGTGGACTCCTGTAAAAGTATGACCATTATAAAGAATTTTTAATGCTTAAACATAATGACAAGTGAGGAAAAGTAGCATATAGAAACTATATGTAGTAGTAGTTTAAACCATATTTTTGAGTTACATAAATTTCTATTTTATTTTGCATTCTAAAAAAATCCTGAAAGAAATGCATCAAAATATTAACACTGGTTATAGCTATTAGAGACGAAAAATTTTTTTTTACTTTTTCACTTTTTGCATTGTCTGTATTTTATAATCTGAACATTTATTGCATTTATATTAAGAATAAAAATTTTAGAAGAGATACATGTAGGTAATTTTTCTTAAATTGATATTTTCTTAAATTCTCTTTGGGGGAAATAAAGCAAATACATTTTCCATTTAAATGTTCACATATCTACCACAAAGTAGCTGCTTTTGAAAAAAAAAAAAATGTATTTGTACTACTCTCAAGAAAGCCTTTTGTAGTCCACTGAAGAATTTAGTTAAAGTTTAGTCTTTTGAGATAAAATCAGATTCCAAAACTGGAATGGATGAGTTACTAGGATAAGATGAGAACAGCCTACAGGGCTTTGGTTCAAGTTAAGCATTGCATTCTTTTGAAGAGGCAAGTGAAGTGCTAGAATTTACACACTGTGATTAGTTAACAGAGGTTTTTCATTTATAGATGACACATACAGTACTTCAGTTACTTCAGTCTCAAAATACTTGCTTTTTAATTACCTTATGTGTACAAAGTGAACAAATTTCACAGTATGTATTTAGGAGCACAGCGATAGGGCTTACCCACCCCCTCTGCCCGCATTCTCCATAGTTCTGAGGAGTTTACTAATGTTTGAGTTTGCTTGCTCACAATCTAAAATCCTCCTCCAATATTCAACCTACCCACTAAGTAACTATACGATAATCACAACTAAGTGTCTGGAACTCCCTTTGGTTTGAAATAAAATTGAAATAACTAACAACAGTTATTTTCAACAGTTTCGTGTTGTAACTGACAAGGAATGGCTTGTGAGGCAAATGATCCTAAGGAAGTAAGGGAAAATTCAGACTTGAAACACTTCGAACAGTCAAGGGGTTGAGGGAGTAAGAGGAACTCTCTCTGTATTCTGAAATTGGTTTCCATCCCGTAATGTGGCTCATGAAGTCCAACGGTGGCCCTGGACTGGGAACTCACAGAACAGAAGTCACAGGGGAGCAAGATTCAGAGTGAGGCCAGAGGACAACAGGAAAAGATGAAATCACTATGAGGGCATCGAGACTGAAGGAAGGGCAGGCAGCTGGGGGAGGAAACGGGCAGCCTCAGGATCCTCTTTGGCTCCCAGGAAGGAGAGCCCACCCTCCCGTGGACACCACTTCCTTGGAGCTGACTGAAGATCTGCTCCCAGATGCAGAGATTTCCTGGGTGTGTGACGGATAGGAATCTGCACAGGAAGTGAGAGGCGTGGTTCCTCTGGGGTGGAAGGAAGTGATGTGAAAGAACAGGTAGAATGACGAACTAGAAGGCAACAGCTCCATGACCTGGCCATTCATACCGTGGGACACTGCACAGCCATGCCACGTGACAAGGAAAACCTCCCAACAGGGCGGCTGGGTGGTCTGAGGGTCACTCAGTAGGTGGCGTGAGTGCTATCCTAATTTATTGGCTGGGAGTTAGTGACTATATCTTGGCAGCAGCTTGATTGAGAATATAAAGAATCAAAAAGCACACCAATAAAAATTAATATCCACCTTGGTCTCAGCTGTGACTGCTGTCATTAAACTGCGATCCTCAGCGGGGCAAACAATCTAAAGTGGAAACCAAAGTGACAGTTGGCACCACAAAATGCAATTCCTATTGCACCCTTTCTAGTTAACTAGCTTATTTCTCAAGTTTTCGTTTAACCAGCACCGATGCTCCTGTATAGAGTAGTGTTTCCATGTGAATTGTTTCTTAAATTTCACCGTATGCTCCACTGGAAATATTTATAGACTTACTACTTTTCAGCCATACTCTGATCCTCACTTCATCTGAGGCATATAAAAAAGGTAGCAACTATGTGTTCATTGGACACACATTTGTTTTTCATATGAATTGAACTCCTTCATTTTGTGTGAAAATTGAAAGTAAAAGCCATCGATACAATTTACCACCTGATATGTATGTTTTATTATCGATCATTTATCGATTTCTTCTGCAGTTTGTTTTCTACAACACTTTGTAGCATGTGAAGAAATTCAGTGATCAATGTCAGGATCAATTTCCAGTGGGGCGGCACTTGAAAGGTGGCAGAGAGCACCTGGGTAGCTTCCAGGGCCCCATTACCAGAGAACCGCACCTCCGTAGAAGAGTAACTGGGAAGAAGAAAATCAGATTAAATAATTAGTGTCAATTAGCTCCAGCAAAATCATTCCGTAAACAATTGGTCTCCAGTGCCCTGCTTAATTATGTAAGACTTCCATGTTCCTTACCAAGCCTGCTTTGCTTCCTGTTGACTCTTGAGTTTCCCAGAGGTATAATTAATTATTGCCTTGTAAATAAACCCTTGGTAATTAATGGCAGCAAAATCAATGTAGTAACTTTTGTGGGAAAAATAAAAAAGAGCTGTTCAAGGAGGACACTGACTGTACATGACCTTTGCCTATTCCCTGTTTTGCATAGGTTATGTACATGCGTATGAAAACACTTGATCTTGGAGCTGGTTTGGTTGTGGCACAGAGAATTAAATCCCTGCCTGTGACACAAGATCCCAGATTGCAACACTAGTTGGAGTCCTGGCTCATCTGCGTCTGATCCAGAGCCTTGCTGATGGGCCTGGGAAGACAGCCACAGGTGAACCAAATACTTGGACCCTTGCACTCACTCGGATGAAATTCCTAGTTCCTGGCTTTAGCCTTTTGACAAATTAACCCATGGATAAAAGATCTCTTCCCCTTTGTCTCTGTTGCTCATTCTTTCAAATAAATAAATCTTTAAACATAAAAAACAAAATATTTTCTTTCCATGATAACCACTTTATTATTATTTTTTTTTTTAGAAATTATTTTAGTTTTATTGGAAAGGCAGATCGACATGAGAGACATAGAGAAAGATCTTCTATCTGCTGATTCACTTCCAAGGTGGCCACAACGGCCAGAGATGAGCTGATCCAAAACTAGAAGCCAGGAGCTCCTTCCAGGTCTGGCACATGGATTAAGGGCCCCAAGGCTTTGGGCCGTCCTTGACTGCTTTCCCAGGCCACAAGTGGGGAGCTGGATGGGAAATAGAGCAGCCAAGACACAAACCAGCGCCCATATGGGATCCTGGCATATGCAAGACGAGGATTTGGCCACTGACCCATCATGCTGGGCCCCTAAAATAGCTTTTCAAATACCCAATCTAAATAACCAAATAGTTCATTTTGAGGGTACTGTAAGCAGTGCATTTCCAAAAAAAAAAAAAAAAAAGGAATACCTGTCTTTAGGTATTCTGTTCCCTCGAAAGGAAGCACCTGGTCTAGCCTGCTCTCCAATGGCATTCTAGGCTTTCCCGCACCACAAGGGGAGCAGAAGCCACAAGGGCATCACTCCCAGGAAGCACAGTTCATACACCAGTGGTACTGCTTTCTTCCTTGTGTGCATTTAGGTCCTGTCAAATGTGTCCCTGAGGACTGGCATTTGGCCTATTGTTTGAGGCACCCACAGACCTTAATTGGAGTACCCTCATTCAAAAACCCGCTCCTCCAGCTGCTTGCTCCAGCTTCCTGCTAATGAGACCCTGCGAGAGGCAGCAGCATGACTCCGGTGATTCACATGGAAGACATGGATTTACCTATTTCACTTCCAGCTTTGACCCCGGCCTTGGGCTGTTGTGGGACACAAGCATCTTAACCATTAGGCCACAGGCCCACCCCTGGAGTTCATTTTTCAAGAAACCGTTAAGGTTTCCAATCTTACAGTACCTTACACATACAGATGCAAGCATCAAGGAATTCCAGGCCCTGGCTGTCAGTGTTCAATTGTCATTCTAAGTGCTTTAGTAGGCTCTGTCCACAGGAGTGACTGACATGAGCACTCTCAAGATTCTGAAACAGGTACAGCATGGAATCTGCTCCCTAGGACCCTGAAACCCAAATGTTTATTTCAAGATTGTATTGTGGGCCCCATGCTCAGGTTTGCCTTGATGTTTCTTCTTCGGCAGCAACCAGCCACATCACAGCTAAGATCTTGGCCTCTAGTTCATTGCCTCCCATAAATCTCCTGCGGCTGTGAGAGCCTACTTTTAAGTCAGAGTGATAAAGCCTAATTATATTGAATTCCATGTATTAGGTAACAAGTAAATAAATAATGTGCAATGATAAATCATAGCCTTTTAGTCTTTTGCATGGAAATATCTTACTTCCTTAATAAGTTGTCAGAGTTCATTGAATGGTAATAATATTAGCAAATTTAATTTTGTAAAGCAAACTAATGAAAAAACATTAAGTAAAACTGGAGGTCAAAATCCTAGCCCTTAGGCTTTCAGGTAAAGGCTTGTCTAGAAAAATTAAGGTCATTGAAAAATAGATCTCTGAAACATAACCAGAAAACAGTTCATCATTTATCATGCCTGAAATATTTCCTCAAATGACATAAAAATGCTTGCAATAACACTTTTTTGAAAATGATATGCCAATACATAATAAAATCACTAATGATATACCTCAGGCCACAGTTTTGCAGTTAATATTTGTCCACACTTGATCAACTGAAAAATGGATACTCCATCATCAGTAGAGTGATAAAGCCACTAGAGAGAGAATGATGAGAAAACATTTCTGGCGTGAAGTGTGAAAGTTTTATTTGAACTATAGCTCCTCAAATAAATAAGAGTGTTTAAGATTAATGTAGGCTAAATTGAGGATGTTCGTTCTTGTGTTCATGTCGCATCGGATTTGACGAGGTAAGTACAATTGGGGAGAAGAACCAAAAGAGGATGAGTTTCCTCATAAGTTTCATTGTGTAGTGTGGGCGAGGATTCAGCAAATATGTCTGCATATAAGTTTACCCTGTGACATTAAATAAGTTATAGGAACACTGAAATTATTTGAAAAAAAAAAAAAACCACTAAGCCTACTGGAAAATGGACAGCAAGGGAGCCTTCCATGTAGGCCTCCGTGGCATCAGAGATCCAAGTTGGAAACTCAGGGCTTCGCACGGTCAAGGCAGACAGCAGGCACGATGACATGTTAAATTACCCACATGATGTATAGCTTAATGAACCCCCTTGTGTTGATCGCACTTGGCATTAATCAACAGCCATGAACAGATTCCCTTATTTTCTCAATGCTGCTCTGATAAACTGCAATTTCATTTAACCTCAGACAGCAACTTTAATAGCTTCCCCGGGACAACTGTCGATACCTGCCTGGGTATACAGTGATTAAACCGCAGCCCAAGATGCATGTCATGAATTTTCTTCATTTGAAATCAGAATTTTTATTCTTAACAAATATTTGCATAAAATATGCTGGAGATACCGAGATGTCCACAGATGTGCCAAGTCTAAATTTTCCATGCTATATTATGAAAAAATTCATTAACAGCCTATTCACAAGCATTTTTACTGGTGTGTTTCTTTTGCTTTTTAAAATAGTCCTGCCCTGGGCAAAAGCAATAAAAAGGAGAAATCCCAACTCAAAATCAAATCCTCAACTGTTCCTGCAGTGCACCAGACACATTCTCCAGGCTCTAAGGGATGGCTGGCAGATTCCCACAAGCTCAGCTGAGTAGTAAATAGCACCTTTCTTTTAACTACCCAAGTCATAACCACAACATGTGGATAAGTCTTAATTAAAATTAATTACTAAACAAAAGAAAGATATCCTGCTTTCATTTCCTTCTTTTTAAATTTGTTTGGTAGACTTAGCTTATGCTGGTCAATGTCCTAATTTTTTTTTAAGTAGATTTAGTGAAACAGAAAGGGAAAGCAACCATCCACTGGCACACTACCTCAATACCTGTAATAACAGCCAGGACTGAAGACAAGCCAGGAGCCTGGAAGTCAGTCTGGCTCTGCCCACGTGGAGGGGTATCAGCCAGTTGATCTGTCACTGCTTCTTCCCAGGGTGCGGATTAGCAGGAAGTGGGAGTCAAGAACAGAGCCAAGGATTGACCCAGGGACTCAAGTACAATATGCAGACAGCATAACCAGCATCCCCACTATTAGGCCAAACACCCGTCCCCAATTTCCTGAGTTTAAAAGACAGCATCTATATGTTTATACAGGCTGATCACAGAGCGAAGACACTTCTTTCCGGTTCTCCTAAAACCAAATTGTGTAGGGTTGGGGTAGGTTTGTGGCACAGCCTTCGATAAGCTGCCGCTTCGGACATCTGCGTCCTGTATCGGGGTGTCTAGGCTAGAGTCCTGCCTGTGCTACCCATCCCACTTCCTGCTGAGGCACATCCTAGCAGGAAGCTGATGACTCTGGTGCCTGAGCCTGTGTCACCATGTACACGACCCTGTCTCTTGACTTTGGCTTGGAATAGTCTGAAGTGTTGTGGACATCAGAGGAGTGACTCAGCAAATGGAAGATGGCTGTCTGTCTCTGATAGTCTGCCTTGTAAATAAATAAACTTTTTTGGTTTTTTTAATTTGTTTATTCATTTTTATTCCATGATACAGTTTCATAGGCTCAGGAATTTCCCCTCCCCTCCCCAAGTCCCTGCTCCCCCCCCTCCAATTTTCACCATATCGTTACAATAATATAGTCCTTCACAATCAGTCATAAGTTCATCATTCTGCTGTTTAAGTGTATCCTGACATTATAGGTATGACAATGGCAGAGAGTCCAGCATCCTATTGTCAAGATACATTCAACAGTTTCATTGGGAGTCCATCTTTGATGTGAAAGTAGAGATACACACTGCATTGTATCTTCACATCTGGATGTGATAGTCTCTAGTAAACAGTTACTATACATCCCCTTAAATGAAAAGCCGTAAAACAAAAGAGAGAAAAATAGAAAATTGTACAATAACATGAAGTTAAGTAACACGTTACTGAATGACCAAGGTGTCACTGAAGAAATGAAAAAGATAATCAAAGACCTGCCTGAGGCAAATAATGTTATTGTGTGACCTATGAGTCACTGAAGAAATTAATAAGAAAAACGAAAACTTTTTTGAATGGGTGAAAATAAAAACAAAAATATCAACCCCCTTTGAGATACAGCAAAAACAGTATCACAGAGGCTATTGATCTTATATTTTGCATGAAGGCTGCCTTTTATCAGAGAGAACATGTGATATTTGTCCTTTTGGCATTCCTTGTTTTAATGAGCATAATGGCCTCTAGCTGGGATCATTTGGTTGCAAATGAAAGAATTTCATTCTTTTTAATGGCTGAGTAGTATTCCATAGAGTAGATATGCCACGATATCTTTATTCATTCCTCTTTGGACAGGCATCTGTAAATACAAGATTAAAGATCCATTTTTCATAGGCATATTTCATTTCCTCTGGATATATTCAGAGCAATGGAATAGCTGGGTCATATGGCAGATCAACTTTCAATTCTCTTAGCACTCTCATTACTGACTTCCATAGTAGTTGTACTAGCCTACACTCCCACCAACAGTGAAAGAGGGTACCTTTCTCCTCACATCCACACCAGCAGGTGTTGTTAGTACAGTTCTGAATGTTGGCCACTGTGGTTTTCATTTGTATCTCCCTGACAGCTAGGGAGCCTGAGCATTTTTCATGTCTATCAGCCATTTTAATTTATTCTTTTGAAAAATGTCTGTTCATTTCCTTCACCCATTTCTTCACAGGGTTGTTTGTTCTGTTGTTCAGTTTCTGAAGCTCTTTGTAAATCCTAGATATTGGTCCCCTATCACTTGTGTAGTGGGCAAAGATTTTCTCCGCTTCTGTTGGTTGCTTCTTCACTTTAATTGTCCCTTTGCTATAGATAAGCTTTTTAGTTTGATGTAATCCCATTTGATTATTTGGTTTTGACTGCTTGTGCTTTTGGTGACTTGTCTAAGAAGTCTTTCCAAATCCCTATATCTTGGGGAGTGCTTCCTATGTTTTCCTCTAATAGTTTGATGGTTTCTGGGTGCAGATTTAGGTCCTTGATCCATTTAGAGCTGATTTTTGTATCAGGTGACAGGTGATCATTTTACCTCTGCAGGCTGTTACCAACAGTCCCAACAGTACTTGTTGAAGAGACCAGGCTTTTCCCCTGTATTATTTTCAGTTCTTTTTTCAAAGATTAAGTGGCTGTATATGTGTGGGGGCTCCCTTCTGGGGGATTCTGTTCTGTTCCATTGATCTCTGTTTCTGTACCAGTACCAGACAGTTGTATTGACCACTGGTCTAGTATGACTTAAGGTCTGGAACTGTAATTCCTCCAACTTCATTTTTAGTCTTCAAATAAATTTTCAAGAATCCTTTAAAGACAGAGTGTGGAATTCTCAGGTATATGGCTTTATTTTTAGAATCCATGGCATCTATAATATCTGTCAAGGCAGAGCAAGAGATCCATAACCACCACAGGATGAGCAATGCCAAAGAGTGATTCCTTTTGAAAGAAAAGAGAAAGCTAAAATTCATGAGTCGAAAGATGCGTTATGGACCTGGCACAATGGCTCAGTGTCTAAATCCTTGCCTTGCATGTGCCGGGATCACATATGGACACCAGTCCTATTTTTGGCTGCTCCACTTCCCTTCCTGGGAAAGCAGGTGAGAAAAGCTCAAAGCCTTGGGACTCTGCACCCGTGTGGAAGACCCAGAAATTCCTGGCTCCTGGCATCAGATCAGCTAAGCTCTGGGCCATTGCAGCCACTTGGGGAGTGAACTAGCAGACAGAAGGTCCTTCTGTCTCCCCTTCTCTCTGTAAATGCAACTTTCCATTTAAAATAAATAAATCTTTAAAAAAAAGATGCATTGTATGAAGAGGATGGGGTAAACAGGAAGGCAGAGTAAGAAAGGAAGTGATCTGGTCATAGCACTTTGTAAGCCACTTTTTAAAAAATACCTATTTTATTTGAACGGCATGCTGACACAAAGAAAGAGAGAGATCATCAGTGTGTTGGTTCACTCCCCAAGTGGCTGTATTAGCTTGGGCTGCCCCAAGGTAAAGCCAAAGCCCAAGGTCTTCACCTGGATCATCCATGTGGGTGGCTCAAGCACTGGAGACATCAGCCTGCTTCCTAGGCACATTGGCACATTGGCAGGGAGCTAGATTGGAATCAGGGAAGCTAGGACACAGACCAACATTTCTACATAGAATGTAAGTATCCCAAATGGTGGCTTAATCTACTAGGTCACAACACCTGTCCCAGGTAGTGTTCTTTTTAATGAGAGGCCAGTGATTTCATGATTTGGAAATTGGCATCAGGGTTTCTGTAAGTTGTATTTCTAGTGCACATCATGAGAAATTTTCAGTAAGGTACCCTAGACTATGCACAAGGTTATGAACCACCTGTTTGTGTTTACATCTTTCCTTTTTAACATTAGTATGAAAATTTGGTGATTTGGGGGTTGAGAAAGCTTATTGGAAAAGGTATTGAACTGGAAGTTAGGGCCACTGGTTCTGGTTCCAGTCACCTCTGATTAGCTATGTGTGTTTTGGCAACTCATTTAATTTTCATTCAGAGTCATTTAACTTCTTTAGGATTGCCTGTCAATAAAGGAAGGGAATTTGATTTTGTTATCTCTGGATCTATTAGCTGTTCCTGGACTGTGTATTCTGTGATCTATAACTGACTTCAGACAAAGTCCTTGAGCTAGGGAAAGTGTTTGGCTTAATGAGTAAAACTATACCTACATCCTTGGGAAGCCTACATCCCCTACTCAAGTGACTGGGTTTGAGCAATGCGCTGTCTTGGAGAGAGTGAGGATGGTCACGTGGTTGGGGTCCATAATCCCATGTAAAAGACCCCAGTTGAATTCTGGGTTCGTCTCCTTGGCCTGATCCATTTGAGGAGTGAACCAGGAAATGGAAGCTTAATTCTGTCCCTCTTCTGTCTCTCTCTTTTTTTTTTTTTTCAAATTAAAATATAAATATATGACTCAGAACAATGGCTCAATGACTAACGCCTTGAAAGCACTGGGATTCCAATTGGGCACCAGCTCCCTGCTTGTGACCTTGGGAAAGCAGTGGAAGATGGCTCAAAGCCTTGAGACCCTGTACCCACATGGGAGACCCAGAAGAAGCTCCTGGCTCCTGTTCAGATTGGCTCAGCTCCGGCCACTGTGGCCACATGGGAGTGAACCAGGTGGATGGAGTTTTGAGTTGCATTTCTTTTTTAAAAAATTTTTTTCTATTTGAAAGGCATAGATGAGACAGAGTTATCTTCCATCTGCTGGTTTGTTCCTCAAATGTACTCAAAGTCCATCACTGAGCTGAGCTGAAGCCAGGAGCCAAGAACCTCTTCCAGCTCTCCCACATGGCTGCAAGGTCCCAAAGATTTGAGCCATCCTCCATTGCTTTCCCAGTCCATAAACAGAGAACTGGATAGGAAGTATAGCAGCCAGAACACAAACAGGCACCTATATGGGATACTGGCACTTATAGGTAGAGGATTAGCTTGTTGAGTCACTGTGCAGGCCCCAATTTGCATTTCTTTTATGGGGAAGGAGATGAATACCCTGCAGTGCATTCTAGCTTCCCACTGGAGACCTGTGAAACTCCCATACCTGTGCTAAGACCCTAAGGTCACTCGTGCCTCTGAGTAAGGCTGTGTCTGGTTGGTTGGCAACATCGCAGAAGAGTATAACTGAACACACTGCCAGGCTGCCTTTGAGTTGGAGCTGCTGTCATTTTGATGCAAAAGGAAGCACAGAACTCAACCCCAGCTTCTCCACGGTTCTTACTGACTTCATTCTCTTCCTCAAATTCCCGTGCTGTTACATGTAAAAACGCAGCACTGGCACGTTAGGGATACACAGACTCAATCTGCAATAGCATATGGGCCCGTCAGAGTCTAGTGAGAAATCCCTTCAGAGCAGAAATGCCTCAGCCCAGCATTGTGAAATGGGGCCCAGGCAAATTGGCAGAGGAAGGGCTGTGCACTTGGAAGCCAATCAGGACTGAGTGTGAGCCAAATCGTGACTCTGAGAGCACAGGCAAAATAGCCCATGGCGGATGAGCCAGGTCCATGCATTGGCCTGGTCAAGGGCTCCTGGCCTCCATCCATGTCCAGCACTGTGCCAAGCCGCTCCTGCCTCGGGGCTATTGCACATGCTATTCTCGCTGCCTGAATTGCTCTTTTCCTTCTTCCTGGGCTAATTAATTCCTTCTCAATTTTCCAATCTCAGTTGCACTGTCAGTGTCAAAAGAGGCTGCCTCCCAACAGTCACCCCCACCTCACCATTAATCACAGTGAAATTCTGTTACAAAACAAATAGGATATATTTAAAGAAACAAACCCGTAGCTCACATAATGCTTTGAACAGGATAGTAAAGTACAGCACCCCGTTCAAATCATGAAACAAGAACATTCGTTTGTAAAGGATTGGTAATACACTCCCGCAAACATGTAGAGCTGAAGTCAGGGACAGGGGAAGGGGTGAATTATTGCCACATTTTAGTTAATCTTATGAGTAGAACATTAAGGACTTTTGGAGTCTAAGGATTTATTTGGTTCTTACAACTTAAAAAAAAAAAAAACTCCTTCAAAGTGAGTATTCAAGATGACCCATCAGTATTACTCAGATTGGAGCCTTCTGGTTGTTGCCAATAGTTATAAAGATTGCAGCTTAGGGCTGGCCATGTAGTATAGTGGCTAAAGCTGCTGCCTACAATGCCAGCATCAGGTTCAGGTCCCAGCTGCTCCATTCCTATCCAGCTCCTTGTTCATGGCCTGGGAAAGCAGCAGAAGGGAACCCATGTTTAGGTTCTGCTTCCCATGTGGGAGATCCTGGCCCAGTGCAGGCCGTTGCAACCATCTGAGCAGTTAGCCAGTGAATGGAAGCTCTTTCTTCTGAAAACATAAGCCAGAAGCTTCTCCCGGGTTTCCCACATGAGTGTAGGGTCCTAAGGACTTGAACCATCCTCCACTGCTTTCCCAGGCTATAAGCTGGGAGCTGCATGGAAAGTGGAACAACTGGGATGCCAGCACTTGCAGGTGGAGGATTAACCAATTGATTCATTGTGCTGACCCCTGTAACTCTTTCAAAATTAATAAATCTTTGAAAAAAATATAGGCTTCTCTACTTGAATTGTGACTTTGGTTTTTGGATAAGGGCCTCTTAATTAGTTATATACTACTCGAAAATTTGAGTGCTTCCAAAAATACTTAAAATGGCATTTGCTTCATGGTAATAAGACAACAATAGCACATTTTTTTTTCTAACACGAAGCTTAGATTCCTTGAATATTGTCATGAAGTATGGAGGGCTTTTTCCTGTAGAGATGATACCTCACAAACCCACACTAATTAAAATGAGAGAGCTGTTTTTATTTAAACCCAATATAACACTGAAATGCATATTTAAATAATTTTAGCTTAAATTAAAAATCTGTGATTAGACAAAATGATCATCTTTTCTTCTTAAAGATTTATTTATCTGAAAGAATTGCAGAGAGGGAGGGAAGGAAGGACAGAAAGAGAAAGAGCTTCCGTTTGCTGGTTCACTCCCCAGATGATCACAATAACCAGGCTAGGCTGTGCCAGAGCCAGGAGGCAGGAGCTTCATCCTGGGCTCCCAGATGGCTGCAGGGACCCAACCACTTGGGCCAGCTTCCACTGCTTTGCCAAAGTACATTAACAGAGAGCGGCAGAGAAAATGGAGCAGCCAGGACCCAAACTGGCACCCACATGGGCTACCAGAGTTGCAGGCAACAGCTTAATGCATTGAGTCCCATAAATGAAAATCTGCACGGCAATGACCACAGCACTTGTGCCATCTTTTGCTAGTGGAGGAGCCAGTGGCAGCGAACAAGAGCAGAGGTGCAGCGGCCAGGACATGAACCAGTACCCAGATGGGATGTCAGTTTCTCAGGTGATAGCTGAACTCATTGTGCCACAATGCCAGCCCACGCACAGTCTCTTAGACGGAACGCTCTGGGCACTTCTTCAGCACACCCTCTGAAATGTCTAATTATCTCATTCACCTGTTCAGATTCCTATTATCTGTCTCGCTACAAAAAAGGGGGGCCTTATAGTCCACTCATTAAAAAATTTATTTTATTTTCCTTGAAAGTTGGAATTACAGAGAGGGAGAGACAGAGAGATCTTCCATCCGATGGTTCATCACCCTGATGGCTCAAGCTGGGGGCCATAGCTTTATCTAGATCTCCCATGGGGGTCGCAGGGACCCAGGAAGTAGGACATTGCTTTTCTGTGGCACATTAGCAGGGGGCTGGCTAGGAAGTGGAGCAGCCAGAACACAAATTAGCATGCATTTGGATGCTGGCATTACCACAATTCTGTCCCTAGAATCCAGTTATTTTATTCACAGATAACTTGCTGGAGTTTTGACATAGTGCCTATCGCATGGAAGACTCTCACGTACTTGTTGAAAGTGTGAAACAAACATGAACTATATAAAAATGAAGCTCAAATTTCAGGATGTGGAATCTGTCAGCAATCTGAACGTGTGTGTGTGTGTGTGTGTGTGTGTGTGTGAGCAAAGCATTATGATGTACAATTATTGAGCAAATTCAACCCCCAAATTTCTGTGCACATCTGGTGAACCAAGCAGAATTCCAAAAACTGTAATAAAAAAAGTTTGCCTGAATTTAAAATCAACTTCTTACTATGAGTAACGGATACCTGCCTTGGTTTCTTTTCACATGCATGATGGTACAGAAAAGAATGAAATTTTAAATTGTCCAATCTGATGTTTTATACTGATTCCAGTGTAAACAGGCCTTTGTCTTTGCATATTTTCACTATAAATTTTTACTAGAAAAATCACTGTCTTTAAGAGTGTAAGCGTGGGTTATAAATAATAATAAAATCTCAAAGTGTGGATTTACGCCATGTGCATCACATTCTTTATATTCTATATATTCATTACTATAAATTTGGGGACTGGTTTATTTTCCACATAATTTTTTCTTCTTTGTTTTACTTGGTTTATTTTTTTGAAAAAAAAAAAGAGATTGAGGAAGACAGAAATAGATGAATTATAGAGAATTCTCTTCTGTTGGCTCATTCCCAAATGCTGGAACAGGTGAGGCTGACTCAAGCCAAAATCAGGAGCCAGGAGCTGAATTCCAAGTACATGGGCCATCGGCCCTCTGGGTCTCCCAAGCAGTGTGCACATTAGCAGGGAGATGGAATAGGGAACAGGTAAGATTTGAACCCAGACCCTCCCAAAACGGAAGCAGGTATCCTGGCAGCCTGTTAACTACATCAAATGCCTGCCTCTGCTAACCGGCTAAAAACCCAGACTCATGCCATCTCTTTTTAAAAAAAAATCATAGTATCTTCATCAGTAATCTCAAAATATACTCATAGACAAACATATCCAAGGTATCACAGGCCATCAAAAGAAAATCCCAAAACTTCTATGCTAATGCTTATCACATAGCTATTAATAGTGAATAGCTTTAGATTCAGATTTAGTCCCACGTAGATATAAGCAAGGAGAAAACAATGTGACCTAATGCAATAAGGAATAAAATAGAGGACACTGGTTAATTCACGGACTTTCTCAGCCCACTAAACTGATCAACAGCTGAGTACATGGAGCCCCTGGTTTGACTTTACGAGCTCCTAAAAAAAATCACTAAAAATCTTTTCATTGCTTTGTACATCAGCACCATTTCATAAAGAGCAGATTCCCAGTTCCCTCACTTTTCCTATCACCCTTCACACAAACAAAACTCATTCTGTCCTTTCCTTGTCTGTTTCTAAGGAAAACGCAGCTGTCTTATTCAAAATGTTTAACTTATGGAATCAGGCTGTGCAGTGTTTCACCTGCTTAACAGAAGATTTTAATACAGTGTTCAGCTCCTGCCTGAGATAAATCAAACTCAAAGTGACAAATAGGCATCCATACTTGCAGGAAGAGGGGGTTTTCTGATTTAAAACTCTGAAAAGCTTAGAGAGCCTTCCATCTCAGGCTGCACAAAATACACATTTGATTCAGCCAGACATGATATACACTTTATTGCAGTGTTGTTCCTTTTGAAATTCCACTAGATGAAACTGTGAGTAATCGAAAGCTATAGTATATTAATAAAATTAGCCAGAAATGGAGAAAGAAAAGCCGGTTATATAAGTCGTATAATTCATCAGTTGCTGTAAGAATTTTACATGCACCTTTTCTAATATGAAATGCCTTGCCTGGGTCCCTTATTTTCATTTTTCTCTTCTGGTATACTGGATACCCGACTCCTTTTTCATCAAGTCCATTTTCTTGATTATGGCCCTGCACGATTGTGTATAAATGCAAAACAGTGTAAAATTATGCAGGGGAAATGGTTGCTGTGCACATTTTGCTTCATAGACCTAACTTGTAACGGTCATGCTGCTTGATGAAAAGTCGAGGGGCTGTTGGCACCACTATACTCCTTCCCTGGGGCTATTCTGTCCCTTTCCAGATTAATTATCTTTGCTAACGCTCGGCCTTTCTGGTTGCCCACAGATGGAGTAATTCCCGACCATAACCTACCTTTGTACTTTTATAAACAATCATTTAAGTAAAAATCCGCAATGAATTCTAGGAAAATGTTAGTTGGGAAGGGAATGTGCCTCCTCTTGGTTTCATATTAATCACTAAAAGGAATGAAAACTTTTTTTTAAGATTTATTTTTTTTATTGCAAAGTCAGATATACAGAGAGAACGAGAGACAGAGAGGAAGATCTTCCATCCGATGAATCACTCCCCAAGTGGCTGCAATGGCCGGTACTGCGCCGATCCAAAGCCAGGAGCCAGGAACCTCCTCCAGGTCTCCCATGCAGGTGCAGGGTCCCAAGGCTTTGGGCCGCCCTCTACTCCTTTCCCAGGCCACAAGCAGGGAGCTGGATGAGAAGCAGAGCAGCCAGGATACAAACCAGCACCCATATGGGATCCTGGTGCATGCAAGGCAAGGACTTTAGCTACTAGGCTACCATGCCAAGCTCACAAACATTTTCTTTTAAATTTTTATTTATTTGTTTATTATTTATCATTTTGATGGCAGGCCTACAGAGAGAAAGGGAGAGACAGAGAGATTTCCCACCTGCTGAATTGCTCCCCAAATGACCATAGTGTCTGGGGCTAGGCCAGGGGCAAGTCAGAAGCCAGGAGTTTCTTCTGGGTCTTCCACATAGATGGCAAAGACCCAAGCCATGTTCTGCTGCTTTCCCAGGTGCATTAGCAGGGAGCTGGATCAGAAGTGGAGCAGCTCAGACTCAAACTAGTGTCCATGTGGATGCCATCAGTGCAGGCAGAGGCTTAGCCTACTGTGCCACAACACTAGGTGTTAGGTACATTTTCATGAATAGGAAAAAGTAGATAAGAGACTGACAACTGGAGAACCTGTGAAGTGTATAAAGTGTGAAGTGTATGTATAAAGGTGTTCATCGTTCGGTAAAATTTTCTATTGAATTGTAGCGGGTTTGAACTGTTTCCAAATAAACATTTTAAAGAATTTCTGCAAATCACATCTGTTTTGATGTGAATGATAGTTGAGTCGCCTCCTACAAGCCCATGTGTTGGGAGGCTGATCTCCCAGTAACAGCTACGGGTTGGCATCAGTTGTCAGTGGGGGAGGGGGAGACTTGATGCACTACAGTGTTTAGAAGGGAGCCCTGCTGAGAGGCCTTTGCTCTTAGGAGAGGATTCACTATTAACCAAGTTAGGCTGAGCTTCTCTCTCTGCTTCCCATGTCACCAGGTCATCCCCCCGAAATAGGCATCCCACCATCCTTTATTGTACACCAGCCCACTGGGGGCAGCATGAGCTTCCAAAGCTTGAATCAAAATAAACCTTCTTCCCTTTTCCCTAGTTTCCCTCAAGTACTTTAGTTGTGGTCACAAAAAGATTATTAATACAAGGTCTTGGAAGCATAGGTTCCTGAAGAAAATGAGAAAATGAAGGTTCAAACACTAAGTGTTCTATAATGTAGTTAAGCTTCTTGCAACTATGTTTAACCATATTGTCAGAATTGAATGTCTTTAAGTGTGTTTACAATTATGTAAGAGTGCAAGGATTTTCCCATTTGGGGAGGCATCAGATTAGCCAGCCTGATAAATACGTGTAACCCAGTCGCTTTGCTGTGCCTTAAAACAACCAGCCGACCCCTGAACCCAAGCCTCACAGCTTAAAGACCACCAGTGCTGTGTAAGTGAGCCCAGCCAAGGCCAACACAAATTCCACTCTGATGAGCCCAGGCCTGATTTCCAATTGACAATGTTTTGAGCTACTCAGTTTGAGGATCCTTTATTTTGCAATGATAGAAAAACGGATAAAGAATCAGTGGTGTGAGCTTTTGGAAGAGTAGTTGGGCTGGTGGTTTGGGGGCCTGCATCTGTTACTGGAGTGCCTGCATTCAAATTTCAGCTAAGTCCCCAATTACACTTGTTGCTGCTAAATGCCCTGGTAGATAGTAGGTAATGACTCAAATGGCTGGGTCCCTATGGCCAGTGTTATGGCATAGAGAGTAAAGCCACCACCTGTAGTAGCATCCATATGGGTGCAGGTTCATGTCCCCGCTGCTCTGTTTGTGATCCAGCTCTCTGCTAATGGCTTGGGAAAACAAGTGGGAAACAACCCAAGTGGATGGGCTCCTGTCAACCACGTGGGAGATCCAGAAGAAGCTCCTGACTCCTGTCTTCGACATGGTCCGCTGCAAGCCTTACAGCCAATGGCTGGAAGATCTTTTCATGTGTCTCTCCCTCTTTCTTTGTAACTCTGACTTTCAAAAATAAACAAATCTAAAAACTAATTGTGTCACCCACAAGGAGACCTGGACGGAATTCCTGGGTGCTATTTCACCCAATCATGGCAGGCAGAACTGTGGGGAGTGAACCCAGGAATGGGAGTGCTCTCTGTCTGTCTCCCTCTCTCAGCTTCTCAGGGACTTAACTGATTAGATTTCAAGAAATAAAAATTGGTACCTTGAAGCTGAGTGCTTCCGACACAGGATCTTAAACTGTGGCCCTTCGGTAGGAGAAGCCAAAACTATGAAGCCTGAGAAAGTGGAGAGCTCACCATGGCAGAAGCTGCAGATGCGGTAAGCACACTTCGGCAGCTGGAGTGCTAGCGACCTGAACTTGGCAGTGGTGAAGCAATTGGTAACACACAGCCTGCGGTAACACAAGGGTTTCTGGATTTGGCAAATGAAGACAGCTCCCAGGAAGCAAAGCTTATTCACTGGTTTCTGTGATCTGACTATAACATGCCAGAAAAAAGCTGAAGACAATTATGTTTCTAAGCAGAACTTAAGGGAAATATTGAGGGACCATAACATACTGGGAATAAAATTGGTTATTCCTTATCAATAATCATTCTGCAAGTTAGAAAAAGAAAAGTCGGGAGAACCCAAGTATCTATGTAACTGTGTCACATAATACAATGTAATTAATGAAGTTAAATAATAAATAATTAAAAAAAAAAAAAAAGAAAAAGAAAAGTCAACATAAGAAATGGTTTGGGGTCCGACTCGATAGCCTAGCAGCTAAAGTCCTTGCCTTGCCTGTGCCAGGATCCCTTGTGGGCACCAGTTCTAATCCCATGAACCCACGCTTCCCATCCAGCTCCCTGCTTGTGGCCTGGGAAAGCAGTCAATGACAGCCCAAAGCCTTGGGACCCTGCACCCACCTGGGAGACCTGGAAAAAGCTCCTGGCTCCTGGCTTCTCATCAGCTCAGCTCCGGCCGTTGTGGCCACTTGGGGAGTGAACCAGCAGATGGAAGATCTTCCTCTCTGTCTCTCCTTTTCTCTATGTATGTCTGACTTTCCAATACAAAATAAATAAATCTTAAAAAAAGAAAAGAAATGGTTTGAGGGTAAAGATAGAATTAAAGTGTGGGGCCCGGCAGCGTGGCCTAGCGGCTAAAGTCCTCGCCTTAAACGTGTCAGGATCCCATATGGGCGCCGGTTCTAATCCCAGCAGCTCCACTTCCCATCCAGCTCCCCGCCTGTGGCCTGGGAAAGCAGTGGAGGATGGTCCAAAGCCTTGGGACCCTGCACCTGCATGGGAGACCTGGAAGAAGTTCCTGGCTCCTGGCTTCGGATCGGCACAGCACCGGCCATTGCGCTCACTTGGGGGGTAAATCATCAGATGGAAGATCTTCCTCTCTGTCTCTCCTCCTCTCTGTATATCTGACTTTGTAATGAAAATAAATCTTTAAAAAAAAAAAAAGAATTAGAATGTGACAGAAAGTCCCTTTGTTAAGAACTCTCAACATTTCAAGGTTATGTATGGTCAGACTCTTCTTCCCAGCAGGCTGACACACCAGAAACTACAACGAAGTCTGTCTCAATAAGAAGTGCGAGTGCAGACTGTGGGGCGTGGGGAGAGCCTGAATCCACTCACACCGTCTTAGCACAGAAAGGGGCCTATGGACCCTCAACCTTCGGCAGAAATGAAGACAAAGAACACAGGCCACTCATGATGAAACAGGGCATTGTCTCAGAGGGCAGAGCCAAGAACTGGGGAGAACAGCAGACGGGGGGACCAAGCCCGAAGAGCCACAGAAAACAAGACTGGGGAGCCACTTCTGGGAAGCAGGATCTTGCTCAGAGAGAAAGCTTTGAGTCCAAGGGTCCAAGGCCTAGCTGGAGGTCAGACGAGGGCATGCGGGCCTCTCATCCTTCTGCTTTCAGAAAGTTCTTTACACTCTATCATCACCCTGTTATAACTTACCCTTTATGCAATCAGGTCATGAGCACCTGCACCCAGCCACCTCCCAGCACACACTTTCTGTGTGAGATCCTGGACTTGAGCAGAATGCTGTGACTATATGAACTTCGGCGTCTTGGGAATGGAAGAAGTGTATTTATTTTATGCATCAGAAGAGTAGAAATCCTGAGGGCTCAAAACTTTCCATGGCAGATGTAGCCCTGACAGATCTTAATTGTTTACGCTTGCTTCTATCCATCGCCTGCGAATCCTTTCCCACACTCTGAACCCAACAACAAGACTTAATTCAGCCAATGAGAGAATCAGAGAATCAGGCTAGCAAAACAAGAAAGTGGGCCAGTGTTGCAGCACAATGCAACCCAGTTTCTCCACAGGCATCCTGTTTCAGAGCATGGGTTGGAGCCCTGGCCACTCTGCTTTTGATACAGTTCCCTGCTACCATGCAAGGAAGGCAGTAGATGGTGGCCCCAGAGCTTGAGCTGCTACCACATGAGAATTCTGGGTAGTTCCAGGCTCCTGGCTTCAGCCTGGACCAGCCCTGATTATGGTCACTTATGGAATGAGCCAACAGGGAAAAGATATCTCCTTCTCTCTCTCTCTCTCTCTTTGGAATGAGCCAACAGAGAAAAGATATCTTTTTTTCTCTCTCTCTCCCTCTCTGACTCAGTCTTCCTGTCAAATAAATAATGTTTTTATAGCATCGTCCATTGGGCCCCTACATGCGATACCAGCATCCCACATGGCTAGCTACTCAACTTCTGATCCAGCTCTAATGTGCCTGGGAAGGCAAGGGAAGATGGTCCAAGTCCTTGATTGGACTGCACCCACATGGGAGACCCAGAAGAGGCTCCAGGCCCCGGGCTTCAGGTTGGCTTAGCTCTGGCCTTTTTGCCAGTTGCAGAGTGTGCCAGCAAATAGAAGATATCTCTGTGTGTGTCTTTCTGTAAGTCTGTTTTTCAAATTCAGTAAATAAAGCTTAAAATAACTAATAAGTCTTTAATAACAGAAAAGTAGAAAAAGTCATCTCAGGACCACCAAATATTTAAGAAAAGACCCAAGTTTCAAAAACTTAGACAAACTGAAAAATGCCCACAAACTGGAGCTTGTCTATTCAGGCAGGTCTTAGAACCACCATATAAGAAAGCACAGACTAACCTATTGGAGAAAGGAGAGACGTGTGACCCAGGCACCTTCGTTGCTCCAGCCAGTGACAAGCCAGCTGCAGGAGCTGACCCAGATGCATAGCTGAGCTCAGTCAGTAACCATATACCTGAGACAAATTACACCCCACAGACCCAAATCCAGCCCACCCTTTCAGTTTTTTGTACATCTCATACACTAAGAATGACTTTTGTATTTGTAAATGACTGGGAGAAGAAAAGACCAAAGAAGAATATTTTGTCACATGTAAAACTTACATGAAATTCAAAGTTTAGTGTCCACCACTTTACTTGTACACACCTGCACCTGTTTGTGGACAGTTCATCTATGGCTGATTTTGCACGGCAACCATATGACTGAATAGTTGCAGCAGAGTCAAAACCTAAAATATTTGCTCTCTTTCCCCTTACAGAAGGAGTTCATTGCTCTCTGCCCTTGAGGATGTTCTCATTGTTTACATGTTATCAGTAATAGCACAAGCAACATTCGATGTGGAAAAAAAATCATGTGGGTGCCAAGGCCTGGCAACCTCCAGGCTGCCATACAAGAGCTTCAGGATGCTGTGCAGACACCTGAGACTACCCCTTGAGGAGCACAGGCCAGGGATCATCACCAAACACCAAGGACTCCCAAGCAGGGAAAAGCAACATGGCACAAGTACCCTCACAGTCCATCTCAGAACTTCAAGTCTGGTTCTCACCAGGCCCTTGCTCCTCCTTAAAATATAGCAGCTGTAGCAACACTAACAGCAGCAGAACTCTGACATAACAACTCGACACAGTTACCTGTCTAGTTAGAAAATCCAAGTTGACAGCACAACAAGCAGGTCACGGGAATCTTTAATCTCATTGTAAATACCCTGCAAGCATAGACACGATGAGAGCAAAGTCATCAGGCTGGGAACAAATGACTAATACAGCTTTTATAACCTTACTTTCATGATTTCCTTGGTAGTATCTCTGTGAACTCATTTTGCTCACCTTTCCGTTTGGTTGATCAAAGGAGAACCTGACAGCTGCAGGGCCAGCACTGTGGTGCAGTGTACTGAGCCACTGCCCGCACTGCTGGCAAGCCACAAAGGTACCAGTTCAAGTGTGGGCTGCTCCACTTCCAATCCAGCTCCCTGGTAATACATCTAGGGAAAGAGCTGAGGATGGACCAGGTGCTTGAGTGTCTGCACCCATATGGGAGACCTGGCTGCAGTGCCTGGCTTCAGCCCTGCCCAGCCAAATTTGAGGAATGAACCAGTGGATGGAGGCTCTCTGTCTCTCTCTCTCTCTCTCTCTCTCTCTCTCTCTAACTATGCATTTCCAGTAGATAGATAAAGCTTTTTAAAAAATGGTGATTGAAACTCAGTCAACTTAAACTTCACAGGCAATGAAGAAAGGAAACAGATGTTTCTGATTGGATGCTTTATGTTCCATTAAATCCATTTGTGTTTTTTGACAACTCACTATTTCCTGCATGGAAATAAGAGCCAGCAAGAAAGGACAAGTAGGGCCCGGCGGCGTGGCCTAGCGGCTAAAGTCCTCGCCTTGAACGCCCCAGGATCCCATATGGGCGCCGGTTCTAATCCCGGCAGCTCCACTTCCCATCCAGCTCCCTGCTTGTGGCCTGGGAAAGCAGTCGAGGACAGCCCAATGCCTTGGGACCCTGCACCAGCCTGGGAGACCTGGAAGAGGTTCCTGGTTCCTGGCTTCGGATAAGCGCAGCACCGGCCGTTGCGCTCACTTGGGGAGTGAATCATCGGATGGAAGATCTTCCTCTCTGTCTCTCCTCCTCTCTGTATATCTGACTTTGTAATAAAATAAATAAATCTTTAAAAAAAAAAATGAAGCTTCGTTCTGATCTCTTTGCACATGAGCAGATTTAGTACCGGGGAATTTCAGCAACCAGAATGAGAGCAAAAATGTCATTCTCTGTTTTCCCATTTTCAGCAACTCACTCGGGTTGATGAGTACAAATAGAGCAGCTACTAAGGTGAGCAGAGACTTTGCAACACATTGACCACTTAGGACATCTATGATGTCATCTAACGTAAACGGAAAACAATAAGCTGGGCCCAGCATGATGGCTCGATGGCTAAATCCTTGCCTTGCATGAGCCAGGATCCCATAAGCGTGCCAGTTTTTGTCCTGGCTGCCCCACTTCCCTTCCAGCACCTTGCTTGTAGCCTGGGAAAGCACCAGAGGATGGACAAAGCCTTGGGACCCTGCACCTGCAGGGGAGACCCAGAGGAAGCTCCTGGCTCCTGGTTTTGATCTGCTCAGCTCTGGCTGTTGAGACCACTTGGGGAGTGAATCGGCGGATGGAAGATCTTTCTCTCTGTCTCTCCTTCTCTCTGTGAATCTGCCTTTCCAATAATAAAAGAATTTTTAAAAATCTTTTTAAAAAATTAGTCAATTTTTAAAAATTGCTAATAATTTAACATACCTACTTGTACTGTAATAATAATAATAATAATTATTAACATAGCTAACTTCATTGGAAAATACATATTGGAGCAGGCATCTGACCTAATACTAGTTGAGTAGCTGTGACCCATACTGATGTACCTGGGCCTGATCCCCCACTCAGCTCATGACACCTGCCCATGCCAATGCAGAGCCTAAGAGGCCAAATGATGATTCCAGTAGTTGTTGTCCTTGTCATACACATCAGAGGCCTGGACTGAAATCCAATCTGCTGACTCCTGTCCCCAGACTAGCCCCAGCCATTGCTGACACTTAACAAGTGAATTAGCAAATGGAAGACAGACACAGAGGTGTCTGTCTGGCTGTCCCTCTGTGATATAAATAAAAACATACACTGCGGTGTATGTTTAAATATTGTAGAGAAGATCACATATGTACTAAAGTGTGAATGAGAAGTCATTTCCAAGGATCTTTTTATTTACATCACACCTTCTACTGGGAGGATAACATCAGCCTCGCCTTTGTTAGTTCAAAACTGGTGGTTTCCAATTGTGTAACATCTGTAGTATCAAGGACTTTTTTTTCCTGATAAAGTAAGAGAGGGCCAGCATTTTGATATCAGGTGGGCACGTAAAGTGCCTACCACTGGGCGTGTTTTCTGTTCCATTTCTCTTTAGAGAAGCTGTAACTGTGGAATTCTGCAAGAGTGAAGTGAGGAAAGAGGCCTGAATTGCTCTAGCACCATTCATCAAGATCTCTCTCCGCTTTGTAAAGTGTGCTTTTACCTGCAAGCAGGGGCTACGGTTAAGTGATGTACTTATCACACACCGTATGGGTGGAAAGTGCTTACACTGAAATGCTTTCTGTTTTCCCTCAGAGCAAGAATAGGAAACAGAAGTGAGTTCCTCTTCCCTGTAGGCTCAGGCGATGAGGAGACTGCTGTGTGAGGCTTGGCTTTTCACTGGTGCTTTCTGCCGCATCAGACCAAAAAGAAGAAGTAGAATAGGCAAGCTTGGTTGTCAAGTTTTGTTTTGTTTTTTTAAAGATTTATTTTTTCTTGGATATTCAGATCCACAGAGAGGAGGAGAGACAGAAAGAAGGATCTGCCATCTGCTAGTTCACTCCCCAAGTTGCCGCAATGGCCGGACCTTAGCTGGTCTGAAGCCAGGAGCCAGAAGCCTCCTCCAGTCTCCCAGGTAGGTGCAGGGTCCCAAGGCTTTGGTCCCATCCTCTACTGCTTTCCCGGGCCACAAGCAGGGAGCTGAAAGGGAAGTGGAGCAGCCGGGACATGAACTGATTCCCATATGGGATCTCAGCGCATGCAAGGTGGGGACTTTAGCCACTAGGCTATCACACTGGGCCCAGTTGTCAAGTTTTCATTAATCCATGATCTATGTTCAAAATAGAATTCAGCATCCATGCTGCACTATAGAAACAGACAAGGACTGACCTGAAATGTGCTCTCTCGTGTGATGTGTGCTAAGCGCATTCTCACGTGACACTGGATTGTATATCTATGCTGCTTTGGAACAGTTCCACAATATCAACTGCAAGAAACCTGCCATAAGACAGACCCAAGCCAAGACCCCATCACATGACAGCCTAGGGTCAGCATTGAGGCAGAGCAAGGTAAGCTGCTGCTTGTCCATGCTCTGCCTCTGATCTGGCTTCCTGCTAATGCACGTAGGCAGGCAGCAGGTGATGGCCCAGGTGCTTCAATCCCTGACATCAGTGTGGGAAACCCAGAGGCAGTTCTGGGCTCCTGTCAGCCTGGACTACCCTGGTGCTTGCAGCCACTTAGAAAATGAACCATTAGATGAAAGATTCTCATTCATGTTCTCTCTCTCTCTCTCTCTCTCTGCCTTGCAAATAAACAATATTTAAATAGAATAGCCAAGGCTTGAACTGGTACCCCGAAATAAAATGCCTGTGTTAAAGGGGGCAGCTTACTTTGTAGCACCACAACACCAGCCCTGGTAACAAATTTGTCAATCTAAAGACACTTTCTCTCACTCTGACCCGTTTGTCAACCTCCCGCGCACAGCACAGCTGTGATTCACTCTGAGGTCCTGAGCGCGGTTCCCGGTCTACATGGACCTCTTGGAAGCAGAGCTTTCTCTGTGAGTTAGAGCTGGTGTTAGAGAGGGGCATGGTATTGGGGGGCAGAACAGTGACATCCACATAAAAAAGCCTCTGAGTCTAGCCTGAGATTTGAGGAGCAGGCTAGGCAAGGACTCCATGACTCTCCGCTGGGGTAACGCAACGTCAGCATCACCAGCCTCGCCTGTCGGAAGAGTCATTTGGCTACATGGAATTTTTACACATCTGTCAACTAAATCAGAGCTCCAAATGAAAAACCTGGCACTGAGAAACATTATGTGAATTTGCGAGTCCCCCTGGAGAATTTGGGGTCTATAAACCGATGAACAGATTACTAGGACACATAAATAGAGTATTTTCATCTGTGACAGATGTCATCTTGCTCGGGTACTCTCCGTGTCATGTTGCAGGAAACTAGGCTCGCTGCCCTGGACCAGCTGTGGAAAATGTTCAAGGAGGAGCAACAGCCTTAAGTATGGGGAGGTGGGAAGGAGCGAAGTGTGCAGGATAAAGAAGTAAACATCTTGGCGAAGACTTCACACGCAGTCTCAGGCAACAGCAATGTGACCTTAGAGCTTGTCTGTTGACTCTGTTCTTAATCTAAGTGCTTTATGTTATGATTTGCTTTGGTACCCAAAATCTCGTGTGCCCTGGTTGCCACCTGCGACACAGGGGATCCGAGCAAGAAGGTATCGGAGATGTGCTGAGTGTGTAACTTCTGAAAAGGCGCAGCGACAACACGGGAGCTCCTACATCCAAATCCAGTTGTCCCTGCCAGGGTGCAGCGACACAAGAACATGATGACTCTTATTAGGGTTTTTAAAATAAAGATCGGTAGAAGGTCTAATCTCATTTAATACTTTTCTTAGACGTGCCTTTTTTAAAAGATGTATTCAGCTTGAATGGCAGAGTAATAGAGATGCAGAGAGAGATTTTTTTCCATTCGTTGGTTCACTTACCAAGAGGCAACACCTGCTGTAACTGAGCTGGTCCAAAACCAGGAGCCAGGAGTTTCTCCAGAGTCTCCGTGCTAGTGCAGGGCAGCATTTGGGGGCATCCTCTACTGCCTCCCCAGGCATATTAGCAAGGATATCCATATAGGAAGCTGGTGTCAGGGGTGGTGACTTCAACTTCATTCTCTATGCCATAGCAGTGCCACCTTAAATGTTTTTAATCATTTATTTTAATATATTTGCAAAGCATGGAGGTAGACAGAGAGAAGGTCTGGAAGAGAACAAAACCTCTCATCTGCTTTTTTCCTCCCCAGGTGCCCACAATGGTCCTGGTTGGGCCAGGTCAAAGCCAGGAGCTGGGCACTCAGGCAAGGTCTCCACCATGGGGAGCAGAGACACAAGTACTATGCTGCCCCCCTAAGTGTGCATTAGCAGGAAGCCTGACTCAGAAACAGGTAGGACTTGAACAGAGGCAGGCCTTATCACATGCAGGTTTCCTAAGTAGTAAATGCCCACCTTCTTTGTGAAGGGTTGAACTTCATTTTTTTCATCCATAAAATGTTTATAACTTGGATAATTCAAAGCATGGATCTATAAGGCAGAAGAGCAAGAAAAGATTGTATTGGAGAGGCTGGTGTGATGGTTCAATTGGTTAATCCTCTAGTTGCAAGTTCCAGCATCCCGTATGGGTGCTGATTTGTGTCCCAGCTGCTCCACATTCCATCCAGCTCCCTGCTTGTTGCCTGAGAAAGCAGCAGAGGATGGCCCAAAGCCTTGGGACCCTGCACCTGTGTGAGACCCAGAAGAGGCTCTTGGCTCCTAGCTTCAGATCAGCTCAGCACCAGCCATTGTGATCACTTGAGGAGTGAACCAGATCTTTCTGTCTCTTTCTATGAAAAAAAATTAATTACAGTGAATGTGTTGAATGTCCTGGAGAAAGCACAGTAATATTGAGCGCTGCCATTTGAGAAGTGATCAAAATCTTCAATCTACTGGTTTATTCTCCAGTGGCACACAAAAGCCAGGACCGGGCCAGACCAAAGCCAGAATTTTTCATCAGCGTTTTCCATGTAGGAACTCAAGTGCTTCAGCACATCATTCCAGACACAGTAGTAGGGAACTGGATCAGAAGCAGAGTACCTGAGACTCAAACTTGTACTGCAGTATGGTGATGCGGGCATCCCGGGCAACAGCCTAATGTGCTGGACCACAACACGTTCACCAAGTATTCAAGGACCACTCCCGAAGTGGCTGTACCATTTTAAATTCCTACCAGCAAAGTACAAGTGGTCCCACTTCTGTGCATCTTCGACACATTTGGTGTTAGAGATTCTTAAAATTTTAGCTATTATGACTAAGCTGGATTATTTGCTTTTTTTTACTGTCAAGTACTGAGAGTTCTTTATCAGACAGACATAAAACCAGCTTACAGATACTTCCATCATCCTGCAGCTTGCCATTTCATCTTCCTCACAGGATCTTTCATCGTGCAAAACATTTTTAATATTGAGGAAGTCCGGGCCCGGCGGCGTGGCCTAGCGGCTAAAGTCCTCGCCTTGAAAGCCCCGGGATCCCATATGGGCGCCGGTTCTAATCCCGGCAGCTCCACTTCCCATCCAGCTCCCTGCTTGTGGCCTGGGAAAGCAGTTGAGGACGGCCCAATGCATTGGGACACTGCACCCGCGTGGGAAACCCGGAAGAGGTTCCAGGTTCCCGGCTTCGGATCGGCGCGCATCGGCCCGTTGCGGCTCACTTGGGGAGTGAATCATCGGACGGAAGATCTTCCTCTCTGTCTCTCCTCTGTATATATCTGGCTGTAATAAAATGAATAAATCTTTAAAAAAAAAAAAATATTGAGGAAGTCCAACTAATAAAACATTAAAAGAATCGTGCTGTCAGTGTCATATCTAAACCAAGATTCTAGGTCCTAAAGATTTCCCCTATTCTTTCTTCTAATCATATATATGATCTCCCATATCCCATGGACTTTCATTCATAGCCTATACACTTACTGTCCTTGGAAAAATAAATGGAACACTTGAATAGTGGTCCTTCATACAAGGACCATTCACAGAGTTTTAGGATGAAAAAAGGGAAGACCCAGCTGAAGCACTGCAGGTCACTGGACAGGGGCATTTCTCATCCCTCTGCCTTGGTGAGCAGGGGAGAGGTAGCATCAGGCAGGAGTAACCACCAGCTCGTCAGGGCAGGGGTTGAGTTCTGCCTGGCAAGCCAGCAAGGAGGGAGCCGGAATACCCGGCTTAACTTCACCTCCTGCCCTCCTACCTGGCGGTAGCAGAGACCAGTGCAGTTTGGCCATTTGGGCCATAATGATCATCATACCAAGAAAAGTTGGATTTCAGGAAAGGTATTAGAATTCCTACCTTAATGGAGATATTAATTACCTTGACCTGGGCCCGGCACAATAGCCTAGTAAAATCATCATCGTCTTGCCTGTGCCAGGATCCCATATGGGACCAGTTCTAGTTCTAGCTGCTCCACTTCCCATCCAGCTCCCTGCTTGTGGCCTGGGAAAGCAGTCAATGACAGCCCAAAGCCTTGGGACCCTGCACCCACCTGGGAGACCTGGAAAAAGCTCCTGGCTCCTGGCTCCTGGCTTCTCATCAGCTCAGCTCCGGCCGTTGTGGCCACTTGGGGAGTGAACCAGCGGATGGAAGATCTTTCTATCTCTCCTTCTTTCTGTAAACTTACCTTTCAAATAAAAAAAAAATAAATAGTATTTTTTTAAATAAAACAAAAATTTTTTAAAATTTTCTGATTTTATACATCTATTGAAATGTCACATGTTAATGCATAAATAAGTATAGTTGTTAAGCATTAGCCCCTATCCCCCCCAAAAAGAGTTTGAATGTTTTTGAAGATGGAAGGGCAGGTGTGTTAGCACAGTGGGTTCATATATACTCGACAACTACGACATCCCAGACGGGAGTTCTGCCTCAGCTCCTTGCTGCAGTTCTTGAGAATGCAACGGAAGATGGCACATGCCTTCGGTTCCTGACCAACCACGTAGGAATCATGGAGGGAGCGCCAGGTCCCTGCATTTGAAACTTGTCCACCCCAGGTTGGAGCAGTAATCTGGGGAGTGATTCAGCAGGTGGAAGATCTCTGTCTCTCCCTCTCCCTTCTATTGTTACTCTGCTTTTCCAATAAACAAGAGAATAAAGGTTTAAAAGATTTATTTTTAGTGGAAAGGCAGATTTTACAGAGAGAAGAAGAGACACAGCAAGAGCCTCCATTCGCTAGTTTGCCCCTCAAATGGCCGTAATGACTGGAGCTAAACTGATTTAAAGCCAGGAGCCAAGAGCTTCTTCTGAATCTCCCGCGTGGGTACAGGGTCTCAGGAACTTGGCCATCCTCCACTGCTTTCCAGGCCATAAACATAGAGCTGTATAGAAAGTGGAGCAGCCGGGACATGAACTGGTGGCGTCCATATGGGATGCTGGCACTTGCAAGTAAAGGATTTGCTTGTTGAGCCACCATGCTAACCCCAAAAAAGTAAATTTTAAAAATATATATGGGAGTGCTAACTAACCTGCTTTGATTATTCTATACCATGTTAACTTGTATTGTGGATATTACATAAATATCTATCATTAAAACCATGGCAAATGATTTTAAAGAATTTCTGTATTTAAAGTTTTAGGTACACACACAAATAATAAGAAGGAGACAGAGTAACGTGAAGTTTGAGATTTTAGCGTGTATTTTCTAGAAGGTTCTCCCTATGAGAGGACCAATTTCACCCACCTATTTGATATGTGTGATCAGATTCAAGCCGTATTTGCTGCTTTGCAAACATAGCATGTGTAGTACAGCCTGAGAGACGAGTGCTCCAGGAGGAGAGCAGGAACGTCCACCCTTCCATGGCCACTCAGTGGGTACCATTACTTTTTGCCCTTCAAGGCAAGACATGATGGTGAGGGAGTCACTCTGGCTTTGCTTTCCCCAACCTTCCACTACAGTGCACGTTGTCCATTAGCAATCAACCAGGGAGGGACAGAGCTGGTGGGTGGCAGATGGTCTCTCTTGAGGTCCTCTAGCTATGTGGGAGCAGGGTCCTGGCAAGAACAGGCCTTCACTTCCCCTGCTGGAGAGGTGCTGATGTGGACGGGTGGGATGGGGGAGGTGGAAGGGTGATAGGAACCAAGCAGAAGCAAGCGTGACTCTGAGCACCAAGACCAACAGGAGGGCAAAATGGGGACCAGGAGCTTCCGCGGAACCCCTAGCACATCCGGGGACACAGAGCTCCGGAGGACAGATCTTCCAGCAGACTGTGTGTCTTCCCTCCTGATGGGTGGCAGGGCCTGCGGAACCCTGTGCCGTTATGCTGAGCTCCATCTGATGGGTTGGATATGACCCTGTGAGCACTGATGAAGTGACACTGATTGGGTACCTGCGTGGCTTGAGAACGTAGGATCCAGCGTGAGAGCTGAGAAAAGCCAAGGTGAGGTGTCCATCCCGAGCTGGAGGGAATGTTTTTCAAATTCACCCAAGACTGTGGCAGAAGTGCAAACAGCTGATTTGACGCTCCTGTGGGGGAAAGAAAAGGGAGGAACCTGGCTCATTGAAAGCAGGAGCTGAGGCTGGAGTCAGGAGGGAGCCAGGAGGGAATGCTGCACAATGAAAGCCAAAAGGAAGGGGGCTGGCCCCAGCTCTGAGCATGGAGGGGCAGGAAGGGCTGCTAGGTCTGTCTGCAGCCACAGCTCCAGCTCTCTACCCTGGGTACTGACACGCTTCTCCTAGTCATCTCAGCCGTACGGAGGAGTGCGGAGCCCAGCGCCTTCCTGGGGCTGTTGTGCGCAGGGGTGGATGCATCTTGGGGACGCACATCCCATAGTGGAATGGTGGCTCCCGTATCCAGTGTCCTGCTAATGTGCACCCGGGGAGGCAGTGGGTGATGACCCTGTACCTGAGTCCCTCCACCCACGGGGGCCGGGGGGGCGGGGGAATGCAGTCCCTGGCTTTGGCATTGATCAGGGGTAGCGTTGGCTATTATGGGCTTTGGGGGAGTGACCCAGCAGATGCAACAGCTCTCTCTCTCCCTTTGTATGTCTTCCTCTCTCTCTCCCTCTCTCTTTTTCTCTCTTTCTTTCTCTCCCTGTCACTCTGCCTTTCAAATAATGAAAAACTTTAAAAGGAATTCAAAACTGCAGTATTTTTAGCATTGAATATTTGAACCCCATTCACTGGAGGAGGAAAAAAAAACCTATACAATCGAATACACACAAAACACACTCTGAGATTAAAATCTTTATTTCAGTGATCCATATTGCCTGACCTTCCTTCAGAAAGTTCAAGGCTTTTTGTGGAACAGCCCTTCTGAGGACGCCCCACATTGAATAGCCACATTGAACGGCAATTTTCTACCTTGCACCCACAGTCCTGTTGACGTGCAGCTTTCAGATATCAGCAGCTTGGCTGGCGGAAACTCCAGCCTCTCTCAGTCGTCGCTGCCTGCCCTAGGAAAATTTTAGTCATGGCCATTCCTGTCAGGCATCTTCCTTCGCTGGAGAAATGGGCCAGGTCCCTTCCTACCCCACAGGCAGGACCATCACCACCGCGGCAAACCAAGACCCCAGAAGGAAACAGGCAGGGCTTCCGCGAGGCTGCAAGTAGGAGAAAGAAGTGTTCCCCTTTCTTTGCAATTCACACATCTTGACTGGCATCACCTCCCAGGATTCCGAATGCTTCCTTTCTTGTTATAATCCTCTTAAGTTCTTTCTCTTTTTCTTTCTTTTTTTTTTTTTTTTTTTTTTTTTTTCCATTCCCTCAGTGATTCTGTCAGTATTTCTCACTCATTCTTGCTGGACTTCCAGCCCCTCCTCCACACGGCCAGCTTGCCTCACCCGCGGACTGGGGGAAAGGCTTGGGGGCTTTCAAGTTTATGGTCCATTATAGGTGAAAGCTGGGAGGTGTTGGGCAGGGCGGCGGAACTAATCAGTTATCTTAACACTACGGGCAAGTAGGGCTGGCATTTGTGTATGGCTAAATGCCGCTGCTTATTTTAATGGTGAGGAGGAAAAAGAAAATCAGTTCTAGGAATCACTGATCACTGCTTTGGAGGACGACAACAAAAATCCACAAAAATCCATCACCAGGCAGACCAATTAAAAACAAAAAGAAAACTCAAAAGAAAATTCTTTGCCCAGAGAACAAAACTCAAGACAAGGTGAATGCAGGAATGGTAAGCGAAACAAAGAGACGTGCTTTCTGTTCTGAAGAGCTGCCTATGAAACCTACACTCAGATTCCATATTCAGGGTCAATCACAAAACCTTAGACTGTGGATTAGGCTACTGTGAAAGGTAAAAGTACAAAGCAACAGGACAGAGAAATTTTAATCAGGAACAAAGATTACCATAATCCCCAAATGGGCATACTTTTGAAAGAGGAGACATTCGTGGCAGAGAACAAACATTCTTGAAACAATAGGAGTGGTGTATAAAATTAACCCGAGTCAGACTCGGGCACATGTTCTACTGAGGTACAACAGGATTTTCTAAAAGTAGTGTGTTTTTCCATGACGGGTTAGCTGAATTTTTTTTTTTTTTCAGTTGGTCTCATTTTCTTCAGCATAGAATGTGAGCTTTACGAAGGCAAAGAATTCTTCCTGGTCTGTTGACTTTTGTACATGAAGATGGCATCATTTTTTTAAGACTCGGGAATCCGTTCTCTGAATATTATTTCTCCTCTTACAGAATTATTATTACGATTGTGTGGTTAGACTTCTTTCCACTCAGCATTTGTTCCTAGAGATTGGAGAAAATTCCATCAAAATTGTACAAACATGACAATCACAGGCCCTTATGAGAAAGAAGTATAGACAACGCTCACTAATTCAATAATAATGATAGGAAAGAGTACAGGGGAAAACAATGTTATTTTCCTGAGAAACAGCAAGATGTTGACAGTTTTTGGACCTTTCAGGGTTCATACACATTCTATTGGATACGCAACTCCTTTTGTTGGAAGACCTGTCGATGTAATGATTGTAGAAAAAGTAAGAGTTACTTCTCCAGATATTCAAAATAGTTCTGAAGGTCTTAGCTGGAAGTGGTAGTATCTCAATAAAGACAAAACGGAGGTCAGGTTATGATGAAACATTTTCCAAAGAAGAATAAACTCTAACAAATAAACATAATTTGGGGGAACCTAGCATGCTGACAACATAGGAAATTCTTGCTTAACAATGTGGGACAATAATGACAATGGAGTGTTTCATTATATTATTCACTTCTCCAATATCTGTTATTTTTATCTCAGGTTTTAGCTTAGCTGCTCATACTTTGTCCTTTTCAGGACAGACTGAAAAAGTGAACTGAAGAGATAAGGAACAAACTGTTTTTATGTGGAGCTCAATTCCTTGTTGAGCCAATACATATAATACTCTATAAAGAATAGGCTACTCACACTTAGGTGATAATCATACTGTAATAATAACAATCTTGCATTTATAGAAAGCTTTTCACTTTTCCAAAGTGCTTTCACATTTATTCTAGCTTCTTTGACATCCTCCAAATAGTAAGCATTCATTTCTGGCCCCTGTGGAAAATGCATTCTTCATTCAAAAGGCTCCTGGGCTATCTGGCTTTGTGTGAGAAAGCTAAGCCCAAATGGGTGACTACTTTACTCCCAAGCTTGAGTTCTGCTTTCCACCTAGTGCAGTCAAATAGCAATCCAATGGGATGTGAATACTGGTTTAAATTGCTATGAATCAGCAGAAGAAAAAGTTTATTGAAATAACAAATTGTTTATCTTGGAGATATTCTGTAAATTAATAAAATAATGTATTTGATGGAAAAACAGCTTGCACAGTCCTTCTCCCTTCTTCCGGGCACCTTGCCATAGAGCCAGACCATGCATCCCAGCTTCTGTGAGTGGCTAAGGCTGTGGGATGTCAAGAGAAATGTTCACCCCACCACTTGGCCTGGGCTCCTGAATGCTGGGCATAACTATAACCCCTAACCTCTTCTCCCTCTTTAGTTCAAGGAAACTGGATTGAAGATGATCCCAGTTTGATCATGCCGATGGTCACTGTGCCCTACGTGTTGCTTGTCCAAGCTGAATCCTTGAATCATCTCAGGAAGCCAGACCAATCTGGAGCATTCTCCACATTACCAGGGAGAAAAAGAAACTCCTGTGTTAAGTCATTGAATTTAACATTTTTTTGTTATATCAGCTTACCTCTTACTAATACTTAAGATAAAATATTTGCCTGAAGATAGATTTTTTTTTTCAAAGATGTATTTATTTGAAAGGCAGTGTGACAGAGGCAGCGAGAAGGAGAGAACAGAGAAAGAAATCTTTCATCTGTCGGTTTGCTCCCTGAAAGGGCTGAAATGGCCAGGCCTGGCCAGGCTAATGCCAAGAGGCTGGAACTCCAGTCTTGTCTGTTGCAAGCATCCCTTTGCTACTTTTCCATGCACATTAGTAAGAAGCTGGTTCAAAAGTAGAAGAGACTGACTTGAGCAGGTGCTCCTTCATAACATGCCAACATTGGGAGCAGCAGCTGAACTCATTGCACCACAATGCTGGCCCCAAACAGACCTGCCTCACGATAATGAATGTTGTGTGCTTACAAGGACAAAGGAGTTTTATAATGATCTCTATGGTTATCCATCATGTAGCTTAAGGAGATGTATCTTCACATCTGATTGTTGCCCACACATTAATAGGTAGTGTTCAGTGCCATTCATTTGCTATAGCCACCAATGGGAAACTTGGTTTTGTGATGGGCCAAGTCCTTGAGGCTGCCATGGACAATACATTTTTACCTGTGTGAAGAGTTTCGTTTCTTGTGAAATGTGCTCATTATTATCTGGGGAGAGGAAGCATCATGATTGGAACAGCATCTGGCTCCCTGACCTCATGTAGGCATTTAAATTCCAAAACTTTATATTAACAGTTTGTGGATTAATATTACTTGTTGATGGAGTGAGGGTAAAGGCTTGACTCAATTACAGTATCTGATGATGGGCCTTTGGGAAGTGATTCAGTTGCATTAAGTTGCTGGCATGAAGCCCCACAATCAACGTTGTGATGACACCATGAGACTAATGGAGTGGGCCTCATGGCACAGAGGGTGAAGCCACTGCTTGGGATTCTTCATCCCATGGTTGAGTGCCAGGGACTGAGTCCCTATTTTCAATCCAGATTCCTGCCAATGCACCTGGAAGGCAGCACAGTACGATCTCAAGTGTTTGGATTCCTGCTACCAGCTACCACATGGGAGACTTGGATTGAGTTCCTTGTTCCTGGCTCCGGCCCAGCCAAAGCCCTGACTATTGCAGGTACTTGTGATGCAAATAAATGAATGAAAAGTTGCTCTGTCTCTTCCTTTCTCCCCACCTTTCTATCTCACTAGCTTCAGATAAATGATTAAATAATTTTTAAAGAGAGAGACGCATGGACTTGGAGGACAGATATGCTTCTGCCTCCCAGGCTTGCCAGGGGATTCCTCCTTGACACACATTCTTCCCTCATGCGATGCCAGATCCATGGATGCCCCATTTTGGGCTGTGAATCTACAGAACTGTGAGCTGAAATAAGCCTTCTTATGCAGTGATGCAAAACTAACACGGGGAGATAGCACAAAAGGTTTTAAGCAGAGAGAGATTCTGAGTAAAAATGTAGGAGAAAATAGTATAATGTAAGTTCTATCCCATTCTTATAGTTGTCCCTCAGGGTCCAAGCAGGATTGGTCCCAGGATCCCCTACCAATACCAGAATCCAACAACTGCTGCAGCATCTTCTATTAAATGGTGTCTTGTCTGCCTGTGACTCATAGACGTGTATGCTTTAGAACATCTCTGGATCATTTAAAGAACCTAATGCTCAGTAAATGCCAGGTAAACAGCTGTTGGGCTGTACTGTTTAGGGGATAATGACCCCCCCCCCCAAAAGTCTGCACACTATGAGTATAGAAGCAGCTTTTGTGAGCCCAGTATAGGGGCTCAGCAAGTTAATCCTCTACCTGCTGGAGTTGGCATCCCATATCGATACCGGTTCATGTCCCACCTGCTCCACTTCCCTTTCAGCTCCCTGCTTGTGGCCTAGTGGAGCAGCAGGGCATGGTTCAGGTCCTTGGGCCCCGGCACCCATGAGGGAAATCGACAAGAAGGTCCTGGCTCCCAGCTTTACCAGGCTTCAGATCGGCTCAGCTCCGGCTGTTACAGCCATTTGGGGAGCAAACCAGCAGGCAGAAGATCGCTCTCTCTGTCTCTCCTTCTCTTTCTGTGAAATCTGTCTTTCCAATAAAAATAAATAAATCTTTAAAAATAAAAAAGCAGCAGCAGCAACAACCTTTGCTGCATCCTTTCTGCTTGAGGTGGCTGAATGGACAGAGGAGGAACCTGGCAGGACGTCATGTTGACTCTAACACTCACGTTTACTGAATGTTCATTTGGTCTACACATTCCTTTTTATTAAAAAAAGAAGAAGAAGAAGAAAAAGAAGAAGAAAGAAAAGACTGATGATTGATTTGGAAGTCAGAGGTCCACACAGAAACAGAGAGAGCCAGAGAAGAAAAACAGAGAGATCTCCTATCTGCTGGCTCAATCCCCAGGTGATCCCAGGCCAAAGCCAGGAGCCAGGTGTTTCTTCCAGATCACCCACGTGGGCGGCAGGGGCTCAGGACCTTGGACCACCTTCCACCTTCCCAGGCCATTAGCAGGACACTGGATTGGGAGTCAACAGCCGATACATCAAGCAGTGCTTGTATGGGATGCTGGCATCACAGGCGGCGGCTTTACACACTATGCCACAATACTGGCCCTGATAAACACTCCAAATATTTTCTGTGTCTTAACCCACTGAACCAAGAGCCAATTCAACCTGGTTCTCCTGCAGACACTCTGTTCTGTCTCGTAGAGAATGAAACGTTAGGGGCAGGCACTTGGCCAGACAGGATGCCCATAGCCATCATAATGCCTGGGTTGAACTCCATTCTAACTCAGTGAGGGTTCCTAACTCAACCTGCTGGGAGATAAGGGGATGGCTAAAGGCTTCTGATCCAGCTCTCTTATGCAGGATCCCGGGAAGCCACCAGGGATGGCTCCAGCACTGGAGTCCCACGTGGGAGACCCAGAGCTTACCGCTCTTAGCTCCAGTCTGACTCACCCTGGGCTGCTGAGGGGAGAACCAGCAGACGGAAGATCACTTTCCGTCTCTCTCTTCCTCCGCTCTATCACTATATTATAAAATATCTATGCATAGCTATATTTCAAATTCTAGGAAGAAAGCATGCCACAACATATCTAAGTGAAAGTCAGCAGTCATTTTGGCTGTCCACATAAATTGACTTCCTGTTACTTTGAGGACATAAAAGGCTTAAAGTGGATTATATAAAACTGCGATCCTTCTGAAATGAATGAAAACCACCATGCTCACTGGACTTCCGCAGGTTACGTTCTTCCTTCAGACTGTTGGTCTCTCAGCAGAAAGTAAATGCTATAGTGAAAAAATACAGTTAAAGCCAGATGGTTTAGCAACAGGACACCAACACTTTTCGGTGTCCCCGGCTGAGGAACTTCCAAAATTCTCCTTCAGCAACTTGTGAATTATTTGGCTACATCTGTAAAATCACAGCCAGGGATCAGGCAGTAATTCCAGAGAGTTTGAAGAAGAACTGCACATTGGGCCTGGATTTTTGAAAGATTGTTTTTTGATTCTGAGATATGCTCAGTCACTTTAATCTAGCATCCATGTCTTAGAAATTTGATTGTTGTGGTTGTTGCTACTTCATTAGAAATGTGAAAGGTATTCAGTCACGCTGAATGAGGATATTTATATGTAAATAGAAGATGTTTTGTGCTGGCAATGCCGCAATTCCCTGGATTGAAATATATATGATTTTCCAAGTGCTATACTAGCCACTTTAAAAAAAAAATCATGATTTAAAAAGAACCAAAGACACTATGTATTTTGAATATTAATGTCTTCCTATTTAGTGTTCAAAAAGGAACAATCAGAAGCAGTCTGCCTTATGTAAATGATTCCATATGCTCAGCCATTATTTTACAGTGATTATTTAAAGAAAAATATCTTCCTTCAAATATCTCACCAAGTATGTCTTGTCAACAATCCTAGGGTTTAATTGCATTCTTTTTCTAAAACAACATAATAAACCTTAATTGCAAATGAACACAGAGTCCAACTGTATGACCAACCAACCAAACATAATAGAAATTGAAAGAGATATAGATGAGTTGATAGCATAGTGGAGTAAGCTGCTTTTGATGCCTGCATTGCATATCAGAAAACTGGTATAAATCCTGGTTGGGCTGCTTCCAATTCAGTTCCCTGCCATAGGACTGAGAAGCAGCACAAGATGGCCCAAGGGGCCAGCTAAGCCTCATCCATACCAACAGAATCAAAGCCTGTTTGTCCCACTTCTGATCCAGCTTCTTGATTTTGGCCTGGGAAAACAACAGTAAACAACTAGTCCCTAGACCTCGGCACCCATGTGGGAACCTGGAAGAAGCTCCTGGCTTCAGGTGAGTTCAGCACTGGCCATTTTGGCCATTTGGGGAATAATCAACAGATGGAAGATCTCTCTCTTTCTTTCTTTCTCTCTCTCTCCACATAACTCTGCCTTTCATATAAAAATTTTTTTAAAAAAGAAAGAAAGGAAGGAAGAAAAAATTCAAGTGCTTGGCACATGGGATTCCAAGATGGAGTATCTGGTCCCTGGCTTCACCCTGGCCCAACCCTGGCTATTCAAGTCATTTGGGGAGTACACTAGCAGGCATAAGATATTTCACTCTTGGCCTAATGCAATAGCCTAATGGCTTAAGGCCTTGCCTTTCATCTGCTGGGATCCCATATGGAAGCTGGTTATAATACTGGCTACTCCATTTCCCATCCAGCTCATACTTTGTGACCTGGGAAAGCAGTAGAGGATGGCCCAAAGCCTTGTGATCCTGCACCTGCATGGGAGACCTGGAAGAAGCTCCTAGCTTCGGAATGGCTCAGTTCAGCCACTGTGGCCACTTGGGGAGTGAACCAGCAGACAGATCTTTCTCTTGCTCTCCTCTCTGTAAATCTGACTTTCCAATAAAAACAAAGCTTTTAAAAAAGATACTTCAATCTCTCTGTCTCTGATGCTTTTTCTTTTTTGTTGTTGTTAAAGATTTATTTATGTATTTATTTATTGGGAAGTCAGATATAATCAGAGGAAGAGAGAGAGGAAGATCTTCCATCCCACTGATTCACTCCCCAAGCAGCTGCAATGACCAGAGCTGAGCTGAGCTGAAGCCAGGAACCAGGAGCTTCTTCTGGGTCTCCGATGTGCCAGGCCCTCTGATGCTCTTTCAATTAAACAAGTCTTTATACAGAAAAATAATAAACCCAGATATAAAGCTAAATTATAGTTCATTCCAAAAATTTTAGATTTCAAGTTCATAATGTTCGGTGTTCATTTAATCATTTGAATATTTACTATTTTGCATGAGCAGAGTGAAACAATGTATATTACAAAAAAAGGTACATTAGACTCTGTTATTGCTCTCAACAAACTTTAGCCAAGGAGACATGTGTGCTCCAGGGGGTGATGCATTTTAGCTTATAAGTAACCTGCCACCAGCATGTTTACTCATGTTTGTACATATTATTCAGACCTAGGTTAATTGCAGACACACTTTCACAGGAATCCCATGTTTGAAAGTTGTTTGGGGGTGGGCATTTAGCTTAGTGGCTCAGATAGCAAGCAGTAAGTCACCTGTGTCCCACAGCGGAGTGCCTGGGTGTGATCCCCAACTCTGGCTCCTCTCTGCAGCTTCCTGCTGGCAGAGAACCTGGGAGGCAGTAGTTGTGCCTCATGTAACTGGGTTCCTGCTGCTTATATGGGAGACGGGGACTGAGCTCTGGGGCTCCCCATGGGAGCCAGTTTCTGGCTCTTGGTTGTTAGGAACATTCAGAGAATGGATGCAAGAGAGCTTGCTCGCTCCTCCTCTCCTTGGGCCCTCTACCTTTCCAAACAAATGCAAAATGTTTTTTTGGAAAATTTCAATTTTTCCTTTTTGAAAGGCAGTTACATAGAGAGAGAGCTACCAACTCGCACTCCCCCAAATGGCCCCAAGAGCAAGATGAGCTGGTCTGAAACTAGGATCCAGGAGCCTCTTCCAGGTCTCCCACACAGGTGCAGGGGCCCAAGGCCTTGGGCCAGCCTCTGCTGATTTCCCAGGCCATAAACAGGGAGCTGGATTGGAAGTGCAGCAGCCAGGACTCAAACCGGTGCCCATATGATATGGGTGCCGGTGCCACAGGCAGAGGCGTAATCTACTAACCATGCCCCGGCACTGGCCCCCAAATTAACGTTTAATAAACAAGAAACAGCACAATTCTTAGACTCCATCAAACAATGCAGAAAAGTTGCTAAGATCTAAGATATATGCAAAGCCTTCTGCTTTAGTATTGATGATGGCTTCTGTTCTTTCATGCCTCTAGCAGCTCTCTGAAATTCACACTGTTACATTCAGGGAACTGATCACCGCAGGGTGAAGCAATTGCCTACAACGGTGAAGAGCCATGGCCTACCTTCAAGCAACTGCTCTCTGAGCCAGTGTACTCCTTGTCATGTTTTCATAGCAAGGATGTGTCAGTCACTGTGAACACACCACAGGCGTCTCCCATGCCATTCTAATCTCAGAAATTCACAAGGACAAAAAGGACAGAGGGGACGGCCAGAGCCGTACCAACAAGCTGACGGAGAGTCATTGTGGAATTTAGGGGAGCCCATATGCTTTCCATTGACAAGGTGAAGAAAAAGCTGTGCAGGGGGTCTGATACTGCCATAAAATATGGACTTCCCACCCATGTGTCTCCAGTGTTTCCATGAGCTGGACCCTAGTCTGCTACTCATGGGAGACCTGGTATCCACAGCCAACAAGGCGCCTGTCCCCACCAAGTCGAGGTTGTATTTATTAAGGTTTAGTTGCACAGCTGCCCCATGCCATCAGAGAGGCTAAAGCCAGTGAAGGGTCCCAATGAGGGCTGCTACCAGATAGGGAGAAACCTATTTTTGTCCTTCTTGGTGGGTTCTGTGAGAGTCAAGGCCCTTGCCACTTGCCAGGGATGACCTGTCAGAGACCTCAGCGGTGTGGGATGCAGTAGCCTGCACCAAGCCTGAGTCCCAGTGGACACACCTGAAGCTTTTCCTTCAGAAACTTTGTGTAGTGCCGTCATTAAGCCCTTGATCTCAAAGTGTTACACCCCTCTATGGACAGATGCCCCGACAGACTGCTGGAGAGCCAGGAGTGTATTAACTATGCATGGGTAGTGTCACATGCTGGGCTGCCTGTGGCTACTGCCTGGATAAATAAACACAGAAACCAATCCAAACAGATCAACAAAGGAGAATCATACTGACCCCGTGGCAATCACTGTGATGATCAAACTCTCACGCTGTTGTTAGGATTCAAAAAACGTCATCTGTTTGGAGCATGATGCTTCTGTGGGCTGCGTATTCAAGTTTGGAAATGTTTCTTCTGTGACCTATTCACACACCTGCTGGTGCTAGAATGATGATGTTCAAGTGAATTTGAGACAGTAAAGGTACCATGGTGGAATAGAATGAAATGCCTTTTAAAGATAGAAGCTATACAGAGTGTGACAAATTTGGAGCAGGTATTGTGGCCCAGCAGGTTAAACTATTATTTGAAAACCCACATCCCAGCATGTGGGGGCCTGACATAGCATTCTTCCAGTCCAGGGTCATGCCAGCTGGCACCCTGGGAAGCAGCAGATGATGGTTTAAGTGCTTGTGTTCCTGTCTCCCACATGTGAGACCCTAAGGAAGTTCCTTCCTGGCTCTTGGTTACAGCTTATCCCAGCCCTGCTGCTAGGGACAGTTGGGGAGCGAACTAACAAATGAAAGAGCTCTCTCTCTCTCTGCATGTTTGTGTCTGTCCCCCTTCCTCCTCTCCTTTTGCCCTTCCTTTTAAACAAATAAGCAAATCAAAGAAACCCTCTCCACATCTCAGTTTTGCCATCCGTCAAATGGAGAGAATAATCATCCATCATTGTCATCAACAGTGGCATCAAATTGTAGGTACAAAAGCCAATGTAAGCTTGACAAATGTAAGTGCTCTGTAATTATAATTAATAATACATTTATTCCCCCAGAACATCATAAACTAGTTGCTTGTTCTTGCAAAAGGCATAATTAAGATAGTTATTAAATTAGTTCAGTGGTACATAAAGATAAAGACCTATAATTCATCTGTTTATAAAAATAGATGTAGCTAGAGATAAGCATCTGGCAGACAGTTAAGAAGCATGCAGCCACACAGACGGAGGAAGGAAATGCATATTAACAGAGTTGCAAGAAAATAAGCTGTTTTCTAGGAAAGAAGAAAATTTCGAGGAAAGAAAAGAGGCATAGCAGCAAATGCCTCTGTCAAACACTTCGCCAACGTCTTTCACTTCATGTCAAGCTCGCACTGCCCTACCTTCTCACCTGACTTCAGAACTCCACACTTCAACACGGTACGTAACCCACCCAAGATCACAGAGTCATTAGGTAACCAGTTAACCAGGAGGAGGCCAGTGGGGTGTGTTAATGCACGTGAAGGCACCACGGGGGCTGCCCAAATTCCACTGGGATCAAGACCCACCTTTGTTTTCAATTGAGCTTCAAGCTCAGGTGATTGGGCAGTAACAAATTCTGCCCAAACTCTATCCATGGTCCATGCTCACAATGAAGGAATCAGGACTGGATATGAACTGTACTACTGCAACAACGTGGAGGAATCCAACATGGGGGAAGGGCATGAGGGGGAGGGGTTGGGGGAATCCCAGAGCCTATGAAACCTTGTCATTAAAAAAAAAAAGAGTTTACCAGAAAAAACAAGCAAACAAACAAATTCTGTCCAAATACTTGGGTCCCTGCCACCCATAAAGATGACCTGCGTGGAGGGCCTGGCTCAGCTCAGACCACACAATGGAAAAACTCTGTCTCTCCTCCTATGCCTTTCAACTAGATAAAGAAATCTTAAAAACAAACAGGCAGATAAAAATCAAAACATGTACATTTTTTTTTCTTTCATTGTTATAACCTGCTTTTTGGTTTAAAAAAAGTCTGGCAATCCCAGCCCAGAGGACTGAGCTCTTGTCTTAGCCTTCTTCAAAGGGACAGGCGTCCAGAATATTTTGACTCCGGAGCCCTAAAGAAAAATCATTCATGTATATGTTAGCTGCTTAAGAAGTGCAAAAAGAGTTTGAAGGTGTTTCTTAAAATAATGTCATGGGCCTGGTGCAGTAGCCTAGTGACTAAAGTCCTCTCTTTGCATGCACCGGGATCCTATATGGGTGCCAGTTTGCGTCCCGGCGGCTCCACTTCCCTTCCAGCTCCCTGCTTGTGGTCTGGGAGGGCAGTGGAGAATGGCCCAAAGCCTTGGGAACCTGCACGCACATGGCAGTCCTTAGAGAAGCTCCTGGTTCCAGGCTTCAAATCAGCTCAGTTCCAGCCTTTGCAGCCACTTGGGGAGTTAACAGAAGATGGAAGATTTTTGTCTCTGTCTCTCCTTCTCTCTGTAAATCTGACTTTCCAATAAAAATAAATAAATCTTTTTTAAAAATTAAATGGCATTTCTAGAGTTTTTCTTTAGATTTTTGACTATGCTATATATATATATATATATATAAAATGCAAAAATCAAATGCAATTACAAGTCTCTCAATCTGTTCCCACCAAGTCTTTAAAAATAAAGATTTATTTATTTATTTTGAAAGAGTTACCAAGAGAAACAGAGGGAAATACAGATTTTCCATCAGCTGGTTCACTCCCCAGATAGCCACAATGGCCAGTGTTGGATCAGACCAAAGCCAGCTTCTTCTGGGTCTCCTCTACACAGCAGGGGTCCAAGCACTTGGCCCATCTTGTGCTGTTTTTCCTGGGCCTTTGGCAGGCAGCTGGATTGGAAGTGGACTACCCAGGACACACACCAACACCCACATAGGTCACATTGCAGTTGGCAGCTTCACCCACTAAGCAACAACCTTGTTCCTTTTCATCAAAAGTGCTTCAAAAAAAACACTTTTTGTTTTTTCTTTAAGTAATTAAATATTTTTTAATCGTTTATGTACTTTTAACATATAGCCTAGGGGTTTCTTATCCTGGATGATGCAATAAGATGAATGATGATTTAGTTCTTGACATTACCCCACCCACCCACCTTCCAAAAAACGTCCATGTGTTTCCCAGTCATCCAATAGAGTTGTATCAAAACTTTCATTTCAAACAATAATTGTCACTTCCCATCATTACAACTACATCAGTATTGCTCACTACTGAGCCAAGTGGCATATTTGCTCTAGGGTTCTCCTCTTTCTCCTGGAGTTACTCATTTCCTTGACATGACATTGGCTTAATTTTCTATTTGCTTATAGCTGAGTTCCTCCAAATGCTACAACATGTTTATCAAATGTCTAGCATTTTTTCATAACATCTACTATGCACATCAAGTAATCTATTGTCTTGTGGTTTTTTTCCCTTCAATTTCTTCCTCGCGTGGCCTCGGGTTTCAACCTGGACTGGCTGCTGTCCCCAAGGCTAACACTCCTTGACCTTTGGTTCCTTGGGTTCGGTTTCCAGGAGCCCTTAACTCCTTGCTGCTTGGCTTACCTCCTGGCTCCACTTTGCTCTTGTATTCTTTCAGTGTGATTTGGAAGGTTTTTAGGAGACAGTACAGAAACTCACACATATCTACCCAACCTGCTGAGTTTAGTTACTAGACCAGAATCACACTTTTTTCAGAGCATGCTTACATGGACGTGACTTTTGATAATGGGATTAGGCTTACTGCCTTTATTGATTTGAAAAAAAACAAAGAAAGAAAAGAAACAAAGAACAAGCTATTCTATCCATTGGTTCACTCCACAAGTGGCAACAACAATGGCCAGAGCTGAGCCAATCCAAAATCAGTAGCCTGGAGCCTCTTCTGGGTCTCCCAGGTGGGTGCAGGGTCCCAAGGACTTGGGTTATCCTCTGCTGCTTTCGCAGGCCACATTTAGAGAGCTGGATGGGAAGGGGAGCAGCTGGGACACAAACCAGCATCCGTATGAGATGCTGGCACCACAGGGTGAAAGATTAGACTGCTGAGCCACAGTGCTGGCCCCACCTTTATTTAAAAAAAAAAAAAAAAAAAGTCTGGTAACAAAATGTTCTGTTTAAAGCTATTATCGCCAGAAGTTAACAACTGAAGGCATTATGTATAGAATCTGATCATTATGACTATGTGCTATATGGTATGTACCTTCCCAGAGGCTGGGAAGTGGTTGGTTGAAGTGAACAAAGAATTCCATGCTACTTTTGAAGATCTGCATAAGAGATTTAAATATATTTGGGTGAAGGCAAGCTCTAGACAACTTTATTGCTTTCCATACATATTTTTCCATCAACGTCTAAAGCTTTGTTGCAAATAATGGGTGTTCTTCCATTAAAGAAATATAGAATTAATTTCATCATCGAAAAGAATTTAGTCCCATGCATATTCACGAGGTAGTCACAATTTTACATGACACTTTTATTCAAAAACTTAAGTTCCTTGGGGAAATGGGGAGGGAAGTTTGCCTCTCACTGGGGATACCTTTTGGGATGCTCATACTCCGTAACAGGGTGCTTGGGTTCACGATCTGGCTCTGCTTTCTGCTAGCCGGCACCTGAGGAGGCAGCAGGTGACGGCTCAAGGGTCAGGTGTCCTGTCACTCGTCTGGGAGACCTGAATGGAGTTCCAGATCCAGGCTTCAGTTTGGTCAGGCCCTAGGCATTGCAGGTATTTGTGAAGTGGGAAGGCAGATCAGATTTATGGAGAGAAGGAAAAACAAGATATTCCGCCTGCTTGGCTTACTCCCCAAGTGGCTGCAATGGCCAGAGCTGAGCGGATTCAGAGCCAGGAGCCAGAAGCTTCTCCTGGGTCTCCCACATGAGTGCGGGGCCCCAGGCTTTGAGCTGTCCTTTATTGCTTCCCCAGGCCAGACAGGGAGCTGGATGGGAAGAGGAATAGCCAGGAAATGAACCAGCACCCATATGGGATTCCAGTGCTTATACACAGAGGATTAGCAATGGAGCCACTGTGTCCGGCTTTCCTATTATGTTTTTTTTTTGTATTTATATTTACTTTATTTCACTTTATTTTTTATTTTAAAGGCAGAGTTAAAGAGAGAGGGAGATAGAGGAAGACCCTCCATCTGCTACTTCACTCCCCACCCAACCACTTCTCCAGGGGCTGCAATGGCTAGGGTTGCCCCAGGCTAGAGCCAGGAGGTTCATCCAGATCTCCCATGTGGGTGCAGAGGCCCAAACTCTTGGGTCATCCTCTCCTGCTTTCCAAAGCACACAAGCAGGGAGCTGAATGTGAAGTGGAGCAGCTGAGATTCAAAGAGGTGCCCACCTGGGATACCAGCATTATAGATGGCTTAACCAGCTACTCCATAATGTGGGCCCCTATCAAAACTTCTAACCATGCGTCTGCTATCCTATCTTGGGAATGCCATATTCAACTCCAACCATTCTTTTTCCTGTATCTCATTTGTTATTTAATGTTGTTGAATAACCTTTACCATGTCAGATTCCTGGTAGGTATAAGCAGTATGATGTTCACCACATAGATCCTGGACTTTCAACAATTTTATTATGGATCCCACATCAGGTTAGAATGTGTAAGGACACAAAGACCTTTGGTGATTGTCAAACTAGAGTAGCCCCTTAGCATTCATGCCCTTGTATAATCTCCTTCAGTATGAACATGGTCTGTGACTTGTTTCTTTTCCTTAAAAATACGTGTGTGTGTGTGTGTGTCTGTATACTTGAAAGCCAATTACAGAGAAAGCAGAGGAGAGAGAGAGAGGTCTTCCATTCACTGGTTCACTTTCCAAGTGGCTGTAACAACCAGAGCTGAGCCAGGCTGAAGCCAGGAGCCAAGAGCTTTTCAGGTCTCCCACGTGGGTGGCCAGGTGCCCAAGTGCTTTGCCGGGCACACTAGCAGGGAGCTATGTTGGAAGTAGAAATGGTGGCACATGAACCGGAACCCTCAGGGGATACCTGTGTCGTAGACCCTGGGCTTTGTCCAGTGTGCCACAACACCAGCCCTGTGTGGCTTGTTGCTAACTCTGAGCGTGTAGCAAAAGTGATGGGAATCCTGCCTGAGGCTATAGTCTGTGCTATGACGCCTGCCCTGCTGACAGCCTTGCTCTGGGCATTTTTCATATTGGTTTGATGAAGGAAGCAGACACATGGCATAGAACTGTTGGAAACTGTTGGGGACTCAGGGCAATTTCCAGCTGATGGCAAAAATACCATGCCTTCATTCTCACAGTTAAGAGGAAACAAATTTTATGAGCCACATAAATGATGGAAGTGGATCCTTCTCCAGCTGAGCTTCCAGATGCAGTGGAAGCACAGCCACATTTCTGTCCAAATGTTCTCTGTGGCTTATAAATAATGGACTCTATTGAGAGGACTTTAGGATGTTCTAACACCAAGAGTGAATACTGGTAGAGAACAAAAGGCTTAAGATGGTGTCTTCCAAGGAAGTGAGCCATGCCTAATGGGAACCAACTGAGCATTCATCTGGCCAATGCAGTTTTGAAACAATTAAAACAAAGCAATGCTTTGCAATATTTAAAAACTAATAAAATAAGGGTCCAATGCAATGGCTCAATTGTCCAATCTTCCCTTTGCAAATGCCAGGATCCCATATGAGAGCTGGTTTGTGTTTTGGCTATTCCACTTACCTTACAGGTTCCTGCTTATGGCCTGGGAAAGCAGTGGAGGATGGTCTAAAGCCTTGGGACCCTGCACCCATGTGGGAGACCCAGAAACGTTTGGCTCCTGTCTTCAGATTGGCTCAGCTCTGACCATTGTGGCCATTTGGGCAGTGAACCAGTGAATGGAAGATGTTTCCCTCTGTCTCTCCTTCTCTCTGAAAATCTGCCTTTCCAATTAAAAAAAAAAAATCTTTAAAAATATATATTTAAAAGTATCTTTTTGAAGTAATCACCAAAAAGAGATCCAAATCTCCAGCTGTTATTTACATTTGGTTTGCATCTACTTGGTCTCGTGTAAGTGGCAGGGGCCCATCAGAGAGAGAAAGAGAATCTTCCTCCACCAGTTCACTCCCCATGTATCTGCAACAACCAGGGCTGGGACAGGCTAAATTAAGGAAGGGCCAGAAACTCCACAAGAACTTCTCACCTGGGTGGAAGAAGCCCAAGCACTTGAGCCATGCAAGGTTGACTCACAGGATGCCTCAGCAGCAAGCTGGGTTGGAATCAAAGCTTCCAGTTCTCAAATTGTCACTCTGTTAGGAGCACGTGTGTCCCCAAGCTGCTACACAATGCCCAAACCTCTGGTGATTCTTAAAGAACTCAAAGATCAGTTCACGATGAACCTGCAATATTTCCTAACAAGCTTGTGATGGCTGCTCCCTTTAAATGTCCAGGGGGCCATTTACTTATTTATCTTAGCTGCTTCCTTCACAAGGATATAGTTCAGATTGTCACCCTTAACTGAAGATTTGTAGAGAAGCCCTGGAGAAGAGATGCTAATGGGACCATAACTCCTCAAGACACTGAACGTAGAGCAACAGTGAGCCTACAGTTCTCCACTTCTCTGTCTAATCTCTCTTGTGGGGATTACAAAAAACCCAATGCCCCAGGCATAAAGCAATCCAACCAAGCCAGTCTCTTGGATCCAGCTATCAGGACTTCTAAAACCTTCTCAGGAGCGTAATAAGCTCCAGCCACAATGAGCAGAAGCCAAGCCAAGGATGTGATGGCCATGAATCAAGGTTGTAACATCCAGACAGGGGCTTGATGGAGGTCTTCCTGCAGTGCTCCCTGGGTAGCTGGGTAAATGTTAATGCTGTAACTAAGACAGGTTTTTTTCGTGTTGTGAAACACTTAACAATTAGAACAGGACAAAAGCTTAAAGGAAAGAAAAAAAAAAGAAAAGAAAAAGAAAGGAAGAAAGCAGACCAAACTGAAAATTACAGCTGGATCTTCACACAGTTGGGATTCAATGACACCGCCTTGTTAAAATCTACAGTGTAGTATTCACAGCTGACATGCTGATCTTCCAAATCACAGAGGGACCCCTAATTTTTCCAACAATTAAGAAGCATCAAAAAACTTCATGTTTCTTTTTCTTACTATGTACTAATCCCAACCACATCTGCTTTACTATATGTGTGTATAAATCTTATATCGTTCATTCTATATGTCAATACAGTTTCCTTTTCTTTTCTCTTAAAGACATATCTATTTGAAAACCAGAGAGAAAGAAAGAGATATACTTTCTCTCTCTTGGTTCACTCCTCATGGCTTCAACAACCAGGGTGGGACCACGCCAAAGCCAGGAATTCAGAACTCCATTCTTGTTTTCTCGCGTAAGTAACAGGGGCCCAAATGCCAAATGCGGTGCCCTAGAGCTGTCCCCTTCACTACATTTTCTAAGATAAGCAGCTGAGCCTGCATTTCTCAGAAAAGTCTCTCAGCTCTAGAAAACAAATGTGATTTTCCAAACGATATGTGTATGGAGAAAATCCCTGTGTTTCTTCCACCGTATCTGTGTTGTGCGCCTCCCTGGGAAGGTGGCTTGTTCTTTTGTGGCTATTTTGCTAAAGCAATTCTCGATCCACCTGTGGATCCAAGTTTCTGGGACTAGAAGTGAGAATTACTGAAGCATCGGTCAGGATTATCGAGCGTGTCAGCAGGATAAAAGGCAAATTCAAACACACACAGACGCACATGCACACGCAAACTCCGCACACCTGCCAGTAAAAAATGAACTCTGATTTTGTGTCCAAAATCCAAGTTGCAAAGGTTGGCCAGAACCAGTTCAGCCACCATCCAATAGAAAAACCATTTGATTTCTCCACATTCAAGTTCCTGTGACAGATCCACGCCATTAACGTTGAATTAGTAGAATTTGCTACTTTCAAATACAAAAGACTCTTTGCGTAAGCACACATGTCTTATTCTAGAAGTCAACAGCTTAGTCTTCACTTGGAAGGAAAGCAAACCGGAACCTTCCAACTGGCTTCTCCCGTTCCATTCCCTTTACGAACAGCTTCTGGCTATGTACGCACGCATGTGCACCGTGCACATAAATTACAGCCAACAATCTGACACCAGTGTTTTACTAACAAACACAATTCAAAGTGGAATAATTAAATAGGGACACACAGTAAAATAAACATTCCAATGACCTTTTAAACTGAAAAGTTCTGCTCTCCAAACAAAGAAGAGAACAATACAATTGCATGATGGAGCTTGTACGGACTTGCTGAATATGTGATGAACCTGAACAGCCAGCCAGTCAAGGGTTGAAAAGAAGAGGACAGCTGTAGTGTCCCGACTTTGAGACTCTCTGGTGAATAAAGTAACAGATGCACAACCAGTGCTTCAAAGTGGGCAGGACCTTGTCCCCAGCAAACAAAAGGGGTGACAGTCTCAGAGACCCATTTACTTCAGTAAAAAATTTTCAAGCCAGCTGTCTTTTTTTATACATGAGACTTACATATGTATATGCATATGTGTGCATCTACCTGTATATATGATTTTAAAAAATATTAAATGAATAATTCTCAGAATATCAGTTTACCTGATAATTCAAACAAAATACCAAGTTGCTCTAGAATTCATTGCTACCACTTTTTTTTTTAAATTTTATTCTGTCCATACTTTGCCAGGTATAGGTTGTGGCTTACTACCCTATCTTAGCTTTAGCACATATCTCAAATAATAACAGTTGCTCTAAGTTTTTAGGGTTTCCCCATCGAATATCTGAAAAGTGAAAACTGTCATCCCAGTGTTCCACATTTGTCGTGCTTGATTTTTCTTTTTAAAGAATTATTTGTTAACCTGAAAGGTAGAGTTCTGGAGAGAGGCAGATCTCGCATTCAATGGTGCACTCCGCAGATAGCCTCAATGGCCAGGGCCAGGCCAGGCTGAAGTCATTCAGATGTCCTACGAGAGTGACGGGGCACAAACACTTGGTTCTGTTGCTCTTCCAAGGATTTTAGCAGTGAGCTGGATTGAAAGTGGAGCAGTCAGGACACAGGTACCCATGTAAGATGCCAGCGTCTCAGATGGCAGCCATAGCTACTCCAGTGCAATGGCGGCCTGCTGTGATTTCATATAATACACCAGAGAATCCCAGCTTTGTCTTCTACTAAATCCCTATTGCTTCAAAGGAATGACGCGCACATTAATCTTGAAAGTGGCAGCTTTGTGTACGGCTGGGATGCAAGTCCAGTCTATGGGATGCAGGTCAGTTTTAATTCTACGTTTCTTGAACTTTGTGAAATACGCCTGTATTCCTACTTTTTGTTCTTCTAAGTAAGGACTGCGATTTTCTTGAAATCAAGCATCCATTTTTTCTGTCTGTCTGGAACAGGTACTCGGCGAGTAGAACTCACATGTGTGATTTCAGTAGTTCCCAAAGCCATCTTGTGGAACTGGCAAGGCAATAACAGCACTACTTCAAAAATCTCAAATGGGAACCCTGGAAGGTTACATGATCCATCATCTAACCTAACAGCAAAAGCAGTGAAACTGGGAAGAGAAGCTATTTTCCCAGCTCCAAGTGGATGTTTACTACATTACATAGCTTTTCCAAGCATACGAAGAAGACACCTAGAGGTATTTTTATTCTCAATGCGTCACCGTTAAAACTTCCCAGGGACAAAACCAGGAAACATTAGAAGTTGTCAAAAAAAAAAAAAAAAAGCATGCATCACAATTTGTCCATTTCTTTTTTTTTTAAAGATTTTTTATTATTATTGGAAAGCCAGATATACAGAGAGGAGGAGAGACAGAGAGGAAGATCTTCCATCCGATGATTCACTCCCCAAGTGAGCTGCAATGGGCCGGTGCGTGCCGATCCGAAGCCAGGAACCAGGAACCTCTTCCGGGTCTCCCACGCGGGTTCAGGGTCCCAAAGCTTTGGGCCGTCCTCAACTGCTTTCCCAGGCCACAAGCAGGGAGCTGGATGGGAAGTGGAGCTGCCAGGATTAGAACCGGCGCCCATATGGGATCCCAGGGCACTCAAGGTGAGGACTTTAGCCACTAGGCCACGCTGCCGGGCCCAATTTGTCCATTTCTGAAGCTTGCTTACATTCCAATCAAACCAATTCATACTGTGGTTCTTGAATAAGATTAACATACTCATCACCATTTTTACTTGGCTGGAAAAATACTTTTAGAAGATGAAGTCTTTGTTGAAAGGTGGGAAAAAGAATCACATTGAGAAACGCTAACTGCCTAAGAATAAAAGAAAGCATTAAATTGCATTTAGAATCAACCAAATAGCAATGACCCTGACCCAAGCAGGTCACTATATGTATAAAATTTATTGTTCCTGCTAATTTTTCCATAGAGCTGTATGAATTTCTCACCTAGCAAACTGCAAAGACTCATCTACATTTGTGTCTAACATGATTTTAAGCTCTAGGAATTTCATGCAGTTAGAAGTTGGCTTTTCATAGAAAGGAGAATAATGCTAATGAGTAAATATTAAATATAAGGCACTTACGCTACAGAGGTAAATATGTAATTACATACATTTCCCAAAGTGGTACAAATCACGCATTAAGTTATATAATAATTCAAGGATTTACAAGAGACAAGAAGATCTACTTGATAGTCTCCGGCTAATTACTTTTAATTAGCATGTTTATATTATAAGAACATATCAGAATATTTTAAATCAAGAATGTAAAAATATTCAATACAGAAAAAATACACATCTTTAAAGCGAGAGGGGGCCACCATTGGAAAAATGAGAGGTTTTCCTGGTGCTACCTCCCCATGAACGGTAAGTCTAGACACTTGTGATTATACCAATTAATTGGCCATTTTGGTTAAATTATGTAAATTGTCTACATACACTTCTCCGAGTACATAACTGCCAATGCTATTTTCACTTTGGTCAAGTCTACACTAGCTGGCAAAATGAAGTGGATAATTAGGACAATTATTCTAATAATTTAGATCAAACATTAATTAAGGTAAAAGCAGGTTTTTTTTTTTTCCTGGTTTGGATTGAAACATAAATGTTCTGCTTGTGTTCCAAATGGATGTCATCAGATGCTATGTGTTCCAGTGGTTTTGAATTCTGTTTATGTAGCAAGTACTTCCTCCATCAGAATCTCAGGTGTGAAAACTGCAAGAGCCTTCGGTGATGGGTGAGTATTTCAGAGGTGTTTGTACAAGTGCTAACTTAGATCTGCTTTCCTAAATTCATAGATAAGATGAAGGAAAATTTAGGGACACTCTGAACACTCAGAGAAATCAATGGGCATGTCCCTAAAAGCTCCATGATAACACTGTGATCTTTATCTTGGCATGATGGTTACAGCAATGATTTTAAAATATCCTTTGTCCAACCACTCCCCTTCCCGAGGTCCTAGGAGGACTGGAGAAGGAGGGGTAACCTGTTCTAGTGGACCCAGAATGGAAAGCAGAAACCCTTCCCTCTCTCCCACCTCTCCCCTCCCAACCCACTCCACCTCCTAAACATGCCCTTAGGTGTATGCATCTGTGAGCGCCTCGCCTTTTAAATCAACTTAAATTTTTAAAATCCTTTGTCAATACTTGGGAATGAAGTGTACTGACGTTCGTAACTTACTTTTCAGTGGCCGTGTATATATGAATAAACAAACAAGCAAATACACAACTATACCCTTCCATCTACCTGTCCCTGCGTGAATGGATGTGTGCCTACCTTGGTACCTATCTGATCAGTCATCCCTTCATCTGGCAAGAGTCCTTAAGCAACTGCCACGGCGTCGGCCAGATTGCTGAAGCTGGGTAAAGGGAACGTGGATATACTTTGAACTCTGCCATGGTAGCATTATTTCAATTTTTCTGCAGATGTGAATTCTTCAAAACAAGAAGTTGGGGGCGAATGTACATTTTAAGCTTTCTATAAAATAACTAATAAATATTCAGTACCTGTCGACTCCCCATGAATATGATACCCCTGAGATGGAAAACTCCCCAGTCCCTCATTTCCTAAAACCATACTGTGAAATCTATATGAAAGGACTCTTTCCAATAGGCCTTAAGTGAGCACTTGAAAATATGCGCTAGGTTTCCCAGGCAGGGTATAGTTAAGGAGCATTCCCTTGAGATCCTTGCCTGAAAGGCCCTATAGAATTGCAAAGTATCATTATTAAGCAAATGTTCCTGGGCCCTTGGGTGGTTCACTTAAAACGCATTTCACTGTATTGAATATTCAATGCCAAAAGCACACTGTTCTGTGTTAAGATTTGCAATTTAAACCCAGTTGGGAGAAGTAAAAGGTCTTGTAATTTGCCCATACTGTATTGCCTTGCAGTAGTAGCTTTCATTGATAATTAAGTTCCAAAAATATGAGTTAGATGGCTTGAACAATGGAGGAAGGCTAACCTTCCCATTACAGCTCCGGCTCTTGACTTCTTGTATTTAAGATTACAGATGCCCCATTACATCGATTTTGTGTTTAATCTCCTCTTGAAAAACACTGCCAATCCCCAAACTTTTCCCCTTTGATAGAACCCAAGTGTTTGACAAGGAAAACTGCGAGGTTCAAACGGCATGACTGACCGACGAGGCAAGTTCGGCGCCCTCTTTCTCCCCATTTTTTCTTCACTCTCCCAGCCGTGCAACGTCAAAAGATATTTCACAGGAAAATTCCCAAATAGGTTGTTTCGTGGTGTCTTTTTTCCCCTTCTTTAATTCCGGAGGGGCCAGATTTCAGAAGATGCATCAACATGAAAGTCATTCTGCTTGCTTGCTTCTTAAAAACATCAAAGCCATCTCCCCCAACCCAGATTCCTCTCCCCCGCAAAGGTTTCGCTTACATCTCTCCACTGTCATTTCATCCTTCTGCTAGGTTTTCAGATCCTAGTAGAACCCCGTGTAAGATATGCAACAGAAACGTGAGGAGCACCGTGGAGGCAGCCACGGTGTCCCGAGGAGCTACAGATGCCCGCACTTGGAGCTGCCAGGTGACACCCACACTAGGATCGGAGCAGAGGGGAGGGGACGTGGCCAGCGAGGCTCAGGGAAGAAGTGACCTCAGAAGCTGGCCACCACAGGCCACGCAGGGTTCCCCAAGACAGGGAGAGGGTCTGAACCCGGGGAAGGCCCAGCCTCGTCTCTCCAGGGTGGGGGTCCCTCTTGCCGCAACACGTCATGTGGGAACCTGACCGAAATGCAGCTTCCTGGGCCTGGCCATCCTAGGAAACTCTGGGGAAAGGAGAAGCACCCAACCATCTGTGTTTTTAATTGGCCTCGGAGAAGAGTCTAGTGTGTCCTCTTGAATAAAGACAGCCCGGGGAAAAAAATTTTTTTTTTTTTCTGAAGTAGCTTGAAAGTCCAGTGTGCTGAAGGCCAGCCAGGGCCGCCTGACCTTTAGCGACCCAGTCCCGCACGCAAGCGGCCCGGCAGGTGCCAGGTTGGCGGCCCCGGGGCGCAGCGGGCCCCTCCCGCGGCCGCGCGTGCCAGCCGCAGCCCCCTCGGGGCGAGGCCGGCCCCTTTGTCCGCCCCGAGGGCGGCCCCTTCCAGCCCGCGGGTGTGCGAGCCCTTGGTCGGGGGGCGGATTGTGTTGTGGGGTGGCAGCGGAGGAGGGCCAGGGGAGGGGAGGAGGAGGAGCGGGGCGGGCGGCTGAGCGCAGGGGTGGGGCGCGCCTGCCGCGCACCCGGCTCTTGTCCCGCCGCGACTGCGGACCCGGCCTTTTGTGGTCGGCCTTGGGGGTGGGGGGAAGGACCCCCGCGCGCCGCCACCGCCCCTGGGGCGGGCTGGCGCCTCCCCCTTGGCGGGAGGCCGACGCGGCCTTCCAGGCCTCGGGGAGCCGCTGTGGCCCGGCCGGGCCCAGGCGAGCGCTGGGCGCGGGGCGCGGCAGGAGAACGCGGCTAAGCGGAGGGGAGGGCCGAGGGTGGGGCGGGGCGGGGCTGGGCCGGGCCTGGCGGAGCCCTGCGCCCGCGCCTCCGCCTCCCGAGCCCGCGGCCGCCGCAGCCAGGGCCACCCGAGGGCGGCCGGGGACGCGTGTGCGCTCTCTCCACCGCGGGCTGCCGGGCGGGCTGGAGGACTGGCTGGCGGTGCTTTGGAAGCGCACTGGGGAGGCCGCCGGAGCTCCGGCCTTGCCGTCCGCGCTCACGCAGGGCGCCTGGGTCCCCGTGCGGAGACGCGGCCGTCGCTCCTGGGCCCGCCGCTCACCGTACCTTTTAGTGTGGTTCCCGCACGGTTCCGCGGTTCTGGCCGCCCGGCCTCACGGTCACCGTCGCCTGTTCCCCGCTGACCTACGTGCCTGAGGTGGCCGCGGCCTGGGGACCCGGCTGCCGCCCCCCCACACCCCGGAGCACAAGCGCGTGGCGCGCAGCCACCCGGGCGTTGCTGAAACTGCACGCGGAGAGGGCGAGCCGGCCACGTTCACGGGGCGGGCCCTGGGCCGAGCGTGGCGGGCGATGCAAGTTTCTCGGGCCTCCGCAGGGAACGGGGAGGACCTACCTAACCAGGCCTGAAACCCGTCGGCGAGGGATCGCAACCTCCTCGCGTAGGCCCGTCAGCCTGGTTTCCTCACCTTTCTCTAAGCCCGTTTTTTCTAATATCTGTTCCTAAATTCTCACGGAGGAACCTAACGAGCAAAAAAAAAAAAAAAAAAAAAAAAAAAGCTAGCACTGCGGCTTAAGTTAAAGACTTAAGTTTTAACTTAGTTGATCGAGTCACGTTTTTTACCGAAACCCCCTTCGACCATCGGAGGAGGATTTTGAAATTTTAAATACTGTAAGTGTATAGAAGCCCATTTTCAGAGAGATGTTCCAAAGTGAATTGAAACGCCGACTTGGACCACTTTGTACTGTTCTATAACCCCCGGATCGGTAAAATCAGAACAGGTGTCATATCAAAAACTAGAAAAAGCTTTTTGGAGCCCTTGCTAGTTGTCGTTTTTATTGTTCTCCGAGCTCAGAGCACGACTTGAACCTATAGAAGAAAAGCGACCAGGGCGTAGTTTCATGTGTTTCCTCCCACATTTTTGTCAGTTCACATTTTCTCAGAGAAGCTGCCATTCATCTCACCGTTTGGGTTTCTGACCTGCGTCGCGTTCCGCTTCACCCAGGGGAACAGTCCCGCCTAGGGGAGACACCTGCTCTAAAGGAAACCCGGGCCGTTCTCTCAGGAATAGCCACCCTTCTGCAGCGAAGGGGCATTCCGTGCCAGGGTTGCCATTGCCCAGTGTAGATCCCAGACCAGGGGAATGGGTTCTGACCCCAGTGGCGATCAAAGGCGATGATTCTGCCTTGTGCCATCCCTGTGGGAAATGTTTTCAGACCAATTGGACATGACAACAATCGGTTCAGTGTATTTCTTTCCCCTCACCTCACCGCCCCCCCCAAAAAAAGAAAAGAAAGAGACGGAAGGAATGAAGGAAGTGGGGTGAAGGGAAGGGGGGGCATTTAATGAAGACCAAGGTGGTGAGGGGAGGCAATGCTGGAGCGGATAAGTGTGGACTCCTCAATGGGAGAAAATGTGGGGCTCTGTGCATCTCATTAAAAACCTGCACTCCTGGTATCCGTTCTGGGTGAAAATGGAGCGGGCTCCTTGTCACTGAAGAGGTGACGCTAAGTTTGGGTGAGAACACGGTCAACACTGGAAATATCTTAGCCGAATATCTGAACGGCCTTCTTGGTTTTCCAGAATTCATGAGCCAGAGATAAGATTTTATTTCCTCTTAAAAAAATACGAACCTCCTGCTGCGTACAGAAGTCCCGTGTGGACAGGTGAGTTTGAACACCACCTCGCAGGAGGCTATGTTCCTGCAAGTAGGTTCTCATTTGTGCAGCCATGTACCTCCCCTCCGCCCCCAACCCTTGCAGCCTGTGAAGAGCCGGGAGGGCCAGCACCTCTGTAAGGGCAGTAGGAGCCACAACTTTCGGCTGCATGGACTTGGTACCTTCATCAGAAGTCACCCTATGTGTAGTGGGTGTTGAGGAAATGAACCATTTCCATCCAGCAAAATCATACATGTTCCTTTAGGAGGAGGACACTGGATGTTGCTGCCGGGTCAGGGCCAAGACTGTTGTGAAATCCTACGAAATTCACTCAGATCCGTCTTGAAACAAGCTCATCCAATGGCCTGGGTCGAGGCTTCCATCCTGTGTGCAGTTGAGGGCTAGGGATGGAGTGGAGGCCAACCGAGGCTCACCCAGACTCACCCAGGAAGGCAAGAGGTGAGGAGTAGACCCAGCAGTCTTGATGTGACCAGCACAAACACACGGTTCCTTTCTCATCCAAGTGTCCCAGGGCTGATTCCACTGGACCCAAACTGGTGACCCTGCCCACTGGCCAAACAAACAAAAACCATGGCTCCTGCCTCTCTTTCCTTGGGCAGGACTGGAAAGCAGTAGAGGTGGACGACACCTTCTCTCTGTGTGCCTGCCTGTGTGGACACGTCCTCCCAAGTGTTCCTCTAACCATCTTTGGAAGCCAGTTTTCTCATTTGTAATCTGTACACCTGGTGCATTTCAAAGAACCCAATAGTGTTCAACACCTAACTGTGTGTTCAACTCTCCCCCCCCCACACACACTTTAGGTTTTTTAGTTTCTTGATTTGCTTTACTAAAGCAATCTTGTGGGAAAGAATCTAGAGAAGTGAGTTCAGCATGAAATGTAATTCTGGTGAAATTGCAATAAAATGCTCAAGTGGGTGTGTGTGTGCACGCGCGAGCGCACTTTGCTAGCACACTGCCAAGGCTTCCACATCTCTAATAGGTTTTTGCCCTCCTGCCCTTCCAAGTGGCTCCTGCTCTCCCTGTTTCTTAAGCAAAGAAAAAGTGAGCAAAAGGCCAGCACCCAAGTTTTGGTTGGGATTCAATTTTCTGAGCAAAATATGCTCAACAGATGATAGTAGAGATGAAGCCAGCAAACAACTCCAGCTCTTTAAACTGCCAAACGAGACATAAAGCTGCATTGTAAAAGTCATCTGGAAAACAGGTTTTCCCATTGAAGTCGCTATGTGTTAATTACTGTGAGCTGGAAGGCTGGGGCTCGAGCGCCTGGAAGCCGACTTTCACCCCGCATACATAAACGGGAAAAAGTGCTGAACCGCAGCCAGAGGCCTCCTGCTTGGACTCATTGCCATGCATGCCTAGACAGTAATATGTGTTCACGGAGGGCTCGTACAGTACGAGGTGTTATTTCCTTATAAAGAAACACCAGGTCTCGCTTTCCATTCTTCTTACAAAATTATTCGCATTATTTATGCTACATTGAGCGATCTAATTTCTTCGTGATCGTCAGCTAATTGCTCTGGCAGGTAATTAGAAGCGGTTTACAACGCAAAGGGCTTTCACGTTGCCCCTCGGATTATTAAGTTGCGCTGTAAATTATACCATATTTGCTGGGGAAAAAATTCTTTTGAGCAAGTTCTCTTCCTGCGATCTGAGATGAAATCCCCCCCACCCCACCCGCCCGCACCATCCCCAATCCACACCCCTCCCCAGCCACCCCCACTGCCACCACACCCCCTGCTTTTCCTGGACTCAGAGTCGAATGATTCTAAAGCACGCGATTTTGTTCGTGTTCACTGGGCCGAAATAACGTGGCCATTATGGCCTGAAATGGGCCAGGTTTGAAGCGAGCTTCCTGTGCGCCTGCAATATCCAGCAGGCATGTGGGAAAAGAGTGGCTTAAATGGGGACATCTGTTCAGGGCTGCTCATCTTACTCCAGCAGCCGGGTCAGGTGAAGGGAGTAACCTGTTCGCCACCTTTTTTCTTGTTAATAAGACTATTAGAAAGAAGCCAGCACACACACACACACACACACACACACACACATACACACTTAATTGAGCCACCTTATAAGCAAAGAAACACGCACACAGCTAGCAGCTGAATTACAGGATGAACTGTGAAATATATAGTAGAGATGTGACCAGGGATCTACTGCAGGGCAGATCTGCCAAACTTCCTGCAGACACATGGACACCCGGGGGAAAAAAGCCACACACTGGAGGCTCGACAATATCCACCACCCTGGTGGATTTATGCAAGGGATTTTAAGAGTTCAACAAAGAATGGCTTGTTTTCAGCTTTTCATCTTAAGAAAATTGACCTGAGCATAAAGCCTGATGAACAGTTTCCTGCCCCTAAGGCATTTGCGAGTCCTGCAAGTGGTGGTGATGTGGGTCTACCGGGAACAAACGCCAAGCCAGAGCACTCCAGCTTTTCCCACTACTTTGAGAAAGTGAATTGTATCTTCTTTCACAAACAGTGCTCCTTGGTAAACCTTGTCCAGTGATTTGAACACATGTGTGGCTAAACCCTGAGACCCAGAGTCGAGCCTCGATTATTTGTAATTAAACACAATTCCCAAAGTAACATTTATCTTCCCGAAACTGCGGCTGCAATTGTCAACCGTCTGGATAAGGCGATGGGGTAATCTGGGAGCGTTCCCTCCTCTCGCCGTAATAGAACAGAATGAAAAGAAATCAATAGTGTGGCGCGTAAGAATTTAGTAGTTTTTAACTCTGCGCTGTAACAGTGAGAAAGTGATATATAATACCCAAAGAGAAAACAGCCGCCACAGATCCATTCTAGAAAAAAAAAATGAGACATACTCATCTGAATGCTTCAGCTTTTTCTCTTGCACCCCCCCACGCACACTCACCCCAATAATCAGTCTTTTCCCTACATGTGTCCCCTTTATTTACACAATCATCGCCAAATATTAAGGGCTGCAGAATTAGATAGCAATTTCATCTGAGAGTTGAACATGAAATATACCACAGATTCCGTGCTTGCCTGCAGAAGCCGTATGGTGGCATATAGACAAGCACACCTTATGCACGAGGGCCGTAAATACCAAAGTGTGTTTTCTTCCTTTACCAAGGCTAGCCTTGTAGGTAGGGGGCTGTTGTAGTAAAGGCCTTCACATTTTTTTTTCCTTTACCTTTGAACTTGCCCACTTAGGAAGAAGGCTGATGGACAAAAGAAAAAGTCCTTCTAGTGTTATGAAAATATGCAATTTGAATACCCCAGGGGAAAGAAACCAGACCTTCTATTCGCCTAAGTTAGGGGGGTAACTCTTAATGAAACTAACTTTCCCATGTTTGGAGTGGCAGAGAAGCAATACTGAGACTAGAAAGAAAATATCGAGTCCATTAAGCGGGGGGGGGGGGGGGGGACGGTTTTGTCAAGTGGAGGCAGTTCTCAACAAAAATTAAGAGAGAGAGAGAGAGACATGGGGCAAGGAGATCCCTTGCAAGCAATGCAGGAGTCAGGGATGCTTCGCTGCGGCCAACAAATGCATCCAATTAAGCAGTTGCAGGCAAGCAAGGACTCAGCTGTAAACGCGGCCGGACAGTTTGAAACCGAATAACCTCACTAATAGGGGCTATTGTTCGGCGTGGAAGTTCCTATTTTCCAATCAGGAAAATACAGCCCTCTCTGGGCTCCGGCCGACTGATCCTTTCCCACCTACGGCTCCACAATCTGCCACCAGCGAGGGGCTTTTATTGACCTTCCTTCCCAGGAAATGTTAGGCAACTTCTGAGCAAAGCAGGGCAGCAGGAGTGGGCCGCCGAGGGGCAGCCCCTGCGAAGCCACAGGTCCGCGAAGCGGCCAGGTTTCCTTCCAAACTTGGAACCCCAGAGAACCCAGGACCACCGCCACCCCTCGCCATTCCTTCCCTCCACCCTGGCCCCCTCCTCCCCAGCCTGGCTCAGCCCCTGCTCTCCGCAGTTGCGGGCGGCGCTCAGCTCCCCAACCTGCGCGCTCTGACGCTTTTTGGCTTCCAGCACCAGGGCGCACCCCGGCAAAGGCTTGGTAGGGGCGTCTTTTCCTGGGGTAGGAGGCGTCCAGCCGCCTGGTCTTGGTCGCGGGACCGCAGCCGCCGCTCGAGGTGGCGGGGCCGGCAGGTCTCGGCCGGCGACACTCAGAACCCGGGCTGTTGCGACCCAGCCGCCGGACGCGCCACAGCGGGTGTGTGTGTGTGTGTATGCGTGTGTGTGTTTACCTTTCCCTCCGTTAAAACTTTATTATTATTATTATTATTACTATTATTTTCCTTTTAGCGTGAGGGTCTATACTGGGCCAACCACCTTTAACCCGTTCTAAACTGTGTTTGTTGTAGGTACGTTACCGGCCACTTAAAAGCCTAGGTAACTTTGATGTTTCCACTATAAATCCCTAATTGTACTTAATGGTTACAAATGGCTTTATTTACTTGCCGCTGTCTCTACACATTTTAATCTATTAACCAAACAGCAGAGGCATATTTCACTCCCCCGCACCCCCGCCCCGCAACTAAAAAAAAAAAGCAGGGTTGGACCCCCCCCCCCAAGTGCTTGTAGGAACCTTCTAGTCATCTATGGCTGTGAACAGATCGGAGGCTGCAGGCGCCAGCGTGGATCCGTGCTCGCCCCGCCTGCGAAGCCGCTCCCCTTCCCCAGTCCGTCTAGATGTTGATGTATATTGTAGCTGCAAGGTGTTAGATATACTCGAGCAAGTTGTTCCCAGGATGTAAATTAGGTCCCCAAAGCTGTTGTCCAAATCGAAGAAACAGAGAAATTAATCTGGGAGACTATCCATCATCACCGGTAATAAAGAGAGCGACACGGATGAGACAGATGATATGATTAAGGGGCTGTGGTCGTTTTAATTAACTTTTTGCTGTCCTGTAATGATCAAACTGGTCACCAGACCCGGTCAATAAGCATGTTAATATCAAACAAATAAAACCAGGGATGATTAAAAACCTCCTGGTTTATTAAATTTGAAATTCAAATGAAATTTATGCTGCAGATGCATACAGAATGCTAATAGATTTTTTAGCTTTATTGATAGCAGATCCCACAGGTTTGCAAGAAACAGCACAATATCCATCTATTCCCTTCTGCCTGCCAGCACGGGGAAACTTCGAGATGGGGAAAACTTTAAATGATATCCGGAAGCTGGGACTTCTTCCTTTCCCTAGGTCTCCATGATCTGACCAAATCAGCAGCAATGACCAACGTCGCTGTGCTTGGGGCACCAGCCCCCCAGAAGCCGGGCCTGGCCAGCCCCATGGAGTCCCTTCTCCCAAGTGGAGAGCCAGCTACCGTCAAGGTGGGTTTGAAGACCGGAAACAAGACGTGTGGTTCTTCTCCTTTCTGGCCAATCATACAGAATGCTCTTTGTTGCGAGGACACAAATACTAACCATTGCGAGGACACAAATACTAACCACGAGTGGGGAGTGGTGGATGAACTGTTTAAGATAAGATACCCCTGGACCAAATGCTACCATGAAATAAGCCCCTCTTCCTATCTCTTTTCTTATACGCCTGTGTGCTTATATAGCTCTGCACAAACTCACACTCGGGGACTGGGTGAGACTCTGCAGAAGCTGCAAGCGAGGAGGAAGAGGTTGAAGTACCAAATCTTTTCATCAAATCCACACCGACATTGTGACTTCCTGTCTTAGACAGAATGACATAGGAAGCTGAAGTGAGCTTATACAAATGGAAAAAAAAATGTTAGAATTAAGTAGTTTCAAAATTGTCACTATAGAATATTTTTTTTAATTCTCGGCTTTTTTTTTTTTAAGAATCACTGGTTAACGCCTCTGTTTGCTCTCAGAATCAGCACTTAACTTTTTAATAGTCCTGCCTCCTTCCCTGCTAAAAGTTATTAAAAAATAACTATTCATAAGAGGGAGTCTCTTCCACCCCCATTTCTGGTTGGGAGGTGGCATCGACTAAAATTAAACCCCAAATTTGAACAGTATGTTAGGTCCTTTAAATGAATATCATTATAGAAGAAGACCAAAGCAATGAAGTTAATTCTCCTTTATTTGTTCAACGGAGTTCCCTCCTTCCCCACCCCTTCCTCCTTCTGGGCTGGCCTGTCACGCCTTCTCAACACGCTGAAATCATTCAGAGCCGCACATGGAGAGCGCGGGATGAGGATGGTGAGCGTCAGCCTTCAGAGAAAGCAAGCAGTTCATTAATTTACTTCACACCTACTTCCAAGCACCACGGCATACCTTGCCCCCCCCAATCAATAGATATGATGTACTGTCAATATCCCCACAGGCTCAAAACGGGTCAGGAACGCACAGCCTCACCCCGCCCCCAGAGCAGCCCGCACCGGCAGCTGCAGGAAATTTGCACGAGCTACTGGCGCTCCAACTTGGAGCTCAGAGAACCCCCCGGAGGTTTTATTTTCCGGACATTTCTAGGCGCTATGAGCTACTCAAAGACAGTGATAAGGACAGATCTTTCCGAGCTCGACACGTTCTAACCAACTTCCAGCTAGACTCTTGAGAGCGTTTGTAACTGCTGGAAGCATAGGAATTACTGAATTCAAAAAAGCTGTATGAATATTCAACAGGGATCTGATTTTTGTGTGTGTGTGGCTACATTGTGCTTCCTTTAGTTAAGAAGTTCCCTTGTGGTGGCAGTGCCATTGTAATGCCATTTCTGAAGGCAACAAACTAAACAAACGGCCTACAAGTGACTAGCATCCACCCACTCAAACTACTGGTTCCTGTGCGCACTCACACACACACTCAGGCATCTGTCCTTCACGCACTGGACCCACTGGCGCCTGGACTGGTGTGGCCCAAAGATTTGTCAAAAAGCTTCTCTACACAAATAGAAGTTTCCACCGAAGTCCGACTCTTATTTTTTCCCCTTCAAAAAGCAGCAGCGGGATCCCTGAGACAACGTCTTCATTCTCTGCGTTGGTGGAACTGCTCCCCAATTTCTCACCCAAAGGTGGGGAACACAACCACCAGTTCTTATTCCTCTAATCCTTTTGTATTGAAATTTACCCAAGGGACAAACACACCTCTTCCCCAGAGCCAGACGGGCACTTCCAAAGCAGAATCACGTCTCCGAAACTAGGAGAGGGAGGCGACCACAGGGGGTCTGCACGCTCTGGCGCAGGCGCACTCACACGCCGCCGCACCCCTAAAAACACTCGGGTCTTTTGGCTCTGAGCTTGGAGAGCCCGGAACGAAAAGACGGGCACAAGTTTCGAAAGAGAGAGAGGCGAGAGAGAGAGAGAGAGAGAAGGAAGGAAGAAAGAAATAGAAAAAAGTATTGATAGTGTTGAGGGGGGAGCACCCTGCAATCTCAAGATTTTAGGCGCAGGGAGTCAGGGGAAACTGCAAACATTGGTAGCGTTTGTGACTGTTTATTTACTCAGCCTCGCTCAACTTTCCGGCTTCTCACTCTTCAATCACCCAGGCGCGCCTTTACGGCCCGGGTGACAATGTCATTCGTCCCCTACCCACACATTCGGTCACTCTCAGCGCTTTGCACACACACACAACCCAAGTTCTGCGCATGCACACGCACAAGGACACACACCCCTTCCCCTTCATCTGCACAAGCTGCTAAACTCAAATCAGTCTCACGCACGCACGCACGCACGCCCGCTGGCCCTCTGAGCTTTGCACACACCTTTGCCTTCGGTCTACACAAGCTTCTAACTCACACACGTTCGTCCTTTGCGCCTTACACACACACCCAACTTCGGCGCGTGCACACACACTCTCCTTACCTTCCTGTGGCACTATTCACACAGAGCTTTGGCCCGCACGAGCACACACACACACACATACCTTCCGTCTGTACAAGCTCCTAAACTCACACCCAGCTTCGCAGGCACGCGCACACGTACGTACACTAACACACATTTTGCCGCTGCGCACACCCAGACATGCATTCAGCTTTGAAGCGTACACACACACACACCTTTCCCCACAAACACAACCTTTTCACACCGTCTGCCGGCCGACAACAAACACCCTTCCCTCTTCTTCCTCTCCTCCCTCCCGCCAATTCCCTGCCGCCGCCCGCTTCCCTCCCCAGGTTGGCCCGACCTGGGGACCCCGGAGGGCGCGCACGATCTTGCCGTTCCACCCCGCTCCCCGCCGCGCTCACATCCTCCCCGTTCCCTTCTCCGCGCTGCCCTGGCCAGGCCGGCCGGCTCCCACCGTCGCGCGCGCCCGCACACACACGCGCGCGCGCGCCCGGGGCCCACGCGCGGCCTCGCCCCTCCCCCCGCGCGGCTGGCCGCGGTGGCGGTGGCGGCGGTGACCTCACGGCGCGCGCGCGGCGCGGCCCGGCGAGCCCGGCGATTGGCTGGCGGCGCCTCCGCGGCACTTCAAAGCCGGAGAGGGAGCTACAATTGTGGTGGAATGGGCGGAACTGATCATTGTATTGCACACCTCTAAAAAAAACACTGCCTCTGATTTATCAATATAAAAAAGATCCTCTGAGAGGAGGCGGAGGGCGCTTGTGTGTGATGGCAACTTCACTTCTCGGGGTGAGTCTGGGGATTTCTCTCTTCGCCGCTTGAATTACTTTTCCTTTTATGGCCGAGCCGAGGGGGTTCCAGTCACCCGGCCAGGCCACGGGCTATCAGTCTCTCTATTGAGAGCTTTTTTTCCCCCTCCCCTTCCCCTTCTTTAAATACAAGGGAGTTTGGAAAAAAAGAAAGGGGGTGGGAGGGTGGGAGGGAGGCAGAGTTCCTCTTTTTCAGCGCAAGGGAAAGGTTCGAAGGGCAATTTTCGAAAAGCCACTTCGCCGCGCCCGCCGCGCCGGGCCTTGGGGAACCTGCGCTCTGCCCACTCTGCACAAAATCATCATCATCATCAAATTTGGGGGAGGGGGGTATCGAGAGTGAGCTTTTCCTCCTGGGCACACCCCTTAAAAACCTCCCGCAGCTCGCCCGGTTCAGCAGGTATGTGAAATTCATCCCTCCCCCCCAAAATGATCGTGGATACGCTTTTCCTTTAATTTTTTTTTTCCACGTTTGAAACCAAAAAAAGGAAAACCAGGAGAAGCGAGCAAGCCCTTACAGGTGGCCCTGCTTAGGGAACCCTGGGGAACGCGATCAGGGTTTTTCAAAGCTGTTTTTCTCTCTGGATCCTAAAAAAAGGCCCACCCCTATCCGGGGCTCTGTCCTAACCCCCCACCGCACCCACCCCTATGCTTCTCGGCGCGGGAAACTTCCTGGTTCCTCAAGCCTGGAGCTTTTTTTTCCCCTCCCCTCCCCTGCTCTGGGTTTCCAACTTGTCTCTCTGGGGCTCGCGTGCTCTCGAGTGTGGACGTGGCTGAGAATCCGTGTCTCGAGCCTGGTGTGGCGCAGCGCCCAAACTTTGTAGAGTTTGGAAGCGACCGCGCGGGGAGCCAGGTAGGTGAGCGGCGGGGCGGTGCGCTGCTGCTGGTCGGCTGGAGCGCGCCCCTAGCTTGGCTGGGCACTAACGCACTCACCTCTCTGCTTTTCTTTCTCTCCCCTCCCCCCTCGCCCTGCCGCGTCCCTCTATCCTCCGCCCCGGCTCCTAGGAAGAACCGAGGTTGGGCTCCACTCCTCTGGCCATGCTCGCCGCGACCTGCAACAAGATCGGCAGCCCCAGCCCGTCCCCCTCCTCCCTGTCGGACAGCTCCTCGTCCTTCGGCAAAGGCTTCCACCCCTGGAAACGCTCCTCTTCTTCGTCCTCTGGCAGCTGCAACGTGGTGGGCTCCAGTCTAGCCGGCTTTGGCGTGTCCGGCGCCTCCAGGGCCGGCGGTTCGTCCTCGGCAGCCGCGGCGGCCGCGGCAGCGGCGGCTGCAGCCGCAGCCCTGGTGTCCGACTCGTTCGGCTGCGGCGGCTCTCCGGGCTCCAGCGCCTTCTCGCTCACTTCCAGCAGCGCCGCGGCCGCCGCTGCCGCCGCCGCAGCCGCCGCCTCCAGCTCGCCGTTCGCCAACGACTACTCGGTGTTCCAGGCCCCCGGCGTGCCAGGGGGAAGCGGCGGCGGCGCCGGGGGAGGCGGCGGTGGAGGAGGGGGCGGCGGCGGCGGCGGCGGCGGGGGAAGCTCGGCGGCGCACTCCCAGGACGGCTCGCACCAGCCTGTGTTCATCTCCAAGGTGCACGCGTCGGTGGACGGGCTGCAGGGCATCTACCCGCGCGTGGGCATGGCGCACCCCTATGAGTCGTGGTTCAAGCCGTCGCACCCGGGCCTGGGCGCTGCAGGCGACGTGGGCTCGGCCGGCGCCTCCAGCTGGTGGGACGTGGGCGCCGGCTGGATCGACGTGCAGAACCCCAACGGCGCGGCCGCTCTGCCCGGCTCGCTGCACCCGGCCGCCGGGGGGCTCCAGACCTCGCTGCACTCGCCGCTCGGAGGCTACAACTCGGATTACTCGGGCTTGGGCCACTCGGCCTTCAGCAGCGGCGGCGCCGCCTCGCACCTGCTCAGCCCCGCCGGCCAGCATCTCATGGACGGCTTCAAACCCGTGCTGCCCGGCTCCTACCCGGACTCGGCCCCGTCGCCGCTGGCCGGCGCGGGCAGCTCCATGCTGAGCGCTGGGCCGCCGGCGCCGCTCGGGGGCTCCCCGCGCTCCTCGGCGCGCCGCTATTCGGGCCGCGCCACCTGCGACTGCCCTAACTGCCAGGAGGCCGAACGCCTGGGCCCCGCCGGCGCCAGCCTGAGGCGCAAGGGCCTGCACAGCTGCCACATCCCGGGCTGCGGCAAGGTGTACGGCAAGACGTCGCACCTCAAGGCGCACCTCCGCTGGCACACGGGTGAGCGGCCCTTCGTGTGCAACTGGCTCTTCTGCGGCAAGCGCTTCACGCGCTCCGACGAGCTGCAGCGGCACCTGCGGACCCACACCGGCGAGAAGCGCTTCGCCTGTCCCGTGTGCAACAAGCGCTTCATGCGCAGCGATCACCTCAGCAAGCACGTGAAGACGCACAGCGGTGGTGGTGGCGGCGGTGGCTCCGGGAGCTCGGGCGGCGGCGGGAAGAAGGGCAGCGACACCGACAGCGAGCACAGCGCCGCGGGCAGCCCGCCCTGCCACTCTCCGGAGCTGCTGCAGCCACCGGAGCCGGGGCACCGCAACGGTGGTCTCGAGTGATGAGCGCGCACGCCTCTCCGCCGTGCAGCACTAGTCCCTTCTCCCCTCAACACCTGCTCCTGCCTGCCCGGGGTGCGCTGGGGACCCGTGAGTCTTGGTCTCGGCTCCAGCCTCTCTCCGCTGCACCCGGCTCGCCCACTCTCTCGGCTCCCAGTCCCTTTTGCTCCCGCTCCCCTTTCTGACTTAACAGTAATGAGGATATTCCCGTGTAAGTAGCCCGTCCGCCGCCCCTCGTGCCCACAGGTAGCGTGGCTCGAGCCAGCGCCTCGCCGGCCCTGCAAAACGCCGGCTGTAATTTGGAGAGGGCGGTGGCGCCGGTCGCTGGGGGTTCAGCGGGAACCCAGCTCCCAGGGGCATCCGCGGGGGGCTTGAGCGAGCCCGGGCCAGCGCCTTGGTGGGGCTGGGTGGGCTCCCCCTCCGACAGCACCCAGACGTCCTTTTTTCCGATGAGGGGAGCTCCCTTCCTGAACTCTCGCTTTCTTTTTCCTTTGTTCCCTGTGGGGGAGTCCAGAGCAAGTTTCAGCAAAGTGCAGTCTTGCTGCTGCAGCTTTTTTTTTCTTTGAACCTGATAATCTTTCTTTTTTTTATGAAAAAAAAAAAAAAAGAAGCTAAAGGGGAGCAGGGGTTGGGGGAAGGAAGCACCCTTGTTGGCCTTTGGTTTTTCCTTTCTAGATAGTCTTTGCTTTAGCATAGCGAAGTCTTTGGAAACTGTGCTAACAGGGATCCCAAAGTTATTTTGATTGCATCAACTTGGGGGTGGGATAGGTGTCTTTTTCTTATGCAAAGCGACCCCTTCTGCCTTTCCGGCGAGACCAGATTAACTATCTCTGTGTTCCGTCCTTTTCTACCTCGTTTTTTCAACACTCTCCAGGCATAATTTCCCTATCTTTTTTTTTTTTTTTTGGTTAGTCCATCTGTCACTTTGTGTAGAACCCATCTCTGTAAGTTGTTGCAATTCACTGAAGATCTTAGGGTTAAACTTTTCTTTTGAATTTAAACAACTGGAGAAGCTACCGCTTATTTCAGATGAGGCTATAGTTTAAATGCCCAAAGAGGGAAAACTAGGGGGAGGGTTAAAAAAAAAAAAAACTTTGTAAGATATATCCAAACCTAATGGTTTGTACAACTGGAGAATCGTTCTAGATTAGTTTCCAATGGAACCTGACGCCCCCAGAGTAGGGGAGGGGGGTTGCCCAGGAGATGATTTTGTATAGTATTTTTCTTGTATATTACTTCCAGTAAATATTTGAGAATATATTGAAGTAAGCTTGATTTTTTTTTTTTTGGTCACGAGAAAATATTAAGAGTTATAGTTGCAGTTCTGAGGAGCTGCGGGTCTTGTTGAACTCACTTCGGGAGGTGCGGAGTCACAGAGCACTTTCGGGGCCGAGTTTTGCTCGAATATGAACTTCGATAGGTACCCCACTGTAACTAAGACAATATTTGATACGTGTTGGATGACATTTAATTTCATGGAGCATGTTCTTTGCATTCGCTGGCAGTTCAGGCATAGTGGAAGTGAGAGTTTGCCTATATTTCCTAACTGGGTCCACCTAGACTCATGTCTTCAATAAATTGTCCAAGTGAAACTCGACTAACTTTGGCCTTTGTGTATTTCCTGAAGGTAATATTGTTAAATGTTAATGAACACTCCTGATGCTACATTGAAGGGTTTGCAGAGTCTGCAAACTAATTGCTCATTGTAATGCTGAAATAATTTGGATATTTCACATTGAAATGAAAGCCTTTCTCTGGAACATTTTAGACTTGCATTTTAAATGCATGAAATGTAATTGATTTATTTGTAATATTTTAAATGGTATTAATAAACTCAGCTAAAAGACTAGGCCAGTTAACTTGTATTTTTTTCCCCCTTAAAAAAGATGGACATTTGCATTTTATCTTCAGTTAAATGTCTAATTTAAACATAATAGAGCCCTGTTTTGTGGTGATATTTAAATAACTGCCTTGAAGATATTACTTCCATGGAGAGATCTGTTTGTCAAAGCTGTGCTTTCTCTCTCTACTCAGATAAGATTATACCGTCTAAGAGATGTAATTAATTATTGACCAGTAGGTTTAGGTTCATCGCGTCTGGGTTTACTGACCTTCAAATTTGTGCTTAGTCACCAAACAATTCATACAAATGTCCTCATTCGACTTCCTGCCCAGTCTCCTGGAGGAGTCAGGTCCTTGGCCACCGGTTGCCTTCAGGATTGAACAAGGCCAAGCCTTGCTCTGGGAGATCAAGGAACCGAAAATAAAAACACAGGGTTTGGGGATAACATCTGTTGTTAGGAGATAGAAGGGGCCAAGGGACACAAAGCTTGCTTTTGACAACCCCTTGTCTTAGCTAAAGATTATGTAGAGGTAATGCCAGTCTTAGATTCTTGTTGAAACGAGTTAAAGTCTCTAAACAACCACCAAAGAAAAGGAAGGTTAAACCTTAATCTATTTACTAGGATATTGTTCATAGGTGTCAATGATGCCAATAAAAAAAATACTGTCTTGTTATGTCTAAGTGCATTTAAGCGATGGGTGTTCTCGAGCCATACTTTGAAATATAAAGTACTTTAAATGTTGACGGATGTGATATCAAACTATTTCACTATTAGATTCCTATTATTTTGAATCAAATTGAATAAAAAGTTAGTGTGTTGAGATGCTCCTAAGTTTAGCTTCTTTCTTGCTGTTTGCTCTTTCTGCTCCTCAAGTGTAGTCTTGGTTTCCGTATTGAACTGCACCATTTCCATTGGAACGATGTCCAGTCGCTGTCATCCCTAGAAACAGAACGGGGATGGAAGGCTGTGCTTATTGTTAATTCTGCTGGGAAACCCCAACTAGGGGTGCTGTACGTGGGAGAAGGACGCAGCTCGCGCCCCAGTCACCCAGAACGTTAACCCTACTGTCTATGCAGATAAGCTGAGGCCTCCCCCTCCCTGAGGTTTTAACCTAATTAGCTTGGATTCTTTGGGATATTATAACCCTCAGTTGTGTGGCTAAAAAATAAAAGTCTTTCTCTGTCACTTTCTTCTAGGAATAACACGCAGAGACACAGTGTAACTCTTGTTTCTTTTTTATTGAGAGTGGCAGTGCTGAGGGATTCGCAGAGCGATTCCAAAGGAGTTAAAGGTAGTGGCAGGTAAGAGGGACCGCTGCTTGGTCCACGCGTGGTCTCCCATGCACCGCCTGCAGAATCCACTCTTGGTCTGAGGAGGTGGGGTTAGGGTTAGGAAGAGATGGGTCTGGAAGCTTGCGGGGTGGGGAGGGTGGTGTCCGAAGGGTTGTTTGTGTTGTATGGATGTGGACTTTCACTTTCTTGCCTCCGCTGGCTCCTGCTCCAGCCTGGAGTTTGTCTTAGCCGGTTACTGAGCAATGTGCCTAGTTGCGGGTTCGTGCGGAGCTGGCAGGGTTCCCTTTGGGGGCAAGAACGTTTTCTCCCGCGAGGCCGGCAGGAGAGAGACTGGGGTGATGCTTTTCTCCATGCTTGGGCAGTGAGAGAGCTCGCTCAGACGGAGCCAGATGCTGGGTATCCTGCTGAACCCAGGGACAAGCTTCCAGGCTTGCCGGTCACCGTGGAGTGACAAAGAGTTGTTGACCTAGAGGTCAGGCCAGCGTGTAGCAGCCCACCCTCCAGACGGCGGAAAGGGGGCCGCTTCCTTCCGCGGCTCTTCTCCAAACTTGAGCAAAGGCTAAGGCTTGTTCCCTCTCTAGCTTCCTCCTGCATTGCCTCCAATCTCAATTTCTCTCTCTCCTTTCTCTCTCTCTCTCTCTCTCTCTCTCTCTCTCTCTCTCTCTCTCTCTCTCTGTGAATGTGGTTTGCTAAGGTTGGACTGTTAAGTGAAATACTGTTACAAAAAAACTTCATTAACAAATGTGAGGAGTTAGTCGCCCTCCTGTAACAGCCTCTCCAATCCCCATTATTGGAGGGGACAGCCCTGGGCTAGCAAACTGCTGAGATTACATATGAAAGCCAAGCAAATGGATAACCCCACCACCAACCTGTTCCTCTCCCCTCGGATCCCTGGGTAAATATTACGGAAGGCATGCGGAGGAATTTCTTTAAAATGACTCTTTTCTTGTAGAGCATCGGCTCCAGGCAGGCCAGGTGATGGCGTGGGCTGGTACATAAAAGGCAGCCACTGTTGTGGGAAGGAAGGGATGAGTTGCTTAAGAGATTAGAGACACGTCTGATAATGATGAAATGTCTACCCCTTGCTTCCTGTTTTCACATAAAATAAGTTTCAAAGAGGAGTTGAGTTGCCTGTCTTTGGGTTTAAACATTTTCTTTCTTTCTTTTCTTTTTCTCTTTCTTTCCTTTCCTTTTTCTTTCTTTCTTTCTTTCGCTGCTTCGGTTCAAAAAGGCATTATTATGCCTCCGTAAGTAAAACACAGGTTTTTATCAGTCTCTCTGTAGTTGTCTGTCCTCTCTCTCATTTCTTACAACGGCTCCAAGTCGACTAACTCCACCGCTGTATTGGAAGAAATGGTGTCAGAGAACGAGAAGTGAGAAGATAGGGTTGTGAAGTTAAGGCTGGCGTCCTCTCTCCCCGTACATAATTGTTTCTAAGTTGCGTGCGCCCTCTGTGTTGCCCGGTGCTGTGCCGTCGCCGGAGACCTGCTCTGTGCGCTAGTTGCGCTCGGGAGAAGCTGGGAGCCAGAGGGGGGAGTGGGGAGAGATCTAGTTTCCGTGGTCCCTGGACGCGCGTTTAATTTAATTTAATTTTCCGCCAAGTCTCCTGGCGGCACGGAAGCAACGTTGGTTTCCTAGCAGTCGGGGATTCCTTCGGGTAACAACACTAGGTGGGCTGTGTGTGTGTTTGGGTGACCTCGAGCCCAGGATTAAGGCCGACCACCACCTGCCCCTGCGCCGTGCTTCTCGGTGCATTTACCGCGGCTGTGGGTTGCCAGCGTAGTCCCCACAGCTCCGCCCTGCAGGGCAGCAACAACTTCTGCTCCGGCGAAGGGAGCGTGCGAGATGGCCTCTGCTTCTGTCAGCTGAAGTTCCGGCTGCCCCAAGGTACCCCATGGAAGAATTCGGAGGAGGTTAGGAGCCGGAGTGTGTTTTCCCCACTGGTTTTCCGAAGCTCCGTCTATGCCTTCCTCTGACTATGTGCACCCGCAGGTCTTTGTCGAGGGGTCTGCCCTGCAGCCCTCCACCCAATGTGCTGGTGGTGGTGCAGCGCCGAGCTCTGAAGCGCCGTCGGCGTGCGCTTCCGCACCGCAGCGACGCACACAAAGGCGCCAGGGCCGCCTGCGCGGACGGCGAGCGCCACCCTGTGCCCCGCGCTAGCGCTGCAGCGCGCTCCGCACGGGCTGGGGCGTCCGGCGGTGGCCGAGCCCAGGGCCACGAGCCTCTGACCTTGGGCGAACTCTAACTGGGGTTGCCTGGGGGCAGGGGGCGGGAGAAGTCTCCCAGTCGGCGTGAGTGAGGGAGTCCCCATCCGTTCCCTGGCGCGCTTTGCCGGTCGCCATCCTGGTTGCCTGGCGCGCCGAGGCCCACGCGGTGGCACCCGGCCTTGCTCGCCGCTGAAGCGTGCTGTGGCCTGGAGCAGTAGAGGTCATCCTTTCCGGGCTTGGCGTGCCTTCTCTCCGGCCGTGCCCCGCGCCGTCACCTCGGGCACACTCTCCCCGCCGCTGTTTCCTGGGCTCACGCCTACCTCCTGTCTCCCACCAGCTGTGTGTGTTTGGGGAGAGTTAATTCCTCCTCTTTGGCTTCTGAGTTCGCCAGACTCTGAAGGGGGAAACTTATGCGCCCCTGGCTCCACAGCGTTTTTCAAGCGAGTTGTGGAAACTTTTTGGCCTTCCCCCCTTCTTTTTCTTGAGTTTCGTGTAGCCTAGTGAACCATCCCGTGAACTACCTTAGTGACATAGTGGACAGGTGTAGTCTCCGTAGCTGCCCCAAGGGCAACCTTCTGTGCTGGTCTCCCAGAATATCACCTGCCCCTGGCTTAGCTTCCAGACTGCCTAAGGTAAGGACTCTCAGCCAAGCCCTCATCCCCAGGCTCGTCCTGGGGGCCGGTGGAGCCTTCAGGCCTCGGGTTTTGGGGTGCAGGTTCGGAGGTGAGGCATCCTCGCCTCGCCCCCACGTACGAGTTTGTGTACCTCAAGGAGCCGCGGTGACTTCCCAAGGCCGCGCACCTGCGCTGACGCGACAGATGCTTCCCGCCTGGGGTTAAAGCCGCGGGGCTCCCCTTCCTCGGGAGGTGGCGGGGCCCGTGCACCGCGCGCTGCTGCTGCGGAGCCTCCCCGGCCCTTGCCCTGTGCGCGCAAGGCCGCACGGAGCTCCAGGACCGAGCCGCCGTCACCTTCACCCTCCTCCTCCTCCTCATTCTTCCCACCAGCTGGGGCTGCGAGCCCCCTCCCACCCCCTCTCCCCAGGCTCCGGAAAGCCCCGGGCGGCGCTGGAATGTCGCCCTCTCTCACCCTATTGTGCCTAGGTGCTGCGAGCCACTGGAACACAGAGCCTGGCGCTTTGATCTCTTGACCCCCGCCACGCTTTAGCACCGAGGGGGTGAGTTTAAATTAAATTTCTTTCTCTGCTGATAAATTCTAATGGGCCTCAGAAGGTGAAGAATTATTCAAGAACATTTCAGGGGCTGTTGCGCTGTGAATTCCCACTGGGCTGCCAGCGGGAGCAAGGATTTGGCCTCCCGGGACTCGAAGCTTCGCCAGCAAGAAGCCACAAGTGGCTTCCTCCGTCTCCTGCCCCGGTTCCAGAGCGGGGGCCCTGCTGCTCCTGGTGGTGGTGTTTTTTTTTAAAATTCAAGTTTGATGAATGGTTTGAAATTGCATTTTACATCAGTATTAAGAGATGTGTTTTGGAGAGTTGAAAAAAATTTTTTTTGCCCTTTGTTTTGAGGGTGAAGTCAGCTTTCCCAGGGAGGCAAAATACACTCGGTACTGAAAGCTGGGGTTTTGAGTTTTTGTTTTTGTTTTTTTTTTTCCTGGCCAAAGCCCCTGATGGGGGCTTTTCACCTTTTCTGACTCATTTTAGTGAATTTGTCATTATTGTTGATGTTTTTATTTTGCTTGATTTCTGAATAAAAAGGGGGGGCAGTCATAGTATTTGGTCGTTTGAACCCCAAATCCACCTAGTTTGCATTTGAGATACCAGCTCGCCATGGGGGAAGTTTGAGAGGCTTTTACAGTTTCCCACTGAATAGCCATCACCCTTCCAGCAAACAAGGGGCTTCCTTCTTGGAGATTTAATTTGTGTTTAATGTCTACCCCCTCTCCCCATCAGAGACAATATCAACAGATTGTATTTTGTAAATGGGTCACAACATTTTGATATTGAAAGGGAAATCATATTCTTCACCCAAATCAAAGAAACCCAAATTTGTAATTTAAAAGCACAAAAGAGCTCTTGGCAGGTTTTTTTTTTTTTAAGAAAATCCTTTGTACCTCCATTCACACCAACCTTCGCTGCAAAGCATTTTCCTTGTTTGCTTTTCTTCCCTGTAAATTTCTTCCTTTACATGAATTGAGCTCCCACCAGCTTTCAGATTTCTCAACCAACACAGAGAAACTGGAGCCTGCTTATCAAGTTTGCACTCCTCACTTGGCAACTCATTTGAAAGGGCCCAAACAATGGGTTGATTTACATTATGCTCACTTCACCCAGAGCACGGTGTGAATGTCGGAAAAACCTTCCATAATTCACCTTGGGTTATCTTTATATCTTTGGGAGGGTGGGGGGGTACAAATCCTGCCAGCTTTAAGTTTTTTAATCACTGTGTTTTAAGTGCTGAAATAGAAGAAAGTCGATGTTTTTCTTTTTTTCCCCCCAGAGTTCAAGTGATTGTGTAGGTCAGCTGAAAAGAAAGGATCTGTGGTCCCCAATTTTGCATCCAATTGAATGCCGGTAATTATCCAGGCACCCTGTCATCAGCTCTCCCATCAGTTCAGGAAGTTTCGCGCTCATTCGCACACACTGGTCAATGCTTGGTTTCTCCCTTACATACCTATCCCTTGGTTTGGATTTTTTTTCCCCCTAAGCAGGTTCTTTCCCCCTTTCAATTTCCGAAACAATGGCTTTTGTGAGGGTGGGGAAAGCTCCTGGCAGGTGGAAATGTGTTTGAATTGATTTAGAGATGCTTTGGCGGATCTTAACAGAATTTTAACATTTAGGGAGAAATAGCTTTTTTTAATGTTATATAACATTCCCTTCTGTTTTCTCCTCCAACTCTAAGTAAATAAGAGTCTTAACCGGCGGCTAACTTGAGGCTTACCTGGAATTTTGAGGCAAGGTTTCTCACTAAATAACTATTTGACTTGAAAGTTCACTGGTTCAGTTTAGCTAAGAAACCTATCCCAGGTCCGCAATCTCGGCATGTTGCAGGAAATATCACAGTGGAACATGGTGACCCTAGTGAGAAGACAGTGATCCTGCAAGCTTGCAGGCATTTTTGGCAAGAGGAGTATGTGTATTCTTTAGGTACATGAACCCACTAGAACACAAGTGATGCAATTTATTTGGTAAGCAATCATCAAGTGTGAGTTACATTGCTGGGGACAGTTTGCGGGGGGGGGGGGGTTGAACACATATATTCATCAAAAACACACTTGGTGAACTTTTCGGTTCTTAATAACATCGACCTGTTGTGAAGTGGAGATCTGTCCTACAATGCATGAGTTGTACTTGCGTCCTGGAGAGTGGTTTGGACCTACTGCTGTCAGGTTATGCTTGGAAGGGCAGTGAATGGCATACTTGTTTTCTTGCCCCCTCTTTTCTTTTTTTAAACTAAACTTTTTACTCTGAAATCGTTTTTGGTTTTATGGAAAACCTATAGAAGAATTGTATATGAGGTTTCTGTGGTTCTCCCCATGAACATACTACATTGTGATGGTATATTTGTCCAACCAAGAAATCACTATGGGTCTAGTGTGCTTCTTAAAGTTTTAATATGAAAACAAAGGCAAAAAATATTGCGCTACCCATCAGTCAGTGGTTGTCTGCAGCTTGGTCAACGCTGATGTTTTTATGATTGGTCGGCCTGTGCTAAGCCAGGCGGTGAATCAGGGAGGAAGCTGCTCTTGTGGGGAGTATGGGCAAGGTAGGTTCTTGGAATAATTTTTGTTTCTTTCATAGAATCTAAGAATGTGTGAAGTTCAGTTTTGTTTTCTATTAAATTTTGGGTGATCAGAGTTTTTCACTTCAGCTTATCCAAAGTAAGTGTTTTCAGCGATGTTTAATCTGTGGCGTATACCTGTTTTGTGTTACGATTACAAATGACTCGTTACACCCTGCGGGATTGTTGTTACGGATCGGAAATTATCTAGTGATCTCATGTATTTTCTGTGTATTTTTCAGCTTAAGTTTTAGGATCATTTTTATGAAAGCACTGAGTGTTTCGGAGTATAAGAAAGCTTTAGAACCTAATAGTCGAGGTGTTTGATTTTTGATTTTTGTTTTGTTAGTGCAGGTAAGTGTATCGCCATTATTCCATGGAGTGATAAATGTAACGTCTTATTTAAAGAAAATTGTAAGAGAGTTTCATCCGAGAGGAGGGGTTCTTCATTTGGAATGTATTTTCACGATTTCTAGGGTTGTCAGATAAAATGCGGGATACCCTGTTAGATTTGAACTTCAGATAATCGTTATTTACATTTTGGCTATATAATAGTGCCTCATGAAATATTTGGGCCATAATCATACTAAAAATAATTTTTTTCAAGTCCACATCTAAAAAATTCCTATTGTTTTATTCTTGCTTTTACTTTCCTTACCAAAAAAAAATGTGAAAATGAAGTTTTCAGTGTCTATGGGAACAAGATACAAAAACAAGAAGCTCATATAAGAGCAGAGTGACTGATAGTTGTTCATGCAAAGGCCAGGCCAGATAGCATTCTGTCCTGTTCTCAGGGGCATGCAGAAGCTAGAGTTACGAGAGAGAGAGAGCGAGAGAGAGTAGATTTTCATGTTTCCAGCCCATTTGACTTCATCCTTTGTGTATTTAGAACTTCAGTACCACTAAGCTACATTTGCCTGGCCTCAAAGAGAGTTCTGTGGATGCTGATGGATGCTGGTTAGCCATTAGGGTCTCCACAATCCTTTGTAATATTAGTGCTGGCAAAGTGAGAGGTGCTTATATTAAAACAAAAAAAGTCTGGTTGCCGCACGCTGGCTCCATGCAGTGGAAGCCCCGTGCGGAAGCTGTGAGCGCAGGTGTCTCCTCCTCACCTCCTAAGCTGTGCGTGTGGAGCGTGGAGAGTCCTGCAAGTTGGGCATGTTGTAGCCACAGGTGCTTGTTGTCACATTGGCTGACAAGGCATTCCACACTCTGTAATGAATTTCACCTTTCTCCCTTAGAAGAAGTGTTGCTGTTAGGGAACCAGAGGGGGTTTTCTCGAAAAGCATCATGTTCTACTTGTGAAAGAGTTGGCCTGCCGGTGGTTTATGCCCGCCACGGGCACTTGTTGCTCGGGATTATGCCAGAAATAATGAGTACTGTGGCATGTAGGCTAATGAGGCGGAGGGGACCCAGGTAACTCAGGGTTACCTGTCTTGCCTTCACTGAGATCACTCAGTCAGTCCCTACCCGAGGGTCAGGTGTGTCCGGCAGATAAATCAGTCAGAACAGCACAGGCAATGTTTAAATGGGGACCTGCCAGGGACTCAGACTCACAGGAAAGCCCCTCTGTGGATGCAGCTTGGACCGGGGAGCTGTGGACACTGCTGAGAATTCAGGAGACCCTGGAAGGTGTGCCACTTAGCAAACTCACCATGGAGGCGGACGGCGTGGCCAATGCGTTGGTGTGTAGGTGCCCTCATACTTTTGAGCGTTTTCCCCGTTTTATTTGGCTTTATGGAACCAATGAGATATTCATTGGATGACTATCTTTTAAATGTAATTGTTTCTGTGATTTCTGAGGGAGGCATTCACGTGTTATTATCTACTCGTATTACTATGTCCATCCAATTCCAGGAATACCAGAGAGTGTGAAAAACAAGGGCAGTAAATCACCTTAACCTCCTTCGTAGACCGGATAATCGTGTCTTCACTTAGAATCTTTTCTTCTACATGGTTACTTTCTTATTTGTACCTGTGAGATCGTAACCCACTTTCCTTTATTAATATGATCAAAATGAATCTCCCTTAAACTTCTCTACGAGGGCACGTTTAAGTAGCCAACACTGTACAGAACGCGTGTACTGTAATTTATGGTTCTCACAGTGAGACTCAGGAATTTCTTTTCCTCTGTTTTTGGTATGACAGTTCGTTCTGCCTGGAACACCTTTATGTATGACTTTTGCTGGTAATTACTGCTGATTTCCCGAGGAGAGTACAGGAGGGAGGGAGTCATGAAGGAACATTGTAAAGGCTCTGGCTAAAGATGAGCAGGTGACCCTCCCAACAAACAGTTGATTAAAAGGACTGGCCTCAACTCTCAGTTGTCATTAATCACTTTTTCCCTAATAAGGGGAGGAAGCAAATATGCAAGTTCCCAACTTTTCCCCTTGCATGTTTCTGAGCTGTTCTTTGTGAAAGGTGATAAGCTCTGGTGATAGTCTTTGGGGCATGCGCGGCTGCCGCCTGCTCCTGTGACAGCGGGTTGACTCTGCACCATGCAATTCCCTTAACCAGGACCAAAGAGTCAGTTTCCTTTCATGAGTTTTAGATGAATACATTTATCTGTAAAGATGTTTGCATTTGAAAGGCACAGTTTCAAAGAGACAGAGAGATGTATCCACCGGCCCGGGGCTGGGCCAGGCTGAAGCTCTGAGACTCCATTCTGCTCTTCTCCCATTTGGTGGCAGGGCCCCAAGCACTTAGGTCGCCTCCTGCTCCTGCACGAGCAAGAGGCTGGAGCAGAAGTGGGAGAGCCAGGACTCAAGCTGGTACTCCATGATGGCCTTCCGGTGGGTGTCCCAAGCAGGACCTTCCACTGCTGCCTGCTAACGCCCACCCCTAAAAGACCCATTTAAAATTTTTTATTTTTCTGGTCATTGGAGATAGTGTCCAAGAGTAAAATCAAGTCTCCTTGGCTCCTAATTCACTCAAAATCTGTTAGATTTTTGACATGATTTTGTACTATTGAAAGAGCAATTCTTTACAAAGTGTAAAAAAAAGTGATGTTCATTAGCACTTTAAAAAACGTGCTTCTGTGGAAGACAGAGCTCAGTGCTTGAGCTGTTACAAGGACTCGTCCACTTCTACAGAGTTTCTCTCAGAGAGCCTCGCTTGTTGTAGAGACAAAAGCTTCTTCTATCGTGACATTGCAAATGCTAGATTTGCAGTTGTTCAAAAATAGCAGTCGGATCAACAAATACTGCGCGCCGGCTACGCTTTCAGTCCTTTTTGGGGGTTGTTAAAAATAAGCCATGTGCGTGATCATGACTCACAGTCATAATCTGAGAATTTATTTATAATTGAAAAACAAAAGTAAAATATGTTTGAGGTTTTAAGGAAAAAAATATCATTTGAAAAAATTCGTTGTCCTAATTAACCATAAAAGGTTAGCAACCCATAGGGTTTATGGTTTCATAATTTTAAAAACTCACAGTGTGTTAGTATGCCTGTGTTCACCCAGAATTAAATCTTAATTAATTTTGTCTAAAGCTATTACAAGGGACAGAGGTTGGTTTGTTTCCGGGAAAAAGTTACTTGATTAAGTAAGCAAATTTAAATATTCTATTATGTATAGCGAACTAAAGAACTTACTGGTGGTGCTAAGTAGATTTCTAGAAAAACAATAACTTTTCATTTAACTGCACGTAAGAAATCTAGAACGTACTGCAAAGGATGGATGCCAACCCAAAATTATTGTTTGGAAAGGCAGATTTGCAGAGAGAAGGAGAGATGGAGATCTTCCATCTTCTGGTTTACTCCCAGATGGCTGCAACAGCCAGAGTTGAGCTGAACTGAAACCAGGAGCCAGGAGTTTCTTTTGGGTCTGGCATGTGGGTACAGGGTCCCAAAGCTTAGGGCCATCTGCTGCTTTTCCAGGCCACAAGCAGGAAACTGGATGGGAAGTGGAGCAGCCGGGACACAAACCAGCACCCATGTGGAATGCTGGCACTTGCAAGGGGAGGATTATCTAGTTGAGCCGTTGTGTTTTTGAAACTAATGTATTAGGGAAAATAAGTCAACTGTTGTTGGACTTCATTCATCATTCCATCTATGCTCAAGTTTAAGATTCTTATTGATGAGTTTGATGTGATTGAATTCTATAGAGAGGTTTATTTAATTGAAGGCAGAGTGACAGAACAGACTGCTTTCCATGCACTGGTTCACTCCCAAGATGCCTCTGTTAGCCCCCCGGGGCTGCAGCAGACTGATGCCAGGAGCCAGGAACTCTGTTTGGGCTCCGACATGGGCAGTACCTGAGCCATTGTTTGCTGCTTCCTCGGTGCGTTAGCACGGAGCTGGATTGGAAGTGGAGCTACCAGAACTCTACCAGCCTTCCAGTGTGGGAGGTGGGTGTCCCACGTAGTTACTTATATGGCATGCCCCTATATGTGGTTAATTTTGGGCATGTGTTTTTTGTCTAGAACAGAGCTTCTGGCATTTACTATTTTGATTAATAATCTCCATGCACACTATGGATCTTCTCTTTAAATTATGCTCTGTAATCTGTCTCTGCTGTCCATCGGGGACCCCTGGAGCTAGAGCCAGAGGGAAGCGGTGGGGGCTTTAATGTCTCTATAATGTATACACTTTATAAAAATTTACTCGAGTAAATCAAAGGAATAATTTGTGTATATATTTTTATGTCTTTATTTTCATTTTCTTTGTAAGGAGTTAACCCTTGTCTGCCAGATTACATTTTCACTGCAGTGGCCATTTGAAATATGTTGGATGCCATAAGGGAAAACTGGGGCCGGAGAGGTCCTTTAGCCATAAGGACTTGTACCAGTGTATGCAGTATAAAGGGATCTACAGAACTGCACAGCCCATGGCTAACTATCCCAATTGAAAAGCACTTTTTGTTATTTTCAGGCAGTAGTGATTTGACAGTGTCTGGGAAATCATCATAGAACCTTGTAGAGCGAAGGGCACTTGAACCACTTCTGTCGGTCCCACTTCTGCCCACACTTCACCCCACGTAGCTCTGACTCATTTTGATTCTCCACTGACAACATTTGTAATTCTGTCTTGCTTTTTGCACAGTACAACTATAAGGATCGGATTCATCTTAGCCAAAGAGCGGTAGGGTGCAGTAGTGAGTGGGTTGTAAGCAGAACAAAAGAATTATGACAAACCTCCTGATAACAGAGAAGCCAGCCCTGCGGATCCCAGGGTCTAATCTCCCCTACACCTGGGCGTGTGCCTGAGAGAGGCCGAGACGACAGCTGAGTGGTGGAGAAGGAGCCATTACCATGGCATATTCATTGTCAACTCTTCCAAGTTATAGGCAGGTTCCGTACAAGAATTTTTTTTCAGTGTCGGTTTAACAGAAATGAAATCCAACGTAGTGCCCACAATGTTAGCCAGAGAGGACCATGTTTTTTTATGTTTTTGAGGCATAAGGAGGAGGCAAAAACAAGTGACTTTTTTTTTCTATGAGCATCTCACACACCATCTTGCTTCCAAATCCATCTTTGAGGAAAAATGGTTTCATGAAGTGTGGGCTGGGGAGTCAGATTATCTGGGTTCAGTCTTTCTGCCATCTCTTTGGCATGTGACTTTGGGAGGGTTACATAATTGCTCCCTGCTCAGTTTCCCTATTTGATAAAAGTTGAATAATAGTAGAAGGCATCCGATTTTAAGTTATACCTGTAAGATTTAGCAATTTGTTGAGTCTGACATTTGATTACTCATAGAATGTGACCTTATTTTTAATAGTTTCAGCTTATTTATATATATATATGTAAATCATTTTATCTTTTTATGTCTTTATTTTCGTTTTCTTTGTAAGGCAGTGAGGCAGTGAGATCTTCCATCCACACTCTTGCACTCTCTAAATGCCTGAGAGAGCCCAGGTTGAGCCAACCTGAATCTAGGAGCCTGGTGCCCATTTCTCATCTCCTACCTGGGTTGCAGGGACTCCAGTGCTTGAACCCTCTCTTACTGCTTTATGCACATTAGCAGGAAGCTGGATTGGAAGTGAAGCCCCAATATGGGATCCTGGTGTCCTAATGGCATCCTAACCTTTGTGCCACACGCATGCCCCTGTCTTACACTTTAATCCTGTTACCATTAGTCAGCACGGGAAACGGGACCATTCATCATCCTTTTGTAATTTTTTGGTTTCTGCATGGATTTTTTTGAACTGTTCTTCCCAAGGCTGTTTCCTCTGCTTCTCTGGGAGCAGAGTTCATCTGGCTTTCAGTGCCTTTATCTTCTCCCGCGTTCCAAGCTTTTTTTTTCCTGGAGCACTAGGTTCTGTTTTTTTGGCTAATTTGTTCCTCATTAACCTTTCTCCTCTCAGGGGATTTAGCTCTAGGAAATTGGGGATTAGAGGAATCTATGAAACTGGTGCAAGCCAAGGTGTAATTTGGCCTGAATGAGGGATGTGGGACAAGGAATTCAAATTTAAATTTTACCTCATCTCCCTTTTTTTTTAAGTTTTCTGAAGATTTGATTGTGGATTTTTTTTTTTTTCCTTTTCAGTGGTAAGCTAGTTGCTGAAGTGTAATGAAACTATCATTTGTTTTCAAATACTCCCTCATCCATCCATGCATCCATCCATCTATACTTCCTTTTGGCTTCACAATTGTCCAGAAAGTTCTGCTCATTTGACAGTGTCAACCTTTTTTTTTTTTTCCCTCTAGACGCTCTTCTTGGTTTTCAACTGGGCAGGGAATATTTCAACCACATATTAGAATAAGGCAATTTGGGAAAGTTGATGATGAAACAGAATCTTCCAAGGTGTGACAAGTTTTGCTGGACAATTCCATCACTGACATTACACAAGCATAGATTGGTTTACCAGGCCATTTTTTCTCTTGACCTAATAATGCGCCAGCAAATGCATTCGTCTGTAGTTGCTGACACCCAGTTGTATTTGTTTTCTGAAATTTTGATGTGCATCTTGAGGCAGATCCTCAGTGCAATTTAAAAAGAAATGCATTTGGAAGGATTTATCTGAACCCTGATACTTAAGAGAAAGTCATGGGGAATGCAAGTTGGAGATGTGTCTCGGTGGGTTGCGCTGTTGCCAGAACACTGTTTTTCTTTGAAAAGTGTGCGTCTTTCTACATTTTCTTTAGCCTAACCACTTCTGTGATTTTTTTCCATGTCTAAAGTGGCTGAACCCCCCAACACGCACTGATGTAAGTGAAAATGAGGGGAGACACGAACCTCAATCCTTCAGCCTTGAGTTCAGGCCTGGAGTCTTATTCTAGTGCTGCGGATGGAAGGGTGTGTTTCGGGTGTGTGAAGGCTGCCAACATTTTGGTTTGATCTTCACATTGACCTTGGTGCGCTCCTGTGAATCCTGGTGGTCCTGGCCTGCTCTTTTGAACTGGGCCCAGAAGACCTAGGCTCAGAGTAGAATTCTCACCAAGCTTAATTCCTTAAGGTTTGCTTTCCCTATTTTTGTGGTGGTTGTTATTTTAAAGATTTATTTGAAAGACTAAGTATGTCCCATATCTGGCATGGTAACCTGGTGGCTAACATCCTCGCCTGGCACGCACCGGGATCCCACATGGGAACTAGTTCTAATCCCAGCTGCTCCACTTCCCATCTAGCTCCCTCCCTGTGGCCTGGGAAAGCAGTAGAGGACAGCCCAAAGCCTTGGGACCCTGCATCCATGTGGGAGAACTGGAAGAGACTCTTGGCTTCTGGCTTTGGCTGCCTGGGGAATGAACCAGCAGATGGAAGATCTTTCTGTATATCTGCCTTTCTAATAAAGATGAATCTATCTTAAAAAAAACTGAAAAAAAAAAGAGTGAGTAATGAGAGATTTTTCATACATCGAGAGAGAGATTTTTCATCTGTTGATTCATTTCCCAAATTCTTGTATCAGCCAAGGTTGGGCCAGGCCAAAGCTAGGAGCCAGGAACTGCATCCTGATCTTCCACATGGCTGTCCGAAGCCCAAGCACCTGGACCATCACCTGGTGCCTTCCAGGGTACACCAGCCGGAAGCTGGATCGGAAGTGAAATTGCCTTGCTGGTATTGGAAGCGGCAGATTAATCCACTCTGTCACAACACCAGCCCCAGCTCTGGTTTTCTTTAGAGAGTGATATTAGTAGCAATCATATCTGCCATTGTGGAGCTGATGGGAGGACTAGATGAGATAACGCACATGAAGTGCTACCCTGCGCTTCATGAAGAACCGTACGCGAAGTGTTAGAAGCAGGAGTTTAAAACAGTTCTGGGAAAATCAGAAACGAGGTACATCTGAGGAACATGAAAGCTGATTATGAGGAGACTTCCAAAAGGACGTGGAATTCTAAGGTTTGCTTATTTTGCTGGAAAATTTACAAGCTCAATGAATAATTTTTACGACATGCATTTTCTGTGAGTTGTTTGAACATCCTCTCATAGTTATAATATTAAGGATGCCACTGTTATTTGGCAGCCCACAGAATAATACAGTAGAGGGATAATGAAGTTGATGTAGAATTCAGCACACACCTTCAGCTTAATAGATCTAGTCTAATCGCCATACTGAGGGATTTAGTTAGCAGTAACTAGGGAGAGAGGCATCTTTCCGAGTTCTGGCCCAGCAAGGAGGGTAGGTAACACACCGCAGTAACAGTTGAGATGGAAAGTTTGGAGAGTGTTTGTGTGTGTAATGATGATGTTGGTCTGGACATTTCTAGACCTCTCTCTGAGTTCTAATCCAGTACGAGTCTGTGAAAAATTTTACTTGCTTTCTCCTTTAGAGTAGCAGTTAAGTTCCTGGGCTTTGTGGCGGGCCATGGAACAGCTTCTGTGAAATGTCTCTGTTCTCTTCCCCAGAACCTTGAATAAGTTGCCTTGTGGAGGGGATGAGGTAAAAGAATCTGGACGGACAGACTGTGTTCGGGTGCTCACAGGGGCCCCGGGTAACCTCAAGGGTCCTTATCATCTTAGGAGGAGAGACATGGATGGAGAAATGAAGATAGAGGCAGAGGTCAGAGAAATACTGGCCATATAGAAACTTCTAGAAGTTGGAAAAGAACCAGAAAGGGATGCTTCCCTAGAATTTCTACATGATAGAAAGCTTTCCATTTTACCCCATGGAATATATTTTTTTAAATTTACTTATTTATTTAACAGAATGATAGAGAAAGGGAGAGAGATTTTCGAACAACTAGTTTACTCCCCAAATACCCACAAGTGCCAGGCTGGGCCAGGCCAAAACCAGGAGCTAGAAATTCCATGTTTCCAACATGAATGTCAAAAACCCAAATACTCAGGCCCGGCGGCGTGACCTAGCGGCTAAAGTCCTTGTCTTGAACACGCTGGGGATCCCATATGGGCGCCGGTTCTAATCCTGGCAGCTCCTCTTCTCATAAAGCTTCCTGCTTGTGGCCTGGGAAAGCAGTCGAGTATGGCCAAAAGCCTTGGGACCCTGCACCCACATGGGAGACCTGGAGGAAGTTCCTGGCTCCTGGCTTCGGCTTGGCGCAGCACCGGCCTTTGCGCTCACTTGGGGAGTGAATCATCGGATGGAAGATCTTCTTCTCTGTCTCTCCTCCTCTCTGTATATCTGACTTTGTAATAAAAACAAATAAATCTTAAAAAAAAAAAAAACCAACCCAAATACTTGAGTCATATTTTCTGCTTTTTCACGCAAATTAGCGGGAAGCTGGGTCTGAGGCAGAGCTGCTGGGAGTCCAGTAACCCCTGACGTGGGTACTGCGCCCAAGCTGCGGCTTACCTGGCTGGCTCGCTGTGCCTGAGGCCAACCCTCAGAACGTTTTTTAGATTTTTTTCGGCCGCTGTAGGAAAACAATGCAACTTTTTCAGTGTGGTTTTTGCTAAAAGGGGCAGATTCAGTTATTCAAGGTACTGTGAAGAGAAACCTTTGATCTATGCATTTCTTAGGGTTTTCTTTTTTTAGTTAAGCTAGCTTTTACATTTCTGGAAATTATTACTAAAGGTGGAGAAATAAAAGTTTGAAAGCTCTAAACTCTGTATCCTCAGTTTTCCATTTCTTCCCCCTTCGGTTTCTTTCCTTTAGTATTTCTTACGCGTGCATGGCCATGTCAATCACTCGGTGATTCTACTCTGTGAACCTTCTTGGAAGAAGTGCTCACAACCTGAACCATGAATGCAGAAGTTGATGCTGACTTTGGGAATGTCTTCCCAGGGCCAGGCCATCTGCAGAGTCTGTGACCTGCTGGGCAGACTATAAAAACGATACATTGTGAAATCTGAAAATCAGTTTATGAGCTATGACCCAAGCTGACTTCACATGAGAACACACCACAACTTGTTTCAAGGAGTGGCACACTATAAAGTTGGCTGGCTTTGCTATTAAACAGGTGTGACGTCGTCATAGTTGTTTTCTCCCTTTGCACTGACATCCGCCCCACCACGCCTATCCTTGTTACAGTACTTCTGCTACCCTCATGGGTGGTGTTTCAGTTCTTTTAAGACTCGTTGGACCACCCCTCCCTCTTAGGAAGCAAGATTGGCAGAAGGGCCACGACTGAGGGCTCCACACTGGCACTCCTCCCGAGTCTTGGCTTCTCTGCAGCGTTGCGTTCGTCTTGAGAACTTTCTGGGCCAGGGCTTTTCCCCACTTCTCTAATTCTTTTTAACTGGTACTTCGTTCTCCTTGTGTTTTGTTTGGTGACTCTATCCTATGGACAAGGGCCGAAGCACAGGAGATGCAAAACGTTGAGCCTGCTCAGACAAGCTCAGGCTTCAGTTGATGTAAGTGGGAGGCTGGGGGTCACAGCCAGCAGAGGACAGGGTTTCCCTGGGCCTGGGGGTACTTGAGTGTATGGAACAGGCTTTGCCATTGATGACCATCCTGTGGGAAGGCAGCCCTACCACGCCCTAAAAGACACTAGTGAATGCTCAGGTGCCACATTATTTCTAGATTAAACCAACTAACTCCTGCATTATGATAAAAGGCTAAGACTAATTTTTCAAAATTAATTTAGCCAAAATTAGTACCATCAATATGAACGCAAAGAACGTGTTTATGGACGTGAGGCATCCTGGAATGAAAGAACGCTATGCCATGAGTCGGCGCTGCAGGTGACACCCGTGACGAGGTGGTGGCCGTGAAGGATTACTGAAGCTGTACAGCTGTGGGCTGTGTACGGCTCTTCCAGAAAGCACTCTTCGTTTCAACCAGGCATGCCTGTTTTCATGTATGTCTTTTTGAACTGAGATCATCTGATATTTCTTGAGTATCTACAAAAATTCAAGCCATGTCAGAACGTAGCATATTTTGCAAAAGGATTTAGTTCATTTGCTTGGAAGACAGAGTGAGAGGGAAAGAAAGAGACAGATCTTTGTGCTGGTTCATTTGCCAAAAGGCCACATGACTTGAGCTGGGCTGGTCCAAAGCCAGGAGCATCTTTTGTGTCTCCCACATGGGTGCAGGTGCCTAAGCGCTTGGACCAGCCTCATCTGCTTTCCTAGGCACATTAGTAGACAGCTGGATTGTAACTGGAGCAACTGGGACGTGAACTGGTGCCCATAAAGAACGTGGATACCACATTCTAAAGTGGCTAAAGTTACTATGCCACAGCGCCAGCTCCCTGAATAATTCTCGATTTCCGGAAAATTATCACAGATACTTCTAAAATTTTGAGGTCATAGAAATAAGTAATTAACATAGCTGACTGGAAAAGTTTGAGGCAAGGATTCTTTGATTCCATTCATGACCATTTTTTTTTCCTTGTAGAGTTACCTTACGATGCAACGTACAATGCTTAAGTAAACAATTGGATGGATTTTGACAGATGCATCATAGCTGTCACCAGGCTCAAATCAGGGGTCAGCAAATGCCAGTTATCTAAGAGGATTGCTTCAGGCCCCGTCCGTCCTTTCTGGTCATCCTGCAGGCCTGATTGCTCGATCCCTTAGGCCGTGGATTGGTTTGGTCAGTTCCAGATCTTCACACAGCCATTGACTCAGGTGTATGGACCTTTTGCAGCTATTTGACAACTCTTGTTTCGATGACCATGATTTGTTGTCAGAACTACTTTAAGAACCATGCGTCAATTTTAAATGTTAAAAATCGTGTCATTTCCCCCACAAAGCAGCCGCCTCCACTTCCTTCCTGCCCTCATGAGTTAAGAGCCTCAGACATCCTTGTCAAACTGCACGGAGATGGGCCGGCGGCGTGGCCAAGCGGCTAAGGTCGTCGCCTTGAGTGGGCTGGATCCCATATGGGTGCCGGTTCTAATCCTGGCAGCTCCTCTTCCCATTCGGCTCCCTGCTTGTGGCCTGGGAAAGGAGTAGAGGGCGGCCCAATGCATTGGGATCCTGCACCCATGTGGGAGACCAGGAGGAGTTTCCTGGTTCCTGGCTTCGGATCGGCACAGCACCAGCTGTTGTGCTCACTTGGGGAGTGAATCATCAGACAGAAGATCTTCCTCTCTGTCTCTCCTCCTCTCTGTATATCTGACTTTGTAATAAAAATAAATAAATCTTTAAAAAAAAAAAAACTGCAGGGAGAGTACCGGGCGAATGAAGCACATGCCTGCTACTACCAGGGGTGGGGTGGGTGCTGACTGGATGAGGGGGCAAGTGGGCACTGCAGGTTTGCCTATCCATAGGAAGAATTACAGAACCGGAACTGGGGATGTTCCTGCTTCCTCTTTGCCTCCCCTGCTACAGGGAGAGAACTCCCCAAGAATTCTATAAGCATCCATAGCCAAAGGTCCGCAGGTGCCCAGGCTTCTAAGGAATGCCTCGGCTTCTCACCCCTCCCAGCCCCAATCCTATTTTTACTTTGCATTTTTTAAAAAAAATTTATTTATTTTGATCAGAAAGTCAGAATTACAGAAAGAACGAGAGACAGAGAGAAAGGTCTTTCATCTGCTGGTCCATTCCCAAGTGGCGGCAGCGGCTGGAGCTGAGCCCATCTGAAGCCAGGATCCGAAGCCGGGAGCTTCTTCCAGGTCTCCCACTCAGGTGCAAGGCCCCAAGGCTTTGGGTCGTTTTCTACTGCCTTTCCATTTGGGGAGTGAACAAGTGGATGGAAGATCTTTCTGTCTCTCCTTCTTTCTGTAATTCTGACTTTCTAATTAAAATAAATAAATCTTTTAAAAAAATGAAGAAAGGCAATTTTTCATTTTTAGCCCACAGCAGACGCAGGTGTTATTTGAAGCAAGTTCAGTGTTTTTGTGCTGGTGGATCTGTGATTCATTCTACAAACCCTAAAGACTGGACTAATAGGACCTGAGATAGACATGGGAAACCCTTCACACTTTCATTCTGCCAGACATCTTACGCTGGGAGCCTCCCTCCCCAGGCCCAGGGGGATGAAACAGAATCTGGGAAAATGGTGAGTGTTTTTTTTTTGAGAGAGAGAGAAAAACAGAGAGAGAGAGTGTGTGTGTGAGAGTGTAGCTTGGAGAAAAGCAACAACTGTCCCAAAATGGGCTGGAGAGAGATGACATTTGTGCAATGCTGCGGCCCCATTTGTATCTTACTCTCCCTTTGCTGAAGCTTTTCTGTATAATTAACCAGGACGTTTTCCCTGTGGGAACCCATTTCCAACCGAACCGCCAGATTCAATGTGCAGAAAACTGCTTTATCAGCGAAGGTGAACAGAACGATCTTAGCTGGTAAGGAGTAAAGGTATTATCTCTCACTCAGCAAGTCTAGCACAGAGGGCTGTTGCCTTGGAAGACTGCAAGGGGAAGGAGACGCTGGGTGACCCGAACGTGCCTGTGCGTGAGTAGCATGATTGTCGGCATTGATAGATGCAATAAAAGAGATTGTAGCTGCCAGGGAGTTGGTTGCCCAGAAGTCTTTCTCTGATTATAAAGAGAGCGGGCGGCTCGACCCTGTCACTGCACTGACTGTGCATTGACTAATCTAAAGTAGATGTCGCGGTTTCTCAGGAGCTCACGATGCGTTCCCTGCTCCCGTATCCTCCCGTCGTGCAGAACCACGATCGAATCCGCGTTCTGTATTGTGGAAAGTCTGTGTGCGACCACCAGGCATGTCCTGCCCCTTCTGGCTTTGTCAAGAGCGTCCTGGACCACCTGCAAGAGAGGTGGTTGTTGTGGCTGTGAGTTTAGGTTTGAGTCTGTTATTCAGCTTCCCCAAGTCAAATCGGTGGAGGGGCTGGAATAACCTTTCCTGTACTGGCTCCCCCCGCCCCAGCAGGGATGGCCCAACTTGGTGAACCTTCTCTATTCACTAGAAATCTGGAAAAACCCACAATAGCTACCTAAAATAAGACACTGGCTGGGAAAGCGTTTGTGAGCATGAATACAAAGAAATGGCTGTTGATGCATATTTCTGACCTCAAAGCCAGGAATTGAAAAATAAATAAATGAAGCTGTTGAGTTGATCTAATTTACTCTCATTGCTGTTTTTTGTACTGTTTAGTGCAATGTAGCTATAAAACTGTCCTGGTTAAAACAGCGTCTCAGCCCCCAGTCAGGGCGTCATGTCACTTAGGGAAGATGAGAGTGAAGGGTGAAATGCTACATTTCTTAAGTGTTTAAAATGTCCCGGTCATGGATGTGTCAGCCGAATCCTCGCAGCAGTGCTATCAGGTGGACGTGTTCTCAGTTTTCTAATAAAGGAACTGTAGTTCGAGGAGTCCAGGTCACATGAGTTCACACTGTCACACCCGATGAATGTTGGGGATGACAGACCAGGCATGCATGACTCCAAAGTCTTCCAGCTCCATTCTTCAGGAATTCAAAATAATTTCTACCTAAAAATAGCCATCACTTGTGGCTTCACTGTCACACATTCTCTATAGCAACTAGGAAAATGACATCATCTTTCTGGGCTTCATTGTGCTTATCTGAAAAGTTGGAGTGCTAATGAAAGGAGCTAATCCTTCCGTTGTGAAGATTGAAGTAATAGCATATCATAAACATTGAAAAATGTCAATAACTCTCATGTATTTAGTTGTGTGTGTTTATTAAATAAATGCCTGCTTAATAGATGACTAGGGGCCAAGGGCGTAGCAAGATTGGAGCCAAGAACTTGTTTTGGAAGTATGCTGTCATAAGCCTTTTTGGTTCCTGGTTTCCAGCTAAGCCAATGTGACAGCTACTCCGTAGAAGCAGAAGAACTAGCAGGTGAGGACTCTGCAGGACAGAGTACTTCTTCATCCATGTAGGAAATGATTTATTTTAGCCAACTACCGCCATTGGAGTAATAATGAGATAAAGAGCGTTTCCTGAGTTCTTTCTTTGAGTGAAGAAATATTGCAAGACTTGAGTCCATTTTGATCATGAGACCAATTCAAGGGAGAAAATCTTTGCAGAACACACAGTGGTCTGCCTCAACTCTTTCCACTGAACTCGGATCTTTTAACTTTAATAGTGATCTTGGGACTAGAAGTATTTTCTAGGTCTTTCTTTCTTCCCAGACTGGCCTGATTTCCTCCCTTGTTATTGCATGTACACTCACATTTGGTCGTGCATACATTTGGTCATACATTCCTGAGATGAAACAGCAAGATGTTACCTTTTCACTCTCATTATCAAGGGCGGACGTGGCCTCATCCAACAGCAAAACCTTTGGTTTTCGTAAAAGAGCCCTTGCAATGGCGATTCTTTGTCTCTGGCCACCAGAAAGCTGTATTCCTTTCAGTCCAACGCAGGTGTCGTATTTCTGTGGCAGAGATGTGCAATCAACAGAGGAAGGCTTTGTTATTGAAGTTAGCATGGCAGCTGTGGGCATGAAACATCACAATAGTTCAAGTTTTATTACTCTTAAAAAATCTCTGTACTGAAGTCTATTCTTGGCTGTTGTTGCAAATACATGCTAAAGGAACAGCAAACACCGCTGTCTTATTTGCATGTCACAGCTGATCCTTAACAGTGGACCTGTGATTCTGAATGGCAAATTTGCACATAGAACCCTAAGAAGAATTACTAGTAGGAGATAGTTCCCTGTTACCATAACTCCTTCCCATGAAGGGACAGTACCTTCTATTTACAGGTCAAAGTGATTTCAAGTGTTCAAAAGACAACATGGACATCATGGGGTTCTTTTTCTTGGGTTCTTGCTAACCCACCCTGGGCTTGTCCCTTTGGATGCTTGGAGGATGTAGGTTTCCATAGATCACTGGTCTGCCTGGGCAGAAGTTGGGTTGGCTGCTCGAATGCGTCCATTCACCTGTTGAGGCTGCCAAGAGCTCACAGTGATGTTCAGCACTGGGCTAGCTTTCCATCGTTCCCCCTCCCTACTCACGACCCTGCCACGGAGAGTAAAGGAAATCCCACTCTGGTCCTTAAGCCACTGCGGCTTCCTAAACCTACACAGATCAGCTCTGTGGGCAGTGAGCAGATTTCTGTTGGCTTCACAGATCAACCCATTGCTTTCGCGGCAGGAGCCTTGGGCAGTTTGTCAGAGGAACACACACCATTGGTACCCAGGCATGAATCAGCTTCATCTGAAAGCAAACCCAAGTGCTCAGCCTGCTCGAGGTGAATGTTGGCAGTGGATTGCACAAACCACGTGCTGTTTGATTGAATGCCCTGAAGAGGCTTGAATGAATTGCCTTTCCTTCCACATCCACGTGCCTTCAGCAGATGCCTTTGGCTGGAGTGGGTATCCAGAGCTATGACATGGTCTTGCCACATAGATACATCACCTCAAAGCGAACTTTCCTTTCCTTCCTTCTCTTCCTCCCTCTCCCCCTCTCTCTTCCTCCCTCCCTTCCTTCCTTTTTTCTATTTCCCTTTCTTTCTTTCTCTCCTTTCATCTTATGATCTGAAAGACCAACATAGAGAAACAGTGGCATATTCTATTGGCTAATTTACTCCCAGGATTTCTGCAATCAGGGACCAGGCTAAAGTCAGAATGCAAAAACTCAATCCAAGTCTCCCATATGGGTGGCAGATTGTTGAGCCATCACCTGCTGCCCACCGGATGTACGCGAGCACGAATCTGGATCAGGAACAGACTGGTCCTACAAGCCAGGCACTCCAGTGTGGGAGGCGGGCATCTCAACTGGCATCTTCATCACTGTATCAAGTACCTGCCCCAGCCAAGATTTTTGATTTCTGTGCGATTTCTGTCTCACCTGCCACAGCCAATAATAGAGATAAAGTTGAAAAAAAAATGTGAGGCAAGAAGCTTACACTCTGGCACGGAAGAGAGGTCAATCATTCATCTCAGCTATATGTTGGCAGCGAAATATGGGGCAAATGGAGACTTTATGATGGACCATATCAATCAATGGACGACCTCATCGAGCGAAACTGGCAGCGATTCATAACTGGAGAACTATTAAAACCACTTGAGCAAATATCTCAGAGCATGCCCCACATCCGGGACTTGGGGTGGGTGGGAAACTGGGTGGGGCTTCTCCCTTAATATCCCGCTTTACCTCAGATACATGATGGAAACAATATGGACATAATAGTATTACCCACTTCCCTATACCCCCTGAACCTTTTTTTTTCTTCTTTAACCGTAATTAACTATGTAAAGATTGTCAACAACAATACAATAAAATAGATTAAAAAAAAATAAATCAGTGTTCAGGGTCACATCAGGTGGTGAGAAGTACCCTGAAAACACTGTGAAGTGGAATAGGAGTAGAGGGGACTGTTTTATGTTAGGTGGCCAGATGAAGCTTCTGTGAAGGTGACATTTGAAAGGCCTTGACTGTTTTTTTTTTTTAAAGATTTATTTTATTTTCATTACAAAGTCATATATACAGAGAGGAGGAGAGACAGAGAAGAAGATCTTCTGTTCAATGAATCACTCCCCAAGTGAGTGCAATGGCCAGTACCACGCCAAGCTGACGCCAGGAGCCAGGAGCTCCTCTGGGTCTCCCACACTGGTGCAGGGTCCCAAGGCTTTGGGCCATCATGGACTGCTTTCCCAGGCCACAGACAGGGAGCTGGATGGGAAGTGGAGCTGCCAGGATTAGAACCGGTGCCCATATGGGATCCTGGTGCATTCAAAGCGAGGACCTTAGCCGCTTGGCCACGCCGTCGGGCCCAGGCCTTGACTGTTAAGGAACTGGCTATGCAAGAAGCCAGAGGAAGGAAGTGCATGCTAAGGAATTGGGGAGTGAGAAAGGGCACACACTGGTGTGTTTTTGAGACAGAAAGGAGATGAGCAGGGTTGCAGCAGAGGGAGCAAGTGGCAACTTCAGGGCTAGGGAGACAGCTAGGTGGGGTGGCACAGATCACTCCAGCCACACCAGGGGTTGCCTCTGGGGTGAACAGACACTGTGCAACTCTGTTAAGCAGGCAGGGGACAAGGTTGGATTTAGGGACGCAAGGGATTCTTTTGGTTGGTGTGAGGAAGGGGGCTTGTGAGTTCCTCTCCCCAGGAAGGTGACAGTGATTCATTCATCGGACAGAATAGCCATGGTGGACAGAGGGGAAGGAGTCCAAGTACCAGAGCTAATGTGACAAATAGTAAGATCTGGGCTTAGAAAAAAAAAAATTACTCCACAAAACCTTTTAGCTTTGCTTTTTTGTTCCATAGCCGTGTGTTAAAATGTTGGCAATAAATACACCAGTTGTGCAGCCCAAGGAGTGCAGACAATCCGTGCAGGTGCACAACTGGTGGGGCTCCAAGGCGTTGGGGGTGTCTAACCTGAGGGAGGCTGTCAATGAAAGCGTGGATGTCTGCGGCCTGGGCCACCGCCCTGATCTCCTCCAAGGGCACCACGCGGCTGCTGTCACCATAGGCAATGTTCTCGGCGATGGTACGATTGAAGAGCACAGGCTCTTGGGAGACGATGGCTAGCTGGGCCCGGAGCCACTGCACGTTCAGTTCTTTTGCGTCGACGCCATCCAGCAGCTGCCGGCAGAAGAGCCGAGAAGAGAATGTGAAGATCTGACAGCGGCATCACGTTATGCGCACTGGATTCCAACAGACACACATCATAGCCAGAAGCTAAGGAATGTCAGCTATCCCCAAGTGTGCTGTGACCCAGGGGAGGCTCGTAAATCACACCCGGGGCACAAGCAAGCGACAGGTAACTCACTAAAATGAACTCAGCCGATGTTCTTAGGAATCGACCCACATTCCAGAAATCAGCATGGAGTTTGAAGCAAGGCTGGGTACCCCGTGCTGAAGTCAGATGGAATTGCAAGGTGACCAACTGCCCCTGCCACTGGGACCTGATTAGATTAGTTCCACCAGATCAGAGCCTGATGAAACTCAAGGTGTAGACTGATGTAGTAGTTCACTTGGTTCACATATCTTTCTTTTTAAAACTTATTTGAAAGAGAGAGAGAGAGAGAGAGAGAGAGAGAGAGAGAGAGAGAGAGAGAGAGATATCTTCCATCTGCTGGCTCACTCCTCAGATGTCTGCAATGGCCAGGACTGGAGCAGGTTTGAAGCCAAGAGACAGGAGCTTCATCTGGGTCTCCTATGTGGGTACAGGTGCCTGATGACTTGGCCATTTGCTGCTGCTTTTCCCTGGCCATGAACAGGGAGCTGGGTCAGAAATGAAGCAGCCAAGACATGAAGTGGTACCCATATTGGATGATGTGTGTGTGGGGGATGCTTTCCTCCCTACAGCACAGTGCTGGCCCCCACATGCATTGATAAAGCATTTTGCATATCACTATTACTCACATGGATGTGTAATGAATGCCGGATAATTGACAGGCATATCTGCTGTGGGATGGAGGCTCTATAGGCACTGAGGACATAGAAGTAAGTAGGACAAAACTCCTTATCTTCCTGTGGCTTATATTGTAGAGGACTTGGGCTAGGTATGAGACACAGTAGCAAGTCACTCAATCAACACAGGGGGAAAGGTGCCCTGAAAACACGTCCCAGGAGAGTGACGGAGGCAGTAGGAAGTGTATTCAGACTAGGAAGGAGAATGATGAGGAGGATCCAGAGAAGTTAAAAGCTAGGACAGTCTCGGCAAGATCAAAGGCTCGTGGATGTGTCCGAAGAATGCAAGGAAACCAGTGTGACTGAGAGTGCGTGAGGAGGTTGGGTCATGGAAGACCTTGACTGATGGTGGGAACTGATGGTGGTTTCTGCTGACAGCAGTGGGAAACCATGGAAGGCTCCCTGGAGGGAGTGTGCTGGGTGAAAACAGAGGAATGTTGCCTGATCAGACAACTCTGAGTATTCGCAAGGAGGAAGAGATGCTAAATTGCAGAATACGGAGTCCCATGGCAGCCTTTGATTTTTAGGTGCTGGGGAGAGGACAGTAATAGAAAGCCAAGAGGGTGTGTGCTGTGTGATCCTTAACAGGAAAAGGAGGAAGGGAAAACCAGGATATAACGTGATAAGTATCAGGTAATGTTGGAAATCAAGGGGAAGAAGTTACGCCTTTTTTGGGGTACCTGAGCTAATGGCGCTTATTTAATAAATCTGAAATCCCACACTGGGTTTTCACAGTTGGGTGGAGACAATCAGGGAACAGCATCGCCTCAACCAGGAGGCATGGAGCAAACCTTTACCTGTGCCTTCAACCCCAGCAGGACCAAGAACCAACAGCTGTGATGCAGACTTTGGACCTGTCCTCCAAACCCATGTTCTATAGGAATTGTGTGGCTCACTAGACTCAAATTCCCCAGATTGGCTGAAGAATCTTTGGGCCTTTAAACTTAACTTCAAAGTCCCGAGCCATCATCTTTATTACCACATTGCTTGTTTTCTTAGTTAAGGGTTGGGATAAGGACCTTTTCTTTGAACTTCTTCATTGTTTTCCTCCAACCAAACCAAAGCAGGATGCTTAGTTCCTAGAGGTTGTTTCAGAAAAGCACCCAGGTTAGGTGCCTTGGAATCCAGTCTCACCACTTGCCCTTTCGTGGGGTCATAAAACCTCTGCAGAAGTTGGACTGAAGTGCTTTTCCCACAGCCACTGCTCCCGACAAATGCTACCGTCTTCCCTTTCTCGATGCGGAGGGACAGGCCACGGAGGATGGACACGTCTGGACGACATGGGTAGAAGAAAGAGACATCTCGAAACTCCAAGTTGCCTTCACATGTTTCCTGTGGAAGGAAGTGGACAGCTTTCAGAAGGGCGACTGTGCAAGGCTGTGACCCTGGCTCAGTGCTGGCTGAGAGCTGTGCACCTGTCCACCACTGTGTTAGCCTGGAAGAGTCGTGTTCATTTCTGGTGCTGACTGCATGTTAATGTCTGTCGCCTCTGCTTGTGTTTTTTATTTCTCTGATTTTTATTTGAAAATGGACACTGTAGTGTTTTTAAAATTCATTTTTTGGTTTGAAAGGCAGAGTGAGAGAGCGAGAGATAGGAGGAGGGGGGAAGATGGGGAGGCATTGCTTTTACAGTTCACTTCCCAAATGCCTACAACAACCAGGACTGGGCCATGGCCAAACTGGGAGACAGCAGCTCAGCTTGGGCCTCCCCTGTGGGTGACAACAACCTAGCGTCTCCCCTGTGGGTGGCAGCAACCTAGAGTTGCCCCTGTGGTCAGCAGCGACCTAACCACTTGGGGCCATCACCTGCTACCTCCCAGGTGTGCGTTGGGAAGCCGAGCTGGAAGCCGAAGAGGCAGAACTTGAACCGAAGTATTAAAGTAGGCGTTGTGGGCTTCCCAAGCAGGGCTGAACCACTGTACCGAATCCCTGCCCCTACCTTCTTTCTTGTTATCTTGACAGCTGGATTTAGCAAAGTTCCAAAAAAGCACTGGCTTCCTTTGATGGGACTAAGCAGACAGTCCGTTCTATAGAAGTGGGTGCTTGACCAACTGCTTTGGATACATACATACATACACACATATATATTTTTTAAACATGGTCTGTGTTTACAGATCTTTATTGCTTAGTGCAGAAGAGCTGGGGTCCTCACCAGCTACATGCATTAATGTGTGAATGGAGCATCAGTTACAGTTCATATGTGATTTATCTTCATTTTCATTTGGTTGCTATTTGACAGGGATGCTCACCTGAAAGTTCAGTTTCCTCTGTAGGTGCCAGTCTTTTTAGAGGCTGATGATTTGCAACTCAATACTTATCTCTACTTGATGCTATTTTTAGATATATGGTTAAGAATACTGAAAATAGAAAAAAATAAATCTGGGAGGATATGTATCAAAATGTAAGTACAGAATAGTTTATTTTTAGCTTATTCCGTGTTTTGCATTTTGCCTCCATAATGCATAAGAATTACTGTACACACACACACACACACACACACACACACACACACACACGAGGTTCAGAAAAGAACCAGAATTCTGCATGAACTTGGAGATGACAGTTTTTGTTTGTATTGTCTGATGTCTTTGGAAAAGGCATATGGAGATATTTCAGGTAACTTCTAGATTTCAGTGCATTTTAGAATTTATTCTTACTATTCAAAACTTTCTAATATAGAAGGTATCAAACATATGTAAAAGCAGAGAAGGGCAGCTGTTGTGACACAGTGGGTAAACCACTGCTCGAGGTGTCCACATTGAGTCCTTGCTCCTCTGCTTCCAATCCAACTTCCTGTTAATGCACCTGGGAAGGTAGCAGGTGACAGATCAAAGAGGTTCTTGGGCTCTTCCAATCCACAGGGGAGCCCCGGATGGAGTTCTAGGATCCTGGCCCAGCCCTGGCTGGTAGAAGGACTTGGGATCTGAACCAGTAGATGGAAGGTCTCGCTCACAAATGTGCTCTCTCTCTCTATTGCTCTGTCTTTCAAGTGCATGAAAACAAAGAGGAAAAAAAGGGGAAAAAATAACACATGGCCCTGTGCCTACCATCCCACCTCACTACTTAATATTTGCCAGTTTAGTTTGACTTGATTTTAATTTTTAAAAGCAAATGATATTTAGATGATTTTCACTTTTATTAAATCAAAGATGAGATATATTGCTTTATGGTCATTTTAAGAAGTATTTGTAAATTCTGTGCCACACATTCAGTCCTATCTAATAGGGACATATAGATATCAGAGAGACACCCAATTGGTTTACTATGTTTAAAAAGAAATAAGAGTAGCATTACACGTATACACTCAAAGATCAAGTTTCTTATACCCTTGCTTCCCTGAAGACCAATATGAAACCTTATTTTGACTGTTTCATGTCTGTGAAGTTCCTATTTTGAGAATATCAAATCCATTTCTTTTGCTATAGGAGGTTAAAGTTCTGCTAAGACAAGATCCTCTGTCCCCCTTTGTAGCACAAAATTATTTTGGATGAGCTTTTAACTCTTTGTGTTACTGCCTCATCTGTTTTAAAGTCACGAGACTGCGCCTTCACTGAGTTAGCAGACACTGAAAGTCGTAGTGGAGCTTACGGGTTTTTTGCCTTCTTGGCTGTAACTGTCTATGGCCGGATTCTTTTCCAGCAGGGCAAACAGATGTGCGGCTCCAGATTTGGCTTTGGAATATTCAGGTGCCAGAACAAGTGTTTCTCCAATGACCATAGCACCGTAGGCAATTGCAGTGAAGACTCTAGGGAAGTAGACAATAGGTGAATGTTCTACACAGTTTTATTGTTACTATTAATATTATTATTGATTTACTTATTTTCATTGGAAAGTGATGTTTACAGAGAGGAGGGACAGAAAGAAAGATATTGCATCTGCTGATTCACTCCGCAAATGGTCTTAACGGCCAGAGCCGAGCTCATGTGAAACCAGGAGCTTGGAGTTTCTTCTGGATTTCCCACATGGGTGCAGGGTCCCAAGGCTCTGGGCCATCCTCCATTGCTTTCTTAAGCCACAAGTAGGGAGCTGGATGGGAAGTGGAGCAGCCAGGACACTAACTGGCATCCATATGGGATACTGGTGTTTGTAGGTGGAGAATTAGCCAATTGAGCCATTGTGCCAGCCCTTGTTAATTCCCTTTTGCATGGATTTTTGACATACCATCATATTGATCTAGAACGATTAGTTGTATGTCTTCTTAAAACCTGTAAATAATATCCTAAGTAATACCATACAGTTCAGAAGTGGTTTTCCTGTTGAACTAAGTCTTCATGCACAAATATGTCAGATAGGAATGAAAGAAAGCTGAACTATGAATCCTAGAATCTCAGAAGCTCAGGCTGGTCTGGAAAGAACAGTTTAGACAGAAGTTTTGGGACTTAATTTTTCCCATCTGTAAAAGGGAGACATTGTATATGACGGGGTAATTCAGAGGATGAGGAGGGTGATGCTGAGGGAGGACTCACTGCAGGTTTGCTGACACGGGGAGGATAATATTTGATGGGTTGCTTTGCAGTCTTGGGTGACTCCCTTCTGGAAAGATCCTCCCTGCTGTCTCTCAGTCACATGCTGATGATCTGCGTAGGGTGACATTCCTCAGAATGTCCCTTCAGCCTACAAAGTGCACTCTATAAAAGCATATATTGAGCAAGGAGTATAGCACCTAAGGTAACTTGGAAATAAATGTCGTTGAAATATTTGCACTCAATGGGTTAAGAATTCGTTGCTTAGTTTACTTTTTATTTGAAAGAAAGAATTACAGGGCCCGGAGGCATGGCCTAGCAGCTGAAGTCCTCGCCTTGAACGCCCCAGGATCCCATATGGGCGCCGGTTCTAGTCCCGGCAGCTCCTCTTCCCATCCAGCTCTCTGCTTGTGGCCTGGGAAAGCAGTCGATGACGGCCCAATGCATTGGGACCCTGCACCTGCGTGGGAGACCTGGAGGAGGTTCCTGGTTCCCAGCTTCGGATCGGCCCGTTGCGGCTCAGTTGGGGAGTGAATCATCGGACGGAAGATCTTCCTCTCTGTCTCTCCTCTCTATATATCTGACTTTGTAATAAAATTAATAAATCTTAAAAAAAAAAAAAGAAAGAAAGAGTTACAGAGTGAGAGAACTAGAGGTCCATCTGCTGTTACTCACCAGATGGCTGCAATGGCCAGAGCTAGGCTGGTCCAAAGCCAGGAGCCAGGACTTTCTTCCTGGTTACCCACATGGGTGCAGGGGCCCAAGCACTTGGGCTTTCCTCCACTGCTTGCTCAAGGTGTGAATTTGCAGGAAGCTGGATCAAAAGTGGTGCAGCTAGGACATAAACCAGTGCTGGTATGGAATGCTGTTGTTACAGGCAGTGACTTAGCTTGCTATGCCACAACACTGCCCCCTTTTGCTTAGTTTTAACTTATTCAAATCTCAGTATGCCTACGTTTTTTCCATTCTGTCTGTAGTTATTAGGTGTCTATTTTGGGCCAAACATTTTTGTTGTTGTTTTTAGAGGGGATTTTAGGGGAACATCAGTGAACAAGCTGATCTGAGATCTACACTTAGTCTATGTTATCAATATGTATAGAAGCAGAAAAGGTTATGGTTTAGACACTCAGTAAATGCAGAGGCAAAAAGGACAATTGCATGTAGTGGTTAAGTGTTTCGAATGAGAGAAGCTATGATAGTCGGGAAGAGCATGATGAGAATGTAGGGCTCCTCTGCATGGTAGACTTAGGAGTGGAAACCTGGCTGGTGAGAGAGGCAGCCCAGCAGCGAGCTAGGAGCAATCCCCACAGGCAGAGGGAAGAGGAGCACAGAGATGCGAGCTGGGAGATTCAGGAGATACAAACAGCAAGTTGGGGCTGATGTGTTGTTCAAAAGGAGACTGTTGGGTGAAAGTTGGAAAGGAAGCAGGAAATCCCATCAAGGAAAGGTTTTCACAACCTGATAAGGAACAGGGTTATTTCTAAGTTTCAACGGGAAGCCATGCCAGTCGCTAAATACGTTGATATAGTTGGACTTGTGCTCTGAGAGATCAGCCTGGCTGCTCTGGGGAGACCGTGCTTTGGGGAATGAGCAGGGACATGGAGGCATCAGTGGGAATGTGATTGCTAGCACCCTGTGCTGGGAGACAGAGACCTGGAGGAAGGTTACAAAGGTGGAGGGAGTGAGAAATATTTTAGAATCAGAGCTGCCAGGATTTGGTGCTCTATGTAGAGCTGGGAAGACGACAGAGACGTTGATGGGAATCGGGTAACAATGCTCTGTGAGGTTTTGCACAAGGAATCCTAACTTTGTATGAATGTGTTTGGCTGATTTGCTTTCCACTGATACCCAAAGCCAGTTCTGAGAAGAAATGGAGCGTGAGGAGCTTCAGAAGGCTTGAAAGTTTAGAAAAATGTGGAAAACAAGCTCAGCATTTTAAGCAATCAGTTTTTAAACAAGCTTATTGAATACAATCAGCTTGTGAGCTTGGGTGTGCCAGCATTCCAGCAGGGGCAGGGAGGACCCAGCTGATCTAAGGAGGGTCTGTGAACTAAAGACATCACTTTGGATTTGGACTGTCATTGATCTATCTAATTCATTTTAATAATCATAACAAAGCCCAAGAATAAATGTCCCAATTATGGTCTGTAGAGGTTCCCGTAGGCAACACTGTGTGCTGTTGTAGGAGAACATAAGTACAATGGCCAACATGCATTTTTCCCCCAAATTTTATATTTCTATTGTTTAAAAAAATTGGGAGGGGCATGTGCCATGGCTCAATAGGCGAATTTTCCTCTGTTTGTGTCCCGGCTGCTCCACTTCAGATCCCGCTCCCTACTGCTGGTCTGGGAAAGCAGCGGAAGATGGGTCAAGTGCTTGGATCCTGTGCCCATGTGAGAGGTCCGGAAGAGGCTACTAGTACCTGCCTTCCGGCTTTGGATCAGCTTGGGTCTGGCCAGTTTGATCATTTGGGGAATGAACCAATGGATGAAAGACCTTCTTCTTGTCTCTCCTTCTTTTTATAAGTCTGCCTTTCAAATAAAAATAAATCTTAGAAAACAAATGAGAGTGTTGGGGCCAGCTTGATGCAGGCTCTACCTCTGGTGCTGGCATCCCAGATAGACTCCACTTGTGATTCAGCTCCCTGCTTATGGTTTGGGAAAGTGGCAGAGGATGGCCCAAAACCTTGGGACCCTACACCAGGGCTGGCATCCCATGTGGGTGTCATATCCTAGGTGCTCCACTTCCCGATCCAGCTCCTTGCTTGTGACCTGGGAAGGCAACAGAAGATGGCCAAAGTTCTTGGGCACCTGCATTTATGTAGAAGACTGGGAAAAAGCACCTGACTTTAGATTAGCTCAGTTCTGGCTGTTGTGGCCATTTAGGGAGTGACCTAACAGATGGAAGATTTTCTCTATCTCCTTTCTGTATATCTGATTTTCCAATAACAAACAAACAAAGAAAGTGGGTGTGTATGCTTTTGCAGTTTGAGTTCAGGTTGCTCTGTTTCAGGCCTAGCTTTCTATTAATGCATCCTGGGGAAGCAGCGGATGATGGCTGGCCCCACCACACACTGGGAGGCGCGAAGGAATATAGGTCAAGAAGGTACATTCTCAACTCTCTTTCCCATATTCTAAATCAAAGCAGGAATGATTCATTTTGGAGTTGGCCTGGGTCCATGGGCTCACTTGCAAGAACATGTCCTACTTAGTGAAAAAAAAAATGGAGTATTGGACACAGGCCCTGTTGTAAAAGGAGAATATGGCATCTCATTTGGTGCCATAGTGGAAGGAAAACAGAGCAAGCTGGACAACTATCCCAGCCAAATGACTTGAGGCTTACTATGTCAGCCAATGGATATTGGGGGAGGGTGTGACGTCATCCTTGGATCATTGAAAATGACAGCATTCCAAACCACTTGGGCAGAACCCTCGGTATATACACACATTGGGACCCTGGGTTGACATGAGGTGGCAGTTCCTCATCCCTGATTACTGGGACATTTGGAAAATCAAGTGTGGCTTCCCCCTCTGTCTCTCCTCTTTCCCCAGAAACAACAAGAAGAAATAGCAATATTGGAGACAATCAGTTCACCCCAAATTCCTAAACCTTGCTCTTTCCCACCCCGATCAACCATGTAATCATTAGAAAAAATAAAATAAAAAAAATTGGTATCATTGTTAATATTTTATCAGCTGTGTCATACTTCTTAGTACATAAATAATGATAGTAAATACCAAGAGCAAATATATTTACCATGATTTAGTCACTCTATAACATAGGTCCATATCTGAGCTTTATATTGTGGGGCTGGTATTGTAGTACAATGGGTTAAGCTGCCACACTGGACATCTGCATTCCATATTAGAGCGCTGGTTGGGATGGCAGCTGCCTATATCCCTGGGAAAGCAGTGAAAGATGCCCCAATTCTTGGGCCCTTGTCACTCATGTAGGTGACCAGGATGGAGCCTCCCCGCTTCTGGCTTGAGCCTGGACCATTGTTGGCCATGGTGGCCGTGTTAGGAGGCAGCCAGTGGATGGAAGACTTCTCACTCTCTTTCTGTGTGTGTGTGTGTGTGTGTGTCTGTCTGTCCCTCCTGCTCCCTCTCTCTTTGTTACTCTGTCTTTGAAATAAATAAATGAATCTTAAAAAGCAACAGAAACATCAGCCTTACCCCGTATATATAACATAAACAATTACTATTTGTCAAAAATAGAATTTAAAAGGGAAAAAAGAGTGGAGTTTTTCATTTTCCAAGCATGTTTTTCCCACCTTTGTGATTTACAAGCTAGAGATCTTTCTCGCAGAGAGGTAATGATCTGCAGGCACAACTTACATGAACAGGCCCTCGGGGGTCATTCGTCCAACTTGAATTAAATAGGCTCCTAATCGAAAGCCTGCTGCGTAGGCCAGGTACACGAAGGCGTGGCTGAAGGCATAGCAGCTCCCTGTGATCTGAGCCTTCTTCAGGGCATTTCTGAAAGGCACAGCATTTCCCAAGTGAATACTAGCAAGGACAATGCAGCAAATGTAGGCACAGAGTGTAGTGGACTTTGAACTGTAATCATTTTTGTGGAAATACATTTTTTTCTGGGGATTCAGAGAAAATGATTTTGATTTTTCCATAGAGAATGCAGATCATGTAATGATGTCCCATCAGCTGTATAGATGCTAGGGTTCAGTGGAACAAAGCAGCCTTTATGTAATTTCCTCTGAGTGGACATGTCTTTAAAAGTTTAGCTAATGTGAGAAAGAGTTTTGGCTTATAGGTGTATAACAGTATCTTCTTGTTCTCCATTGTAATCTTGCATTCCTAGAGAGTGGAACTAAAGGGTGGTACCAGCCACAGGCATGCCTGGTGGAGAACACAAAGCTATCTCTGTGGTGAGTCACAGAGAGAGGATCCCCAGGTCAGTGTGATAAGGAGGACTAGTTACAATGAAAAGGAATGAGCCTATTTTGGTGTGTATGTGTTCTCTTAGAAAGATACATGATTTAGGGATTTAGTTTATAAAGAGCCTGGCTCTGACTGTTACTTTTGCCATCCTATTTCGGGAAGGTGAGAAGTATGTGCACACTCAGTAAGAGCCAGTCCCTGGTAGGATCTGGACCCCAGTCCCTGGTAGGATCTTTATTCTTCCTCCTCTTTTTTCCTTTTGGTAAAGTCACTTGAGGCGTTATGGGGCTCTGGGATGGGGAGGCAGTCCAGAGGAAGTGGGTTGGCTGGCCAGCCACTGGAATCACTGAGGAGGAAGAACAGTTAGTGGAGTGTAAGACAGCCAATCACCTGTGTTGCGTGTGCAGGATCTCTTCATACATGTGTTCAAAGGCTTTCTCTCTGGTCAAGGAAATGATGGTACGTATGTTCTCCACCGCTTCCATTGCTATCTTAAAATGGAGGGTAATGGAATGTAGAAATGACATTAATAATCTTTAAACTTTTCCTTGTTATGAATTCCAGTCACTTCTCCTAGGGACATGTATAGTAAATACAGCAAGTTATTAAGTTTAGCTGACAAATATTCTTCATCACCTAACCTTATTCCCGAGAAGTAAGATAGAAAAAGGACACTCCAGGTTTGAAAAGATGTAGGCTGCTCTTCCTGGTTTAGCTCCTTGTAAGTCCTTATTGATTATCAAATTAATCTGATTCCACACAGAAATGAGTCTTCTAAACTGTAGAAACAATTCAAGTCAAAGCTGAGGGAAGCAAATAGATGATTACTTTATTCTAGCTCATAAATGCGAACAGGGACCCAAGAAGATGCAGCAACCTCTCGGTAAACTATCAAAGCTATAACATTCTTTACAAGGTAAATCCATGTCTCATTTTGACATCTGCGAGCTTGCAGGGATGCTTCATTCTGTACAATGAATGCCTCCTTGTATTTATGAAGTTGTTAAGAGGAATGTCTCATTACGTGAGATCCAACATGGAGGAGATTTGGCCTGAGGATAATTTTCTAAACATGTGAGCATATGTTGGCTTGAAAGAGAAACTTCCTATTTCCAGGTTACTGCTTCCAGACAGGCCGAGTGGATCTGGGTCAGAGAACTGTGTGGATGTCAGTACTCAACGCGGGTTGCGGGAGAGAGTGAGATGCAAGATTCCTGACCTCTGCTCTCAGTGCTGATGTTGGATTGTTCTAAGATCTTTCTATTTTCAGCATGAACTAAAAAAAAAAAAAGAGATCTCCCCCCAAATATTCCATACCATGAAGGAAAATGTATACAAATGTAGGAACCTTGTTTGAGGGATAAAGGAAAGAAATGCATAACCAAAATAACAATAACAACAACGACAAAACACCCTCTATTTCTGATTGTACTTTACAGTGGGGGAAATAACTAATATCATTTCATGACTAGAAAATACTCTGTTTTTAAGAAAAAATGAATTTGGTCTTGTTAAGAAAAAATTAAGACATTTGATGATTTCTCCAAATATGCACTTGCAGCCTAAAGAAGCAGTAATATATTTTGCTGGTCTGGGTTGGAAATTGGTGTTTGAAACATTGGTTTGGGGCCCGGCGGCATGGCCTAGCGGCTAAGGTCCTCACCTTGAATGCCCTGGGATCCCATATGGGTGCTGGTTCTAATCCGAGCAGCTCCACTTCCCATCCAGCTCCCTGCTTGTGGCCTGGGAAAGCAGTCGAGGACGGCCCAATGCATTGGGACCCTGCACCCGCGTGGGAGACCCGGAAGAGGTTCCTGGTTCCCGGCTTCGGATCGGCGCGCATCGGCCCATTGCGGCTCACTTGGGGAGTGAATCATTGGACAGAAGATCTTCCTCTCTGTCTCTCCTCCTCTCTGTATATCCGGCTTTCCAATAATAATAATAAATCTTTAAAAAAAAAAAAGAAACATTGGTTTGCATAAAAAGCTTGAGGGAGATGTCCTATTAGAATTCCTGATTGAATTGATAGGGGATTTTTGGAATGATACAAACTGGAAAAGTCAAAGAGGATATGTGCAACCAAAACTCATGGTATAAGTAAAAATGGATTACTTACAGAATAATTGTCTCATTAAATTAGAAACTAGGTTATCAGAAATGTGAGGTTACACAGGAAGGGCCAAATAACTGCTCACTATCTCTGAGGCAAGCACCTGCTAAGAAGTTGGGTCTGTACAGAGGCAGTAGACATTCCACGGGTCCGTATCTAGCACAGCAAAAGTAGAAGAGTCCAAGGGTCGGGCAAACCAGATTTTAGCAAGTCATGAGCTTGGCATGCTCGCTCCAGAGGACTCCTGACTCACACCCTGTGAGGCCATCACTGATGCAGACCAAAAGTGGCGTGGAAGCCGTTCCCCCGTTCACAGGCTGCTCCTCAGTGTGGTAGAGCTCTTGGAAACTGCATCATCAAAGGCGCAGCTCAGAGACCTGGCGTGTGTGGCCATGAGAAGACCCAGCAAGGGCCTGATTGAGCTTCTGAAAGGCTGTCAGGAAAAACAGGTGTCATATCTCCCTGAAATGAACGCCAAGGAGAGTAGGACAGGATGCAGCCAAGAACAAAGCAAACCAAAAAATAACTGTCATGCAGGTAACCAAGCCAAGCCAAAGACAGGCCCCCGTGAAAGTCATGTGCGGTCAGCCTCCAGGGAGAGGAGTGAACACTCGAGAAGGATGTTGTGTAAGGGCTCCTGGGAGGTCTCTTCCATGCGATGATGCGATGACTCTGGAAAAATGCCTCCCCAAACCTCCAATACAATCATTATTTCCATGAATACAGTTGAGACTGGGGAGCTTAAATATATCAGATGGTTTTCCAAATAATTTAGTACATGGTTCACCTGGATTAGTATTAAAAAAAAGTCTTTATCTCTAAAATCTTGCCTTATACACTGTCAGGATCTGCATGTAGTCTTATAATTGTAATTTTTGTATTTCTTCCTCATTTTGAAAAATAAATCAGCAAGAAAAATGGCTCAAGAAAATGTAACTATTCAAGCAAGAATATAGGATCACAATGATAGAAAACTCTTACCATGTCAGAGTAACAGTGATGACGGTTGACATCATTAGGGGCCTACTGTCTTCCACATGCTATGCTATGTGTCTTGTGTCTAATCATGCCAAAAGTTTTGTCACACACACAAAACCATAAGTGGATATTGTTATTATTGCTTACTTACAGGTGCAAAAGCAGAACTCTAAAAGGCTGATGTAACTTGTTCGTTTCACACAATTGTTAGTGATAGACTCCAGACTCTGTATTCTAAGTCAGATATCCTCTTTTTTTTTTTTAAAGAGTTACTTATTTTTATTTGAAAGGCAGATATACAGAGAGGAGCAGAGACAGAGAGAAAGATCTTCTATCCAATGGTTCACTTCCCAAGCAGCCGCAACGGCTGGAGCTGAGCCAATCCAAAGCCAGGAGCCAGGAGCTCTTCCAGGTCTCCCACGCGGGTGCAAGGTCCCAAGGCTTTGAGCCGTCCTCAACTGCTTTGCCAGGCCACAAGCAGGGAGCTGGATGGGAAGTGGGGCTGCCGGGATTAGAACCAGTGCCCACATGGGATCCCAGGGCGCGTTCAAGGCGAGGACTTTAACCACTACTCTATCACGCCAGGCCAGATATCCTCTTGCTATAACACATTCTACTGCAATCCCAGTGCTGGTCTATATGCATTTGCATATATGCATGTCACTCGGCAGAGATGACATTAACATTTCCTAAACACAGGAGCTTTTCTCCTGAAACGTGATGATGTCATCTTGGTCTTCAATTTACCTTTCCGGTGTGTTTCAGCTCTTGCTTATCCTTGTTGTCAAAACCCGTTATGGCTGCAGTTTCAATCATCCCGGTCACTGCAAGTACTGGAGCGATACTCAGCATCAGCAGTGTCATCTCCCATCCGTACAGGAAGGATATGAGAGTGGACAGCCCCATGTTGGTTGCACTTTGTGTTAGCACACCAATCCTTGAACCTATGGCCTATAATCAGACATATTTAGGGGAACATTGAGTAAGTGTAACATTTACACTAACTTTACATTCTTTGCCAAACAAATAGGCTCTTGTTTTTAGGATTATACTTAGAGATGACATTAGATATGTATTTAAAAAAATGCCTTTGACTGGAGCGGATGTGACGTCTCAACTGGACAATCCCCAACTTGCAAGTGCAGCATCCCATATGGGTACCAGTCTGTGTCCCAGCTGTTCCACATCCCATTTAGCTCCTTGCTTATGGCTTGAGAAAGCAATTGAAGACAGGCCAAGTTCCTGGGATCCTGCACTCGTGTGAGAGACCTAGAAGAAGCTCCTGGTTCCTGGCTTCAGATTGGCTCAGCTCTGGCTGTTGTGGACATTTGGGGAGTGAATCAGTGGATGGAAGATCTTCCTCTCTCTGTCCTTTTTCACTGTAAATTTGCCTTTCCAATAAAAAACAAATATTTAAAAAGTGCCCTTGATTAAGAGATCACTAATGTTTCAAAAATTTTTTTGTCTCATTAGCCAATATGATACATCCAGATGAACTGGCTTTTAGGAATACTTTTATAAAGAAGAGCATTCTCTCTTATAAATAAAATACCATCATCAAAACTCAGGAAACTGACATTTGATATATCAGTTATCCTCTGTTGTAGCAAAACATCACACATTCCATTTAATGTCTCTGTTCTCCTTCTATCTGAAACATTTCTTCATCCTTACCTTGGTGTTCATGATTTCGACTGTTTTGAGGATTACAGTGGACTTTTTTGAAGTTGTTTGGTAGAATGTCTCCCAGCTTTCACTTACCTGCTGTTTTTTCATGATCACATTCAGATCCCGCTTCTTTGGCACAAATCCCATAGACGTGATGCTGTGCTCCTCATGCACCTGTGGCTCTGTCCTATTTGTGGCGCTATTCACTTCATAACAGATGAGGATGGGGTCTTGTGGGTTTCTGCACTATGAGGCTGCCTTTCCTTTGTAAGCAGCCAATATTTAACGACAGACACCTTAAGCTATGCTAATCCCCATTTCCTCAGCAACCTTCCAATTTATTTGCTGTAGTACCAGCTGATGGTGTGTGACTACTTTTCAGTACCTTATAATCTTACTTTCTTTATTGCGAAACTCAGGTTTTCCCAGGGGAGCCCATCCCTTGCAGTTGGCGCTGTTGGCCTTTAATGTGTCCTTACCAGTTGTTGAGTTGTTGAGTCCTGGTGCATTCCTCCCTTCTCACACACCAACCTTTGTCTAATGATCCTGCCCTGTCTGTCCTGTCCAAGCAATCAGACATTTCTCCAAAGATCCCTGATTCCTCTTAGGGAGGAATGTTATCCAGCAGCAAGTACAGGGTGCTAGCTGGATGCCAGGGGGCAGAGCTAGAGAGAGAGAGAGAGTGAGAGAGAGAGAAAGTGTGTGTGTGTGTGTGTGAGAGAGAGAGTGTGTGTGTGAGTGTGTGTATGTGTGTGTGTGAGTGTGTGTGTGTGTGTGTGTATGCATGCATGCACACATTTGCATCTAGATCTGTTGATCTGCTTGCCTATTTTTCTTGAAATCACTTCAGTGCCTCCAATTCCAATTCCACACCGGTTTTCTCCCTTCCTATATTAGTCAGCCCCTCTTTCTGAGTGAGAAGCTTGACTCCTGTTTTCCTGGGTGGATTGAACCATGTGTTTAATCTCTCTGGGTCTGGCTAATCTACTGTCCTGGCCCCGGCTTCCTTCTCTGCATGAGCACCCTCCTCCCTGTGCCCCAGCTCTGCTTCCTCACCCTGAGCTGCCTCTACCTACGATTGCCATGCCTGCGCCTGCCCCTTCTGCCATGGCTGATGGGGACCCCTGCACTCTCCATTGCTGTAGCATATAAGTGTCCAACTGAATGATGAAGGTACTCCTTCAGCATATGCCCTGGATAGGATCTCTCATCATGTTTGGACACTGATGTTACTAGGTGAGAAGTCTAAAGAAGCAACATCAACATAGAAAAAGGGGGACTGGTGCTGTGGCACAGTGAGTTAAGCTGCTACTTGTGACACCAGCAACCCATATCCAAAGCCTGTTTGATCCTGGCTTCTCTGATTCTGCTTCTGGCTAATGTGCGTAGGTAAGCCGTAAAAGATGGGACAAGTGCTTGGGTCTCTCCACCCATGAGGAAGACCCATATGGAGTTCCAGGGGCCGGGCTTTGGCCCAGCTTCCACGTTTGGGGGCCATTTGCACAGTGAACTAGCAGACAGATCTGTCTCTCTATCTCTGTCATTCTGTCTTTCAAATAAATAAGGTGAGTCTTCTGGGCCTGGCGTGATGGCTCAGTGTCTGAGTTCTCACCTTACAGGCACTGGGATCCCATATGGTCCTGGTTTGTGTTCCGGCAGCTCCACTTCCCATCCAGCTCCCTGTTTGCGGCCTGGGAAAGCAGTGTAGGACGGCCCAAAGCTTTGGGTCCCTGCATCTGTGTGGGAGACCCAGATGCAGGGACCCCCGACCCTTGGCTTCGGATTGGCTCAGCTCCGACCATTGCAGCTGCTTTTGAGGGAGTGAACCAGTAAATGGAAGATCTTTCTGTATCTCCCTCTCTTGCTGCCTTTCCAATAAAAATAAATAAATCCTTTTTAAGAATTAAAAAAAAGAAGGCTTTAAAAAATAGAATAAGAATTGGAATCAAGGTGCTGTACAAGTAAATAGAAATAAGTAAAACTAATTCATAAAAGCTACATGAATTGTCCTTCAGGGTGAAGGACAATAAATCAACACGCTAAGTTCCTTTCACATTGAAATGAAAATAAAAGGGGCAGCTATTAACTAACAACATCCAAAATCAACCATATTAAAGTATTCATATTTCTCATTATGAAAACTTGAGTATTAGAAAAAGCTGCATCTGCTAGAAGTCCTTTCACAGTTCAGATGAAGAATACGGTGTGCTCATCCTGCTGTCATCCCTCACAGTCTACTGGTATGCACCTCCTGTTTTTGTAACTGTGACTGAGATCCTTTCCAATTATTTTCTTCTTTTTAAAAAAGATTTATTTTGGGCCCGACGGCGTGGCCTAGCGTCGAAAGTCCTCGCCTTGAATGCCCCGGGATCCCATATGGGCGCCGGTTCTAATCCCGGCAGCTCCACTTCCCATCCAGCTCCCTGCTTGTGGCCTGGGAAAGCAGTGTAGGATGGCCCAATGCATGGGGACCCTGCACCCACGTGGGAGACCCGGAAGAGGTTCCTGGTTCCCGGCTTCGGATTGGCGCGCACCGGCCCATTGCGGCTCAGTTGGGGAGTGAACCAGGGGACAGAAGATCTTCCTCTTTGTCTCTCCTCCTCTCTGTATATCTGGCTGGCTTAGGGTCCCAAGGTGTTGGGCTGTCCTTGATTGCTTTCTGAGGCCACAAGCAGGGAGCTGGATGGGAAGCGGGGGCTGCTGAGATTAGAACTGGAGGCCATATGGGATCCTGGTACACACAAGGTGAGGACATTAGCCGCTAGGCTTAACGCAATGGGTGCAGAAAACTGGTTTATATTATGGAAGTTCAAGAGGAAATGGGAGGAATCTTCATCTCTTCCAAAAATTCAATTGTCAGTTGAGAAGACCAGGCGCTAGGATTTCATTGCCTAGTATTTAGAATTTAAAGGATAGATGAAGAATTCATTAGCTTTTTTTTTTTTTTTTTAAGTTTGAAGGGCAGGGAGAAAGACAGACACAAAGAGATCTACCAGTTTACACCTCCAGTGCCCTCAATGGCTGGGACTGCACCATGTGGAAGCCAGAATCCAAGCACAGCCAGGTGTCTCATGTGCACCTCATCCCTGCCTCCAAGGGTGTTCACTGGCAGGAGGCTGGAATCAGAAGTGGGCTACACCACAAACGCCTACACCCAGGCGCAGAACTCAAGCTTCCTAGGGGGCATTCTAACTACCACAGCACACATCTTCCTCCCCGCCCCCCAGGAGCTCACTTTTTTGAATTATCTGAATAACAAATCGACATTTAGGATTTCCAGGGTTCACTTCTCCTGGCAGAAATATCAGTCCTTACAATTCCATTTGAATCCCCATTCCACAAAATTTGCTCTTTTCTCTTCATAGTGTTTTTAATGATTTATCTTTCAAATGGAAACTTTCTCTACTGAAGGCAGAACTATTTACCAATCTTATTTGTGCACTTCTTCCTGTTTCCCAGAGATGCTGTACACTGGGGAGAAGTCAGGAAATAATAAACTGGGAGCTGTATTTCCCATTGCATGGATTTCAGTAAGTCATTTCTTCATCATGCAATTCCAGTTATATCTTATTTTATCAAGCAGATTTTATTTATCAGGTGTATCATAAAACAGCTCCTTAACAATAATATAATAATAAGTGTTAGTTTGAAACCTTGAACAAACAACTGAAAAGATGGCCTTTGGCGTTCTGAAAATTCCGATACTTTCAGAGTCATGACCTAAAAAGTACCTTACTGAAATATAGTCACAGGATACCATGATTTTTAGAATAGTTGAATGAATATGACCAATTTAACTGGTATTGTTTTAGCCCAGGGTAATGACTTACTGCCAGTACATCTCTCAACAGACTATTTTCTATCCGATGGTACTTTCATTAAAGGTATAAATCCATTTTAGATTCTTTAGACTAGATACCACACATTTTAAGTATTGTTTCTGTACATTTTAGTAAGCCATATTATTGACCACAAATCCTACCCACATTTGTCCAGAAAAGTGTCATTGACTCTGAAGCATTGCACTTTCTATACCCTTGACAAACACAATGTTAGTTCCAAGAAACATTCTCCTAAGAGCTATAATTATGTCGCCCCAAGAAATCGTAAAAACTTTTTCATTAACTTTGAGAAACAAATGAGTTCATTGGTTACAACCAGCGCCATGGTGATCTCATTGCCTGATTTCACTTTTTGATGAAGAAAGTGTCAAAACCAGCTTGATGTGATTTTTGATTCAAACAATGTTAGTAGTCATTGCGATGACTTCACCATAGCTCGAGGCTGGCGTATGTTACTGCTTTGTCTTGTTGTGTTAGACTGAGTTTATTAAGAAGGACTATCAAGGCTATAGCAAAAGCTGATATCCAGAGCCATTCAGTATATCATCATGGTGGTTAAGAGTGGTTCATCTGCTATACAAGGGCTTCAGTCTTGGCTGTGAAATAAAAATATTGTAATAAAGCTTTCCCTTGCTCAGTCATTCAAACTATTCTGTGGCAGGGCATGTCAAAAACTTGCCTTTTGTCAAAGAATCACAGAAATGATGATTTAAGTCTTTGAGTGCGACTGAGCTCAGCCACCGACACAGCTCGTCTGATCATGAAAGAGAAAAGCAATCATTTCCCACAGAAGTATGCTGATGAATAGTAACAATGAGTAACCCCAGGCTCTCAACACCTTACAGTTTCTCGAGCTCTGTAAATCTGTGCAACTAAGCCTTTTTTTTTTCTCTGTTCTGCAATACTTGGGCATATCAGCAGATTCCACTTCAGGCTGTGTTGACTTCCTATTTTTTTTTCTTCCCAAACTCTTTGAAAATATTCTTATCAGAAGTTATTCCAAACTGTTGAATTTATCTGGATAATAAGATGCTGGACCCTATGCATGCTACATGCTTGCAATGAAAGAAGCATGACTGGATTTGAACTGTAATACTGCAATAAGGTGGAGGAATCCACCATGGGGGGAGGGTGCGGGGAGGGGTTGGGGGAAGCTCAGAGCCTACAAAACGATGTCATAAAATGAAATGCAATAATAAAAAAAAAGAAGTTCTTTCACAGGGACCATTTATAGCACTCGACTTTTTGGTCACTTCAAAATCAGTTAGTAGGAATTATTCTTTATCTCATCTACTATTAATTAAGCATGACTTTGTATTTTTAGAACTTCATCTTTTTTTTCCCCAAAATTAGTTATTTGAAAGTCAGAGTTACAGAGAGAAGGCAGAGGGAGAAAGAGGGAGAGAGAAGGAGAGAGAAAGAGGGGGAGGGAGAGGGAGAGTGAGAGAAAGACTGTCCATCTGCTGGCCCACGTGGGCCACATGGATCTGGGCCTTGCCCTGCTGCCTTCCCAGGCGCATTCACAGGGAGCTGGACTGGAGCAACGGGGACCGTTAACTGACTCCGACATCGAGGCCAGTGATGCAGGCAGTGGCTTAATGTGCTATGCCACAGTGCTGGCGCCTGAAGGATGACTCTGATATGCATTTTGCTGGTTATGACGTTGTTGAATTTGAATATGATGCATAAACATTTTGCTTATACATAATCTGGTCACAGTTAAACACATCTGTTTAACTTCGGCTATCTGACAACTAGGACAGAATGACTTCCAGATGCACACTTGAATTACAGTTGTTAGATTTAAATAAAGCCTTATTTTCCAGGGGAAGAAAGCGGAATGATATTTTCTTTTATTAAAACTTCTGAAGTGGGTGCACTTTTCTTATCTTATACTTGATTATGCACACTTTTTTAAAAAAGATTTATTTATTTTACTGGAAAGTCAGTTATACAGAGAAAAGGAGAGACAGACAGAAAGATCTTTCATGCATGGTTCACTTCCCAAGTGGCTGCAACAGCCTAAGCTGAGTTTACCCAAAAGCAGAAGTCCGGAGCTCCTCCAGGTCTCCCACGTGGGTGCAGGGTCCCAAGACTTTGGGCCATCCTCTGCTGCTTCCAGGCCACAGCAAGGAGCTGGATGGGAAGTGGAGCAGGCGGGACATGAACAGTGCCCTTATGGGATGTTGATGCATGCAAGGCTAGGATTTAGCCTCTAGGCTATCATACCATGCCCCAAGGATGTACTCTTGAACTCATTCTTGATATTGTCTTTAGTTCTCTGAGTATCCTATTACATCAGTTTTTATTTTTGGTTAAAAGTTCCTGGCACTGAAAAGCAGCCATGGGCCTTTGACTGACTTCCCTGTTGGCTCTGAGACGTACCTGGTGTTGTTAATGATGAGTCATCCCAGCATAGCTCACATGTATGCACAGACACGTGTGTGTACACGCACAGGCACACACCCCAAAGAAACGCCATGTAAGAAATGTACATACTCCTTGAATCTGTGCTATGTCTGCGGCGAGTGTCGTGGTCAAGGCTCCCGTGCTGTTTTCCTTCTCATCGAACCAGGCGATGTCCTGGGGAAGGGAAAAGTAACGTGTTTTTATCAAACAATCTTCTCTGGCTTGTGAGTTTTGCTCTAGCAAGTCAGAAGGCGTTCACCTGCCTCCTCACTTGGGTGTACTTAATTCCCCTAGATACTAAAGATCAAAGGACTTATTCCAACAAGATCTTTATGGTAGATATAAAATGAATAATTTGGTCTTGCTGTATTACAATTTTGTACAATATGGGCGCCGGTTCTAATCCCAGTGGCCCCGCTTCCATCCAGCTCCCTGCTCGTGGCCTGGGAGGGCAGTTGAGGACACCCCAAGGCCTTGGGACCCTGCGCCTGCATGGGAGACCCAGAAGAGGCTCTAGGCTCCTGGCTTCAGATCGGCTCAGCTCTGGCTGTTGTGGCCACTTGGGGAGTGAACCAGCAGATGGAAGATCTTCCTCTCTGTCTTTCCTCCTCTCTGTATATCAGACTTGCCAATAAAAAAAAATAAATCTTAAAAAAAAAAGTGATAGTTTTGAACCATCAGATAATTGGTCATGTTATTCCATAGCTGTGGAAAGGAGAATACGCAGTGAAACAAAAACACATCACAATTTAAAAAAAAAAATTCAGGTCTTTTCTACTTAACTGAATGATAAAAATTCTATATATTTCCCTCTTTTTAAAAAAGTAGCCAATTTTTATTTCTCTGACAGAAAAGAAAGATCTTTCATCTACTGTTCACTTCCAAATGCCTACAGCAGCCAGGCTGGGCTAGGCTGGAAAGCCAGGAGTTCAACCCTGTCCTCCATGAGCTGTCACTGCTGCCTCCCAGGCTGTGCATTAGCAGTGACGAGGAATCAGGAGCCGAACTGGTCTTGGACGTGGGCACTCTGATGGAAAATGCGAATGTTCCCACAGTGTCTTAGCTGCCATGTCAAACACATGTTCCTCTCCTTCTCTTTGGGATTGTATCTGACACTTCACATTGCCCTCTTAGCTTGTTGGCATCAGGTTATGGGAGAAGCTAAAATGGTAGGAGGCTGTGAAACCCAAGCTGTCAGGGACTATGCACTCTAAAGAAGGGGCTGGAGCAGGAACACCAGCCATTGAAGCTTAGCTCTATAACCCGTCTGAATTTCAATAGCAGAGAGAGCACTCCTCAGCCTGAGATTCTCATGTCCTTTTATTGACCACTGGATGTTGCCTTCCATTCTCTTCGATCTACTTTGTGGATTAAAGCCACAGAGTGGAGATTGTCTCTACAAAGTGGTTTATTTTTATGCTGTTGAGAATGAAAAAAGCATGGGCTCAGTGCAGTCCAGCAGGGCACAGAGGCCCAGGCAGGTCTCGCAGTGTTGCCAACTAAGAACACAAAAGCACAGCAGACCGAAGGCTGTGACTTAACCTTGCAGTCACGTTGGAGGGAAATCTTGGGAAGGAATGTGACAGGAGCGAGTGTGGGCATGGTGCTGGCATGACAGCAGCACTCTGTGGGCTACTGTGTGGAGCAGGTATCCCAATAAACTCAGCGTCCAAACTTGCCCTTTCCAATTGTTGCCTAACAGTCCTAACTCCAGCCAAGAGCATACACAGAACACGTCAACACGACTGGAAGGTGCTGCTCACACCATAACAGATAACCTCTCTAATTAGGTCATACAATCTACGTTTTAATTGTTTCTAGATTCCAATCTGACATAGGATGCATGAAGGAGTTTTTGATACAGTATCAAAAAGCAAAGAAGGAGCTGATTATTGATGAGCATCTTCCTCATTCTGTTAGGATAATGTGCCGCAGCAGAACACGTAGGGTACACATGTGCATGTCTTGCTCGTCATCCTGTGTTTAGTTAGCACCATGTTCGACAAACTTGCTTTTCCACGAGCCAGCAACTGTACACCCCAGACTGTTGTCCAGCAGAGGCAGTATCTGCCAAAACATTTGGCAGAGATTCTGGAACTTAGCTGGTGCTGAGTGAAAATTAGTTTGCTTTTCCTCTTCCTCAGAGTGAAATAAATGTTAAGTAAGGTCACCCAGCTTTTGGATACTGACAGGTCCAAGTTTCCCTCCCCAGTAATTCTAACAGAAGTAAAAATTACGAATGCTCCATGATAAGTGCTTGGTATGTATTTTCTCCTTTTGTCACCAGAACAACTCTATGTACTATGCTGATGCACGTTTTATAAAATGAGGAGATGGGGGGGACTGAGGGATTAATTGTCAGGGACTCACAGCTGATAAATGCTTAGGTCAGCATTTGAACCTTAGCAAAAGGAGGTCAGATTTTAACCCGTTGTCTTGTTCTGCCTGCCATCTGACTGAAGGAGCACAGTGGTTGAGTTTCCTTACCTGTACCGCCGACTGCAGGTTGAGTCACCTCCAATCAAGGAGGCGGTAACTGCTCAGCATAAGGGATATCTTTGTGTCAAAGACCCTCCTAAAGTCCTAGCTGATTTAGACAAAACTGAACTTCCCATTTGTTCAGAAATGCTATAGTTCTTCAGGTCAATGCTAGCATGATTGGAGTGAACACAGTCTAGTGGTTAAGGTGCCCTTTAAGACACCTGCAGCCCATGTGGGAGTCTGAGGGCCTCAGCTCTGCTCTGCTGCTGATCCCAGCTTCTTACTGATGCAGATCCTGGGAGGCAGTGGTGATGGCTCAAACGTTGGGTCCCTGTCACCCTGTGGGAGACCCGGATTTTGTTCCTGGCTCCTAACTTCTGCCTGGTCCAGCCCTGGTGGTTGTAGGTATTTAGGAGTGGGAGCTCTCCCTGGGTTTCTCTGTCTCTCACATGATAAAACAGAAGAGGAAATACAGACTCAGAAACACAAAGGACAATCCATTATTTACAACTTTGGATGTCAGCAACATTTAGCATATTCTTTTTAACTGGAAGAACCTCCAGTGATCATATACTTAGATTTAATGCCTACAAAAAGACCACACCTGATTCTATAAATGCCTCCATCTCAGATGACATTTCAACATGGTTATAAAAAGTACCGCAAGTCCTAGCATGCATGCTAAGCCTCCCGGCTCTTATCTTAGGATGAAAACCAGGTAGCTAGAGTTAGGCAAAGCCACTGTGAGGAGCCTCCCTGAAATAGACAAGCCAAAAGTATGGAGAAACATGACGAAGACCATGTGTGCTCTCCTAAGAGGCAACAGGAGAAGCTGGGAGAAAGCTGAAGGCTGGAGTGGGAAGACGATGGTATCTAGAAGGGGACTCGGTTGAACTCAAGCAGAGTTTCCTAAGCTCTGCTTGGCCTCACAGGGCTTCTTTGGGAGCGCATGGATTGGAGCGATCTCAAGGGCCGGGCCTGTGTTCTCCAAGGCCCTTGTTTGTCCCAGTGCTGCTGTGTCTAAGGCCAGCCAGAGAGTCGTGACCGGTAGTAGACAGTAGTTCCGCGAACAGAGATCATGTTCAAAGTTACACTTGGGAAAAATTAAAATTTTTATTCTCCTGTATAAAAATACTAAGCCATTCAGGAAACATTTCACATCTATTCTAGAAGTTTAAAATAAAATGCTCTTGAACAGAAAAAAAAAGGTAACGGTAAAACTAACAACAACAAAAGCAGAAATTGTAAACAAGGGTGAAAACTATAAGGTGAGTGGGGATGTGGGTTCAGCCACAGCTCAAGACACCAGCATCCCGTGGGAGTGCTGGTTTGATTCCTGGCTGCTCTGCTTCCCATCCAGCTTGTTGCTAAAGTGCCTGGGAATGCAGTAGAAGCTGGCCTAAATACTTGGGTCTCTCCTGCCCATATGGGAGACCAGGAAACAGTTCTGGCTTTGGCATTTGTGGAATGAAGAGCTTTCTGTCTTTCCAAATCTCCCTCTTCCTGTCGCTCTGCTTTCTAAATAAATAGGTAAAAAGCCTAAAAAATATAGCGTTCGTTATAAAGTCTCACTTTATTTAAAAGCATCAGGTGTTCATGCCTGAAAAAAAAACGGCTGCAGATTGAATGTGACAGGTGTGTGCAGGCAGTGCATTGATTTATGGCTCTGCCAGCAGACTTTTTGTTGTCCTGGACTAAGGAGTGTCTCCAGATGTGCAGCAAGAACCAGAGCCAGGATGTTTTCCCACAGCTGATGTCGGGCACCCACAGTTATACAACACATTGGGAATAAAACAGGAAACATTTAATGCAGCAAACTGACCTGGTACAGCATGGCTTTAAATGCCAAATGTCGTAATCTCAGGGTCAAATTTTCTCCTGCTCTGCCGTAAAATAATCCCTGAAAAGACATGAAGAAGACCAGCATTTAGTCTGACCTCTCTTTTCTATTTCTCTGTAGCATTGAGTTCTTTGGTTTTTAAGTTGAATAGAGAGGATGAGTTGTCACCCTCACAGTTGTTTAACCCATTCAAAGATTACCTGCATGAAGTAACTGACAAAGCAGACACCACCCAGGACGACAAATATTAGGGAATAAAGCTCTGCATCACGCTTCAGTGCGGATTGGTCATCATGTTCGAACAACTGAAAAAGAAGAGTTTTTTGTTGTTGTTGTTTTGTTTTCATTAGTGTTTGGAGGAAGATTTAAAAGAAACACAGAAGCAACTGCAATGATTCTATGCATCAGGATTTTTAGATAAATTTCAGCATTAGAATAAGATTACACATATGTTTCTGTATGAATAGAGTAGGCCTTTATTCAATTGTCTGCATTCATTACATTTATTTTTAAAAAAATAATTTCCTTTAAATTTGCTTGCTTGAACTATGTAAACATGGAATTAGACAAATGAGCCATTGGTATGCTGTTCAAACAGTATATTTTCGGAGAAGCACCATTTTACTTGAATTATTATTTCTAATAACTCAAACTTCTTACTATTCCTCGGCTTAGCAATACTTACAATGTTAGACCTTGACATGTGTCTCAATAAAATGTTCTGGAAATTAGGGATTAAATGCAGATTGGCATTCATATTGTCTGGACATAGCTGTACCAAGTCAGGCAGCCTGGGAATTAAGCATGGGGCTAGGACAGTGCTCAAATTTACCACCCATCCTGGGTCCCTGAGTACAAGCTCAAACTCGTATTTCCTTGCCCTGGCTAGTAATACAGCATTGACACTGTTTGAGTAGTTGGAGGGAGATTGGTTGCATTATGGCTGGCGGGGTGCTGCTTAGACAGTCAGCAGGCACCCTTGAACATTTCACGGTACAGACGGGCTCACCCTGACAACACTGGTTAACTGTGGGTCCCAGGCTGTCGGCAACCACCGGAAGTCCCACTTGTCACCCCTTGCTGATCAGAGGTCGTGCTTTCTTTAAAACTGCTCAGTGTGTTAGCATATTAGTTTTACTTACAGTTATAATTTTGGCAAAAATGATGGAAAATATCGGATGAACAGTCCCATTGAGAACAGAAGCCACTGTTCCCAGAACCACCAAATGCCATTCGGGTTTGTTCAGTTTAAAAATCTTGAATAGAGAAACTTCAGGAAGACTTGTCTGTGAATAAGAATACCTCGGTTAGAAACCATGCTTTTTAGCATAGGGAAACCTGAAGAAGTTAGCCAATCATAAGCAGAACCAAAATGTGAAATATCATCTATCACATCAGAGTAGAAAGATTTCTCAGAAAATATTCACTGCCCCAATTAATAGTGATGACTCCAAAAACATCAAGAAGCCTAATGCCAAAGGGAATCTACTTGTGCAATATCATATTCTGTGGCTATCATTATAAACGTCCAAAGTAGCTTATGTGTTTTGATAGCTAAGAATCCCTGCTCTTGTTAAACAAGGCTGAATAGAACTCTAGAAAAGGGCAAAATCTGTAATTTAAGCAGAAGGTACAAAAGGTAAAAGATTTAAAGCTTGAATGTTTTTTACTTTCCCAATTTCTTTTTTAAAAAATTTATTTGAGAGGGAGATAGAGAAAGGAGGAAAGAGAGAGACAGACACAGAAAGAAATCTTCCATCTTCTGGTTTACTCTTCAGTACCTGCAAATGGCCAGAGAGAAGGCAGGCCAAGGTGAGAGGCTGGGAACTCCATCTGGGTCTCCCTCGTGGGTGGCAGGGACCCACATGCTTGAGCCACAACCTGCTGCCTTGCAGGGTGTGCACTGGGAGGATCCTCAAGTTGGGAGCAGAGCTAGGATGCCAACTCAGGCACTTGAACAAGGAATCCTAACTTGCATGTGGTAGACCAGATGCCAAGTTTCATTTCTGTTTGAGGGGGGATTATGTTTATAAGTAGGATGCCATAATACATGAGCATAGTATTTATTTTCTTCATCTCTTCAGGATTTTATAGGATTATTTTTTAGAATTTAGTGCAACCTGCTATTGGCCATCTATAAGTAGGCACTGCTGCTGAGTTAACAGAAAAGGAGTGTATCTTCCAGCTCTTCCGGTGGCACAGAGAGATTGACTTGGGAGCCAGAGGCCATGAAAATCATTTCTCTCTCTCTCTCTCAGTATTTGTCATGTATTATTTTTAGAAACTTCCAACATCTTGTGAAAAACTTTAAAAAGGAAAATTAGGCAGTGAACTCTTGAGTATCTCTTATGTGAAAACTATCTCATGACATTGACTCCTGAAGAACTGGATTGCCAGGAAATTCCTCAGGGAAGACTGTAAAATTGTTTATAATTCCTGCTGCCACTTTTGTCTGGTGGCTGGAAGGTACCTGCTGTTATTGTTAGACTAGGTCTTTTCCAATGCAAAGGCCTTTAAATTCTGTTTCTAGAAGAGCTAGGCTGCAATGATACTCTTGGTGGCTTACTAATTTGACCACATCTGTCATATTTTGGGTTGAAGTTTTCTAAAGCTTGTCGTGGTAGAGAACCCAACTTAGGTGACTGTCCAGAAGACAAAAGCTGCACACTCACTTTTGTCAGGCATCGAATACCAAGCTACATGCTCTATAAAATTATCTCATTTTATAATGAAATCAGGGCATAGTGTATCAGAAAACATCACCAGAATGCAGGGGAGAGCCATGTTTGTTTATTTTACAGAACAATTTGAGTTACATAAATCATTAAAGGATGATTTATGTCTAGAAAAATATACATTTATGGGGCTTAAAATGGATGTATTTTAAATAGTATTTTCAAGCTAGAAAAGAATAAAATGTAAGAATAAAATTAGGCAAAAACAAAATGAAAAACTCAACAGAATCATAAGATTCTGAGTTACCCAAATATGTTACAGATTCTAACATATTTTAAAATAATCTAATGTAAAAACATGAAAAAAATGGTATTGTGATTTTGTAAAAGAGATACTAAAGAGTTGTAAAACGTGGGAAATCATTCCAGGGTCTCTGTTTGCTAGCTGGTGGCCTAGAGTTTATCTACCCTAAGGCATAACTTCCAGGCCCTTATACAGAATGTGACCTCTGACATTATTGGAAAGTTAACAGGTTAACCTTTTAGCCAATTACAGTGTCATTACTGGGTGAAGGGACTCCCTGAAAATGCCTTATCCTCCCTCTCCATAAACCTTTATAAACGTTGAACTTGCGCTGAATAAATGGACATTCCTCACCAGAACTCCAGTGGTTCTTAACAGCCGAAGAACACTGTTGCCTCACCCTCGGTGACCTTGGGGCCTGCTGGTGGACTTAAGCCCCGAGAGTAAGGCATTCTCCTAGAGAATTTAAAATTTAATGCTGTGTATTTCAGAGTTCTGATTTTCATACAATTAGCCTTATTTATTTGAAAGGTAGAGTGAAGAGGGGAAGAGAGAGTCAAAGGGAGAAAAAGAACCTTCCACACTGTGATTCTGTATTCCAAATGCCTGCCATAGCCAGCACTGAGCCAGGACCTGAAGCAGAAGCCAAGCAGCTGAAACTCTGACCAGTCGTTCCAAGATGGGATGCGAGGGTCTCAATTAGTGCCTTCATCTGTTGCCTTGCAATGCCCATCCCTAATAATGTTTTCCTACAGTGCTTCCTGCGCAGTGTTAAACAAACTCACATACTATGTTCTAGGGTTTTTGCTATTGGATATAGCATTTGCTTTTCTCTGTATGCTTCCTTAACATTTTAAAACAATTAAACTGATAGAAAAGGAAAAAAAAAACCTGTGTGAATGCTATCAGGCACCATATACCAAAAGGAAATGAACCGTCTCTAAACTTAAAGGCAACAGACTGGCAATACCAGAACAAGGTAGAGGAAGGGGCTTGGGGCAGAATATTCAGGGGCTTCAGGCAGCTAACTGACGTAAAACGGCCGGGCACATGAGTGAGCAGGAAGACAGGAGAGCATCCGGGGGTTGATGTGAAGTATCTGTTGGACAAGGAGGCTGAACTGGGATAGAAATAATGAGGTTCTAACTGCAAGCAGAGACTGCAGAGGGAGGCTGAGGGTTTGCAGCTAGAAGGAGGATTGAAGCCAGGCGACTTGGTGGCATCTGGCGGGGGGGGGGGAGAGCAGAGGGACAAGCATCCCTTCCCCATGTGCATGTTGCTGATTGGGTTGTGCTCTAGGACAAGAGAACTGGGCCATGACTGTGGGCCCTCCCCTCCATCCAGGCAGTGCGGTGAGTTTTTGTTATTATGTGACTCACATGACTCTTGAGGCTTCTGACGTTTGAAGATGCCCTATCTCCCACAGCAGAGTCCCTGGCTTGAGTGCCTGGCTCTGGCCCCCTCATCCCAGCTGCCTGCCGACGTGGACTCTGGGAGAGAGCTGGTGATGGCATTAGTCACTGGGATGCTGCCACCCAGATGGTGGTTCCAGGCTGAGTTCCCAGCTCCTGCCTTCTGTTCAGTTGTGGTTATTTGTAGGCATTTGGGGAGTGAACTAATAGATGGGAGATCTGTCTTCTGTCTTTCTTTACCTCTTGAATGAAGAAAAAGATTAACCTTGAACTTCACTTGCAGGGGCCTTACCACACTTCCTGAGGCATATTTTACCCCACGGATCCCTCAGAGGAGTGAATAATGCAATGGTCTCCTGAGATGTTTTTGTCCCTGTAAGATTGTCGGAAAGGCAGTCTTCTTAGGCAAAGAGTCACTGGAATGCGAGAGTCAAGTTTGGAAAAGACAGATTTTGTGAATTTAGGGCTTTAGTGATGTTTTGTGAATTGAGTGCTCTAATACATTCTCAACTTGGATTAAATTAAAATTGAGGAACACGTGGGCAGAACTGGCTGATGGTTGAACTGTTACCTGTTTGTGCTGGGTGGATTCCTCAGACCTGCCTGTGACGTCTGGCTTGATGCTCTGCGTAGGGCACAGAGGGGCTGAGCTGGCATTTATTTCAGTGGAACTTGGTCTTGACTCCATTTCGTCATCTGCTTCTTCGATATCCTGAAATGAGGAGCACACAGGTTATTACGATGACGCCTTAAGAACACAAAGAAACTTTATTTTGCTGCTATCACTATAGAAAACAGCAAGTTCTTCCCCAATTCTTGTTGTCAGGCTTGATGATTGACAGCTAATATGTCTGACTTTTACTAAAATATTAGTGACTGATGATAGCTTGCTTGACTGACAATAACCTGTTGTGCCTTCTTTATTGAATGGAGAAAACAATGTCTTAATTCTAAACAATTAGACCACTAGCAAGGAAAGATCTCAGTAAGAGTAGCTTTTGGAGGCTTGGGATCCATATTCTGATCCCTTCTGGCTAACCTTTGCAGGACTTACATGTGAGGCTGAGAGAGAGAACTTGCCAGATAGTCATGATTTCCAGGTTTGCTGCTGTTCATTCAACACTGACCGCAAGCAGAACTCAGGGTGGGGATTTGGCCTGACAGTTAAGACCCCAACTAAGACATCTGCATTCCAAAGCTGAGTGCCTGGGCTCAGTATGCACCCGCAGTTTCCTGAATGCAGATACTGGCAGGTACCAAGTGATACCTCAAGGTACCGAGTCCCTGCTGCCCACATGGGAGAGAGCTGGATTGAGTTCACACTTCCTGGCTCCTAGCTTCAGTTTTCTTTTCTTTTCTCTCTCTTTCTTTTCTTTTCTTTTCTTTTCTTTTCTTTTCTTTTCTTTTCTTTTCTTTTCTTTTCTTTTCTTTTCTTTTCTTTTCTTTTCTTTTCTTTCTTTCCTTCTCTCTTAAGATTTTATGTGTGTGAAAAAAGAAGAGAGAGTGAGAACAAGCTTCCACCACTGGTTCATTTCCTAAATGGCCACAAATAGCTGGAGCCGGGCCAGTTTGAAGCCAGGAGCCAGGAGCTTCTTCTGGGCTTCCCACATGACTGCAGGGGCTCAAGCACTTGGGTCATCCCCGACTGCCTTCCCAGGCACATTGGCAGGGAGCTGGAATGGAACTACAGCAGTTAGGACTTGAACTGGTGCCCATAGGAGATGCTGGTCCCAGAGGTAGTGGCTTAACTCATTGTGCCAATGCGGGCCTCTTAACTTTGTAAGTGGATTCTTCTTGTCTCTCTAGGTAGCAGTAGCAAACAGGTCAAAGTGTTTAAAAAACGAAGCTCTTATTCACGTTGATAACACTGATGTTATGCTGACTGTGTAACACTAAGTACGAATATTATATTTGCTCATTTTTAAAAAAGATTAATGTATTTTTATTGGAAAGTCAGATATACAGAGAGGAGGAGAGACAGAGAGGAAGATCTTTCATCTGTTGGTTTACTCCCCAAGTGGCTGCAACAGCCAGAATTGAACCAAACTGAAGCCAGGAGCCAGGAGCTTCCTTCGGGTCTGGTGCAGAGTCCCAAGGCTTTGGGCCATTCTTGGCTGTCTCCCAGGCCACAAGCAGGGAACTGGAAGGGAAGTGGAACAGCTGGGAAATGAACTGTTGCCCATATGGGATCACAGTGCATGCAAGGTGGGGACTTTAGCCACTAGGCTACCACACTGGGCTCAGTTGTTCATTTGGTTTTAGTAATTAAATTGTATGTTGACATCAATTTAAGTTGTATGTACGTGAAGAACATTAGCTAATTTTGAAAAAAGTACTTAAAATTTTTATACATTTACATGATACACTATTGTTTTTTCTACATCATAAACCTTTTCCCATAAGAATTAATTATGAACTTTTAGTTTAATCATAATAAGGTTAAAGCTATGTTATTTCAAAGAAATATCTGAGAATTATAACCTTAAAAATATTAAATAGGGTTAATTTGACCATTCCTATTTTCTTTATTGCTACTTATATTAACTTGAAAATATTGAACTTAATAACTTCATAAATCCATAATCCTACTGTGAAATGTCAAATAAGACCTCGCTTTTATTTGTAAAGGACATGGGAAATATGGACTAGTATGAAAATGGAACCAGGAGCAGGTAATTTTCAAATCAACGTCAGAGTATGTTTTCAATTTTTTTTAAAGTTGTGATTGTTTCACAGAGGGTTTCAGAAATACTTTCAGCCTGAGGAAAAAGACAGGATTTAGAATTTGAAGTTAAACATTTATGAGATGGTAGAAAGTTGTAACTTTTTTAGTATCCTCAATTTGCAACTGAAACATGAATAAAACAAAAAGCAGAATGTTGAAGAAGAAAACCTCAGCAGAAAAGGGGTTGAAATGAATTATCTGTAGAGGAGTCTCTAAACATAGGACCTGCCTTCCAGGTGCAGAGAGGAGGCGGGGCGAGGACCCACGGGATGGCTGCAGACTCACCCTGTGATGTGTGTTACGGTGTGGGGGGCTCGGGGTGCATGCAGAAAGGGGGCCTCTGGAGAGCAGAAGCTGAGTGTGCCTCCTGTATCGGCATGCCTCCTCCGGGTCGCCCTGTGCTCGCCTTGCAGCCTGTGATGTGTGTTACGGTGTGGGGGGCTCGGGGTGCATGCAGAAAGGGGGCCTCTGGAGAGCAGAAGCTGAGTGTGCCTCCTGCATCGGCATGCCTCCTCCGGGTCGCCCTGTGCTCGCCTTGCACCTTGCAGCCTTTGTGGCTCTTCGTGATACTTCCTTAAGCAGGGCAGGCCTCTCTCCCATCACGCTTGCTTCTTACCTCTACCTTGCAGCAGCTATTTCGCAGTTTTACCTCGGTTTCTGTATTAGCTCTTTAAGGAGGGATCGTGTATTGCATTTTTGTTTTCAGTCTTAACAACAGAGCGCATTCTGCAGAATTAGCTTTCCCCAGATCTGCCACACACACAACTGCTGAAACCCTTGTGTTCTGGTGGATGTGAAGGTGCCTGTGCCCAGCAGCCTTTACACCTGCAGCACTTCATGTAACCCAAGGGTGAGGACATGAAACACTCCCAGGAACCGTCAATCCACCTTGGTTACCTTATGAAACTCGAGCTTGTAATGTGGGACAAAACCCCCTGATAAAACATGTAGTAAGCATCACCTGTGACATTGCAAGTGAGTAGTAGAGTCCCTTTTTTGCCATGAGGTCCCCATGCGTCCCGCTCTCCACCACCATCCCGTCTCTGAGGGCCACGATCGTATCTGCACTTCGAACAGTGGAAAGCCGGTGAGCCACCACGATGGTAGTCCGACCTTTGCTCGCCTACGGAAGAGAAGTACAGAAAGTTAAGACAGATTAGTAGGAAAAACAAGCCTACTTCTCTTATATTTAAGAAAACCTTTTTGCAATATTATCTTAAATACCGAAGAATCTCATCTTGGGATATAGAAATTCAGAAACTTATGTATTAGGAAAGCCACCAGAGAATTGAACCAGAAGAGACACAGAGCATTAGTTTCCAAGTGGCTGATTTTGTAAAACCACAGATCTTAGAAAAAAGAACCTAAGGACTGTTTCTCTTCTCGGGCACCTAGCTGATACGCAGAATAACTCAAAGTAAAGAAGTAACTTATACTTAACCATTTCATCTCTATCAATCGAATTCATTGAATTCAATAAGACATTGGTACAGAAAAGGATCTAGAAAGTCACTGAATGTATGGAAACCTCATACAACTTCTCCAGCAAGGAAAATCAAATTCAACCTAAGAAGGCAAAATTAAACTCAAGGCAAGCAGATGAAGGAAATAATAAAAACGTAAGCCAAAAATAGGTAAATATGAAATAGAAGAATAAATTAGAAGAGAGATAAATACATCAGCATAACAGACTAGATCTAGACCCGTACATGCAAGAGTATTTCAGAAGTTTGTGGAGAAACAGAATTACAAGCTATGCACAATTTCCATGTATTTTTTGAAGCCCATTTCTATGTGGACAACTGATTTATCTATTTGTTCATTCATTTTTAATATGTCTGTAAAGGCAAACAAGTGTAGATTAGATAATCTTTACACAGCTGGTGCTGAAGCAACTGGAGGTCCATATGTGGAAAAGAACTTCAAACTATATCTGAAGTTAACTCAACATTGATCATAAACCTAGATGTAAAATCGAAAGCCCCACATTACAAAAGAATGCTAAGCCAATTGACTTTTTTGTTAAGATTTATTTATTTTTATTGGAAAGGCAGATATACACAGAGGAGGAGAGACAGGAAGATCTTCCGTCCGATGGTTCACTCCCCAAGCGGCCGCAGCAGCTGGAGCTGAGCCAATCTGAAGGCGAGAGCCAGGAGCTCTTCTGGGTCTCCCATGCGGGTGCAGGGTCCCAAGGCTTTGGGCCATCCTCGACTGCTTTTCCAGGCTGGATGGGAAGCGGGGCCTCTGGGATTAGAACCGGCACCCGTATGGGATCCCGGCGTGTGCAAAGCGAAGACTTTAACGATTACACTATCGTGTTTGGCCCTAAGCCAGTTGACTTTCAATACCATAGGGAGCTTGTCACTTTTTGTTTTATAAGATTATTGTACATTTTCAAGGGGTCCATGATCTGCCGAAGGTGGAGAACCTTTCTCCAGAAGAGAATCGGTGGCTTTAAGTTTAAACTCCAGCGTGGTATCCAGTTGTGAGCTTGATCCACCAGGCTCACAACACGTCCCATGATGCTCAGCTGTAGTAATCTCTGTGGTCATTTTGCTCAGCTGGCTTAATTCCATCCAGGAAATCCCATTGGGAAGAGTCCCTGACTATTCCAAACTATCAAAGTGTGGCTGCAAACAGCTAAAAGGGTTTTCTAATAGCCTCCAATTCCATGTACAAATACAATAGTTAAAAGACCTACCAAAACGTGTATGTGTAAGTTAGCCCAACTTTGACTCAGAGGGTTAGTTTAATAAAATAGCCAGCAATTTAATGTAATACACCAATATTCTTGTACAGCTTTTAAAACAGAACAAATATAAAGGCGAACTTCTCTGATAAAGAGCTACGGGGTGCCTCGTGGTGAGAGGACTATGTCAGGGAACGCTTGCCTCTGGGGGATGCACTAAGCCAATCTGTCTTCACACAGTGCAGCTCTGATGGGACGGACCCCTTTTTTTATAATTAGGAATGGGACTGCCGCTGATGTGATGGATGGGGCTGGACCTGCCTTCATAAAAGTCATGCCTTAGGCTTGCGGCCCACTTTAAATGTGTCCAAAGCCGGTCCTATCATAGAGCCAGCATGGCTTTCTTTGGCTCCCCAAGGGCTGCCAGCTGCAGGTGCTCACAGCTCTGCTCCCACTACTGGGACAGCTTGCAGCACTGGCACCCAGGTCCAGACCCCACAGCGTAGGGAGGCCCATAGCTCAGCACA